>NC_084567.2:11160000-11435000 GCF_033978685.3 Nerophis lumbriciformis | reverse complement strand
TATATATATATATATATATATATATATACATACATACATACATACACAGTATATGCCCTCCTTTCTCCCTGAGCTCTAAGGCAGTGCCAACAATGGCTGCCATTGTGCTCACTATTTAGGCTTCCTTTATCATCTTCAGGGTTGTTATGATATACAGCCAACATGCTTCCCTCATCTTTGTCACGGTCAAGCGCTCATTGACACATTCCTGCTGCCAAAAAGAAACAAAAACAGTGTGAGTCATCACGTCCCAGTGGACGATGGTTCCTTACGATAAAAGACAGCAAGACATAGTCTGCCATCACAGCGATAACGATGCTCTTGGTGTTTGGGGTGACCTTCTATCTGTGCATGTTCATGCGCTCAGGCGGGTTTCTGGACTGACTGGAATCCCTTCAGACACATCAGGGACACATCACACCAGCAAACGGCGTGCACTGGCAACTAAGACCACCCATCAGACTTGTCACATTTTCTGGAGCATTCCCATCCAACAAGTCGACTGCAGTACTCAATGTGTATTAGAACTACATTCATTTAAATGTTGCATATTATATATTGTTTTTTCAGAGGTTTTAAATAGGCCTACACTAGTATATAAAATGTTAGTTTTTTAAAATCAAGCTCTAAAGCTGGAATTTAGACAGTTTAAAAGTGCTTTTATTAAGCTCTACTGGAAGCATGCTGTTTTGTGTGTACGTCACTTTAAGGCTAATGGGCTGTGTTGGCCCACAGCACTGTTGCACTATTGCACTGGTGTCAAACTCAAGGCCCGGGGGCAAAGTCTGGCCCACCACATTATTTTATGTGGCCCGCGAAAGCCTGGAAATATGCTAAATCTCTTCTTACTAAATATATTTGTTCTTTTCCTTTTAACATTAAAAATAATGTACTGCATGCAATTACAAATCTTTTAAAATTCAATATTATCAAAATCAATATAGTATTGCAATTTTTTGGGGGGTTAAAATAAAGATAAATACTGTACTTAAATATCTGCTTGACTTATGATTTCAAAACAAATTATCAATCAAATTGTAGACAGTAAAATTGACAATAGATTTTACGGTTAAATTCCGCCGACTGAGTTTTTTTGACCGTAAAATCAACATTGGTACTGTTTTTTTTTCCATATACAGTAAGACACTAAAACATTAAAAAACAAACAAAAAAAAACATTAAAACAACAAAATTTGACCGTAAAAAAAAACCTGGCAGCTTGAATTTTACCGCTAAAAAGAAGTGGTATTATTTTTCCATTCCATTCCGTTTATTCAATTTTTTTATATTCTGTAAAAAAAAAATAACAGTGCTTTTACTGTAAAATTCTGGTGATTATGTGCAGTTTTTAAAGTAAAATTTAAGTATTTTTTTGCAGCTTATGTAAAAAAATATATTGTCAATGTATTATATATATACAGTACATGTATATTCATATATTACTCATTGTTAAAAGCAGCCCTCTGAGGGCAAACATAACTGCAATGTGGCCCTCAATGAACATGAGTTTGACACCCCTGCACTATTGTGTACTCTATACACTTTTCCATAAGCATTGGTACCTTGGTTTTTGTTAGTAATCCATTCCAAAAAGTCAGACGAAGACCGAATCGTATGAAAACCAAAGCAATTTTCCCATAAAAAATAGAGTTTTATTTAGTTTTTATTTTATATATGCCCGATTGTAGCTGAGATAGGCTCCAGCGCCCCCCGCGACCCCAAAAGGGAATAAGCGGTAGAAAATGGATGGATGGATGGATGGAAAATCCCAAAATAACATTTTAAAATATGTAAAAAAAAATGGGTCTCATCCAAAACAACTTAAATTCATCCAATAAGAATAATAATTCAAGGTTTTTTTTCTACTTTTTACCATGTTCTTAGACTGTATTATTTAATTTTATTAAAAAATGTTTTTTATTAAATCAACATAAAAAACACAAGATACACTTACAATTAGTGCACCAACCCAAAAAACCTCCCTCCCCCACTTACACAAAAGGGGTTGTTTCTTTCTGTTATTAATATTCTGGTCCCTTTTTTCAGGAACACTAATACCAAAAGTCTCAATGTCCCATAGAATTCTAATAAAGTTATGACAGACCACCTAAAAAAAAAACAGAATGGAATTTTACAGTTTTTTTTACTGAATGTGACACCCAAAATGTACATGAAAATAAAGAAAGTGGGATTTACAATATTAACTATTAATAATAAAACATTGAATATTAACAACATATGAACGTCGCTCCTCTTTTACTTCTCAGACCAACTCCTCCATAATTGTGTATCTTTTACAATTAAGCAAAACACAACAAAAATACAACAAACACCTACAATTTGATATATTATCACTTTCATGCAGAAATGTGTTGTAAAAATTTGCTTACGCATCCGTTTCTGACACATGCGTTTCGGGCTTGCTGCTCCGAAAACAAACCCCGCCCACTCTGCTTTGTTCCTGGTCTGAGCTGCTGTGACGTAGATTACCGTAATAACTGGTAGAACACTCAACAGCGCAGATTTCAACCATTGAAATACTTTGTATAGTTCAAGCCTTACGGCCATTTAAAAACAGCACTGCACATCATAATGGCGGCTACAGTTTTGATGTTAAAGGCCTACTGAAACCCACTACTACCGACCACGCAGTCTGATAGTTTATATATCAATAATGAAATCTTAACATTGCAACACATGCCAATGTTAGCTTACTAAAGTGCAATTTTAAATTTCGCGCGAAATATCCTGCTGAAAACGTCTCGGTATGATGACGTCAGCGCGTGACGTCAGGGATTGTAGAGGACATTTTGGGACACCATGGTGGCCAGCTATTAAGTCGTCTGTTTTCATCACAAAATTCCACAGCATTCTGGACGTCTGTGTTGGTGAATCTTTTGCAATTTGTTCAATGAACAATGGAGACAGCAAAGAAGAAAGCTGTAGGTGGGAAGCGGTGTATTGCGGCCGACTGCAGCAACACAAACACGGCCGGTGTTTCATTGTTTACATTCCCGAAAGATGACAGTCAAGCTTTACCATTGGCCTGTGGAGAACTGGGACAACAGAGACTCTTACCAGGAGGACTTTGAGTTGGATACGCAGACGCGGTACCGTGAGTACGCAGCTGCGGCTTCCAAACATTTGATCGCTTGCCCGTACGTGCGTGCCGCTATGTGCATGTCACGTACGTAACTTTGGGGACTTTGGGGAAATATATGTGCTGTATGAACTTTGGGGAGGTGAACAGTACTTTGGGCTGTGGGATTGAGTGTGTTGTGCAGGTGTTTGAGTTGTATTGGCGGGTTATATGGACGGGAGGGGGGAGGTGTTTATTATGCGGGATTAATTTGTGGCATATTAAATATAAGCCTGGTTGTGTTGTGGCTAATAGAGTATATATATGTCTTGTGTTTATTTACTGTTTTAGTCATTCCCAGCTGAATATCAGGTCCCACCCGCCTCTCACAGCATCTTCCCTATCTGAATCGCTCCCACTGCCCTCTAGTCCTTCACTCTCACTTTCCTCATCCACGAATTTTTCATCCTCGCTCAAATTAATGGGGAAATCGTCGCTTTCTCTGTCCGAATCGGTCTCGCTGCTGGTGGCCATGATTGTAAACAATGTGCAGATGTGAGGAGCTCCGCAACCTGTGACGTCACGCTACTCGTCTGCTACTTCCGGTACAGGCAAGGCTTTTTTATCAGCGACCAAAAGTTGCGAACTTTATCGTCGATGTTCTCTACTAAATCCTTTCTGCAAAAATATGGCAATATCGCGAAATGATCAAGTATGACACATAGAATGGACCTGCTATCCCCGTTTAAATAAGAAAATCGCATTTCAGTAGGCCTTTAAAGGGGAACATTATCACAATTTCAGAAAGGTTGAAACCATTAAAAATCAGTTCCCAGTGGCTTATTTTATTTTTCGAAGTTTTTTTCAAAATTTTACCCGTCACGCAATATCCCTAAAAAAAGCTTCAAAGTGCCTGATTTTAACCATCGTTATATACACCCGTCCATTTTCCTGTGACGTCACACAGTGATGCCGATACAAACAAACATGGCGGATAGAACAGCAAGATATAGCGACATTAGGTCGGATTCAGACTCGGATTTCAGCGGCTTAAGCGATTCAACAGATTACGCATGTATTGAAACGGATGGTTGTAGTGTGGAGGCAGGTAGCGAAAACGAAATTGAAGAAGAAACTGAAGCTTTTGAGCCATATCGGTTTGAACCGTATGCAAGCGAAACCGACGAAAACGACACGACAGCCAGCGACACGGGAGAAAGCGAGGACGAATTTGGCGATCGCCTTCTAACCAACGATTGGTATGTGTTTGTTTGGCATTAAAGGAAACTAACAACTATGAACTAGGTTTACAGCATATGAAATACATTTGGCAACAACATGCACTTTGAGAGTGCAGACAGCCCAGTTTTCATCAATTAATATATTCTGTAGACATACTCTCATCCGCTCTCTTTTCCTGAAAGCTGATCTGTCCAGTCCAGTTGGAAATGCATCTGCTTTGAGTGTCGCAGGATATCCACACATTCTTGCCATCTCTGTCGTAGCATAGCTTTCGTCGGTAAAGTGTGCGGAACAAACGTCCAATTTCTTGCCACTTTCGCATCTTTGGACCACTGGTGCAACTTGAATCCGTCCCTGTTCGTGTTGTTACACCCTCCGACAACACACCGACGAGGCATGATGTCTCCAAGGTACGGAAAACCGTCGAAAAAACGGAAATAACAAAGCTGATTTGACTTGGTGTTTGTAATGTGTTTGAGAAAATGGCGGATTTCTTCCTGATGTGACGTCACGTTGTGACGTCATCGCTCCGAGAGCGAATAATAGAAAGGCGTTTAATTCGCCATAATTCACCCATTTAGAGTTCGGAAATCGGTTAAAAAAATATATGGTCTTTTTTCTGCAACATCAAGGTATATATTGACGCTTACATAGGTCTGGTGATAATGTTCCCCTTTAAAGGTCTAAAAAAATTATGTAGAACGTCTGGCGGGCCGGATTTGGCCCGTGGGCCGTATTTTGCCCAGGCCTGCGTCACGTCGTCTTGCTGGCTGTCAACGTGTTTGCGAAACGACGAGAAAAAAAAATACAGAAGTCAACGTGATTATTCGGCTGTTCACACAAATTGAGGGAAGCGCAAGATTGCGACTTTGACAACGGAGGAGGATGTGGTGTCGGTGGTGGGAGGTGAGGGAGGAGAGAGCTTCAGCTGTTCCATCTATCATCTCCTGCTTTATTATGTGCTAATGTTCAAGAGAAACTGCCAATCAGCTGCTTTTTAGCTGGTTTTGTGATCTTTATGACAAAGTCAGCGGGTACACACACTCACACACACACGCACACATATACTGGTTATCACTTGGAATGGGGACCAAGTTTTTGATCATCACTTGTGGGGACCACCCTTTCTACAGGTTGTGGAGGCATAAACATTTTTTGTTAAAATGTCCACTGCCCAGTTAGCTCATACACGTCTTTAAATCTCTGGATTGATGAAGTAATGTGCTGATCATTCTTACTGGGGACCCTGGGGAAAAAGAGTTAATATGGTTCACGGGGACCAAATTTTAATAATTTTGCATAATTCACACAAATTTGTACGTGACTACTGAGGAACATTTAAAAAAAAAAAAATTCAAATTAAATATGACATGATCCTCAGAATACAGCACTACATCTGTCCTCTTATAGGAAGATTCACCACTTCAATGTTAAAGCAAATCCTGCATCTTCTGTAACATTACTGAAAACTGCTATTTAGCAGTAATGAAGTTGTCTGCAACTCCAACTAACATATATAGAAGGATGGAACATTCTGAATGTGAATCATACTTTAAGGTAATAATGTTTTATAATCATGCTGTATGAAAATGTCATCCTAAGGCAGTGTTTTTCAACCTTTTTGGAGCCAAGGCACATTTTTTTCATTGAAAAAATGTGGAGGCACACCATCAGCAGAAATCATTAAAAAATGAAACTCAGCAGCTGATATTGACAGTAAAAAGTTGTTCTCGTAAGTGTTGGATATGACTTTAAAGCATAACCAAGCATGCATCAATATAGCCCTTGTCTCAAAGTAGGTGTACTGTCACCACCTGTCACATCACCCCCTGACTTATTTTGACTTTTTTGGTGTTTTCCTGTGTGTAGTGTTTTAGTTCTTGTCTTGCACTCCTATTTTGGTGCCTTTTTCTGTTCTGTTGGTATTTTCCTGTAGCAGTTTCATGTCTTCCTTTGAGCGCTATTCGCCGCACCTACTTTGTTTTAGCAATCAAGGCTATTTAAGTTGTTGTTATCCTTCTTTGTTGGGACATTGTTGATTGTCATGTCATGTTCGGATGTACTTTGTGGACGCCGTCTGCTCCACAGTAAGTCTTTGCTGTCGTCCAGCATTCTGTTTTTGTTTACTTTGCAACCAGTTCAGTTTTAGTTTAATTTTGCATAGCCTTCCCTAAGCTGCAATGCCTTTTCTTAGGGGCATTCACCTTTTGTTTATTTTTGGTTTAAACATTAGACACCTATTTACCTGCACGCTGTCGTCTGCATATTGTGATCACGACAAACCACGTTCCCGACATCTACAAAGCAATTAGCTACCTGCTGCCACCTACTGATATGGAAGAGTATTACACGGTTACTCTGCCGAGCTCTAGACAGCACCGACACTCAACAATAACATATCATTTGCAGACTATAACTACTGGTTTGCCAAAAATATTTTTAACCCAAATAGGTGAAATGAAATAATCTCCCACGGCACACCAGACTGTATCGCACAGTGGTTGAAAAACACTGTCCTAAGGAACACTAAACCAGATTTTGTTTTTGGAAAAATATATTAGTTTTAACTAAGGATGGATACCATACAGAATCACAGTACCATTAATGCCAGGATAACAAATGTTTCACTTTTCAAGAAAATACATTTTCTCTTTTACCAATATTTGAAACACGTAAACAAAGTAACCCAAATGTCCATGTTGTGGGATCAATAAAGGATTATCTTATCTTACCTTAAACCACATCTTCATAATGGATCTGACTATCATCTAAAAAGGTTTCCCTTCAGGGGACCTGTTTTTTTGTCCCCATACCGTCACAGGTCCCCTAAAGGTGACTGTGTAAACAGAGCGATGTCCCCATTAAGTAAGCATTGCCAGAACACACACACACACACACACACACACACACACACACACACACACACACACACACACACACACACACACACACACACACACACACACACACACACACACACACACACACACACACACACACACACACACACACACACAGAGGTTCCTCATGCAATAAGATCATGTGACATGGTGCTTAATCGCTAAAGTGACAGGGTATTCGAAGTGTTCAGTACAAGAAGCCATTCTTCACTCACAAGCCACAATATTAGGTACACTTGCAAACTCCGGTGTCTTTTGTTATGTCGCGAGATACGATTCGAAGGTTTCTCATTGTCATCCTATGGGTTGAGTTTTTTCTTGCCCTGATGTGGGATCTGAGCCGAGGATGTCGTTGCGGCTTGTGCAGCCCTTTGAGACACTCGTGATTTAGGGCTATATAAATAAACATTGATTGATTGATTGATTGATTGATTGATTGATTGAGATCACCCGTCGTGTCGCCCATGCCCCAGTCTCTCTCAATTATTTGCATACAACGTATAATGCTACATTTTTGTTTACAAAAGTATTTTACTCAAGACAGAAGTATTGCTGCAAATATAGTATTAAAAAGAAAGCATTCCATAAACAGTACAGTTTATATTTGGTCTAAAAAGAACAACATTATACGCATTTGAATTTTGCTAAGAGTAAGATGTGCATTCCGTTTCCTTTTCAAACTACTAGTTTATTATTATTTTTTATTCTTTAAAAAGTAGGGGGGGGAAAAATCGGAAATCGATTTTTTTGTTAAAAAAAAAAAATTGTTATATATATATATATATATATACTATTTTTTTTAATTTTTAATTTTCCCGGCGATCTCAGCACATCTCACGGCCTCACAGACAATCGGACACTACATGTCAGAATAATTGCATCTAAGTTATCACAAAACTTTGTGTTACATTGAGTTCAGCTCGCCCTGCGAGAGGACAAAAGCTGTCTTTGATCCTACCAAGCAAAAGGCTTGTAAAACTCCACTGTGTAGGATGGGAAGCGACATGAAGATTTTGTCTTTACCCGAGATCTACAAAGCGGAGAGGAGGCAGGGCCTGACCTCCCTCCAGGCACCTTTTCTTTGAACTTTTTTGTAACCAAAGGCGATGGCTGTTTACGACCCCTCTCCCTTAGAAACAGCTGTTGCCATGTAATCAGGGAAAGTCCAAATAAAAGAGGAGGCGTACATTCTTTCGTCAGAGCGTGGGACGACACTGTGCAAGGGTACAGTTTCTCCTCAATTGAGCTCAATTGAATTCTGTCCCCGTTTGATTCCTTGCTTCATGTCTTGTTTAATAGATGTCATCAGTGTTTGGACTTGACCCTACACATAACAGCACTCACATAAAACTGAAGTGACACAAGAAAATGTGTGCAAATTCAAAGATTACATCATCACGTCAAACACTCGATGATGCAATAATTGATATGTAGGAGCGCAAGGAGATACAAAGCGGAGGAGAAGAGAAAAGTTGTATCTCACCGAGAGGCACAGACCCACAATTTCCACACTTGACTGATTGCCCTAATTGACCACAAAGGGACGTGCTTTCCCCCTTATCCACACACACACACACACACACACACACACACACACACACACACACACACACACACACACACACACACACACACACACACAGCTCCAGCAATTTACCCACTAACACAGTTGGCAGGGATCCAATTATCCTCCCATGACTGCAGAGATGAATTGAAAGTAATTCCCCCAGGACGACTGTGAACAATTTTAATTTGACTTGTAAGAAGACTGACAGGAACCACGTCAAGGTCAAAGGTGGACTGACCGCCATGAAAAGATAACACCACTCTGTTGTATCAACATACTGTACAGCACAGACACGGGCCGCAACATTAGGTACACCCGCCACCCCAAACTAATACTGTACAATAATTACAGCATATTATTATTACATTTTGTACAATTCAAAACTGGACCAACATTTTTGGGTAAAAAGCTGATCAGTATCGGATGATTTTCTTGTATGTGATCGCCTTTCAGTGGCCGATCCAAGAGAGTCTATATGAGAGCAGCACTCTGCTGTTCTTAGGAAACTCCTGTGAAAATGCCAGCCAAAGATCCTCTATGTGACAGGAGCGCTCACAGGTGTTTAAGGACCCTATTAAACAAACACTACTCAAAGATCCTCTATATGACAAGGACAGCGCTGCTTGTTGAAATCGCTTGCAAAAGCGCTAATAAAAGATCTTCTCAATGACCAGAACCTACTCTCTATATAACAGTTGCATTCTGCTGTTTTTAGGGACCTATTACAAAAAACACCAGTGAAGGATGTACTATAAAAACACTAGTCAAAGAACCTCTATATGACAAGAGCACCAAGCTCTTGTTAGTAATCTTTTGCAAAAAACATCTCAAATATCCTCTATATGATTAAGACATTGCTGTTTTTAGGAATCGCTGGCAAAAAAAAAATGCTATGCAAAACATCTCTATGTGACAAGGACAATGCTGTTTTTAAGGAGCTATTATAAAAAACATTAGTCAAAGATCCTCTATGTGACAGGAAGACTGCTGTTTTTAAGGACCTACCGTGCAAACATTAGTAAAAAATATTCTATATGACAGAAGCAATCTGCTGTTTTTAGGAATCTCTAACAAAAAACAACTGAAAATCCTCTATATGACAAGGACACTGCTGTTTTAAAAAAAATCTATTGCAAAAAGTGCAAGTCAAAGATCCTCTATATGACAAGGACACTGCTGTTTTAAAGGACCTACTGTGCAAACACTAGTCAAAGATCCTCTATAAAAAGCACAGTGCTGTTTTTAAGGACCTATTTTAAAAACACAAGTCAAAGATCCTCTGAATGACAGGTACGCTCTGCTGTTTTTAAGAATCTCTTGCAAAAAATGCAATTCAAAGATTCTCTATATGATAAGGACACTGCTGTTTCCAAGAACCTATTATAAAACAATAGTCAAATATCCTCTGTGTGACAGGAACACTGTGCTGTTTTTAAAGGACCTACTATGCAAACACAAGTCAGAACTCCGCTATATGACAGGAGCACTCTGCTATTTTTAGGAATCTCTTGCAAAAACAACTGAAAGATCCTCTATAAGGCAAGGACTCTGCTGCTTTTATGAATGTATTGCTAAAAATGCAATTCAAATACTCTCTAAATGATAAGGACGCTGCTGTTTTTAAGGACCATTATAAAAAACAATAGTAAAAGATCCTCTATATGACAGGAGCACTCTGCTATTTTTAGGAATCTCTTGCAAAAAATGCATTAAGATCCTCTATATGACAAGGACACTGCTGTTTTTAGGAATCTCTTGCAAAAAAAATGCATTTCGAAGATTCTCTATATGATAAGGACGCTGCTGTTTTTGAGGACCTATTATAAAAACAATAGTGAAAGATCTTCTAAGTGGGGGGAACACTTTGCTGTTTTTAAAGACCTACTGTGCAGACACAAATCAAAAACCCTCTATATGACAGGAGCACTCTGCTATTTTTAGGAATCTCTTGCAAAAACAACTGAAAGATCCTCTATAAGACAAGGACACTGCTGTTTTTATGAATGTATTGCTAAAAATGCAATTCAAATACTCTCTAAATGATAAGGACGCTGCTGTTTTTAAGGACCATTATAAAAAACAATAGTAAAAGATCCTCTATATGACAGGAGCACTCTGCTGTTTTTAGGAATCTCTTGCAAAAACAACGGAAAGATCCTCTATATGACAAGGACACTGCTGTTTTTAGGAATCTCTAGCAAAAAATGTAATTCGAAGATTATCTATATGATAAGGACACTGCGGGGTTTTTTAAGGACCTATAATAAAAACAACAGTCTCTCTATATGAGAGGAACACTCAGCTGTTTTTAAAGACCTGCTGTGCAGACACAATTTAAAAATCTTCTATATGACAGAAGCAATCTGCTGTTTTTAGGAATCTCTAACAAAAAACAACTGAAAATCCTCTATATGACAAGGACACTGCTGTTTTAAAGGACCTACTGTGCAAACACTGGTCAAAGATCCTCTATATAAAAACAGTGCTGTTTTTAAGGACCTATTATAAAAACCCAAGTCAAAGATCCTCTGAATGACAGGAACACTCTGCAGTTTTTAAGGATCTACTATGCAAACACAAGTCAGAACTCCTCTATATGACAGGAGCACTCTGCTATTTTTAGGGATCCCTTGCAAAAACAACTGAAAGATCCTCTATAAGACAAGGACACTGCTGTTTTTAGGAATGTATTGCAAAAAATGCAATTCAAAGATTCTCTATATGATAAGGACACTGCTATTTTCAATAACCTATTATAAAACCATAGTCAAATATCCTCTATGTGATAGAAACAATCTGCTGTTTTTAAGGACCTACTATGCAAACACAAGTCAGAACTCCTCTACATGACAGGAGCACTTTGCTATTTTTTGGAATCTCTTGCAAAAACAACTGAAAGATCCTCTATAAGACAAGGACACTGCTGTTTTTAGGAATGTATTGCAAAAAATGCAATTCAAATACTCCCTAAATGATAAGGACGTTGCTGTTTTTAAAGACCCATTATAAAAAACAATAGTCAAAGATCCTCTAAGGGGGGAACACTGCTGTTTTTAAAGACCTATATTGTGCAGACACAAATCAAAAATCCTTTATATGACAGGAGCACTCTGCTATTTTTAGGAATCTCTTGCAAAAACAACTGAAAGATCCTCTATAAGGCAAGGACTCTGCTGTTTTTAGGAATGTATTGCAAAAAATGCAATTCAAATATTCTCTAAATGATAAGAACGCTGCTGTTTTTAAGGACCCATTATAAAAAACAATAGTCAAAGATCCTCTATGTGACAGGAACATTCTGCTGTTTTTAAAGACCTACTGTGCAGACACAAGTCAAAACTCCTCTATATGACAGGAGCACTCTGCTATTTTTAGGATTCTCTTGCAAAAACAACAGAAAGATCTTCTATATGACAAGGACACTGCTGTTTTTAGGAATCTCTTGCAAAAAAATGCAATTAGAAGATTCTCTATATGATAAGGACGCTGCTGTTTTTGAGGACCTATTATAAAAACAATAGTGAAAGATCTTCTAAGTGGGGGGAACACTTTGCTGTTTTTAAAGACCTACTGTGCAGACACAAATCAAAAACCCTCTATATGACAGGAGCACTCTGCTATTTTTAGGAATCTCTTGCAAAAACAACTGAAAGATCCTCTATAGACAAGGACACTGCTGTTTTTATGAATGTATTGCTAAAAATGCAATTCAAATACTCTCTAAATGATAAGGACGCTGCTGTTTTTAAGGACCATTATAAAAAACAATAGTAAAAGATCCTTTATATGACAGGAGCACTCTGCTGTTTTTAGGAATCTCTTGCAAAAACAACGGAAAGATCCTCTATATGACAAGGACACTGCTGTTTTTAGGAATCTCTAGCAAAAAATGTAATTCGAAGATTCTCTATATGATAAGGACACTGCAGGGTTTTTTAAGGACCTATAATAAAAACATCAGTCTCTCTATATGAGAGGAACACTCAGCTGTTTTTAAAGACCTGCTGTGCAGACACAATTTAAAAATCTTCTATATGACAGAAGCAATCTGCTGTTTTTAGGAATCTCTAACAAAAAACAACTGAAAATCCTCTATATGACAAGAACACTGCTGTTTTAAAGGACCTACTGTGCAAACACTAGTCAAAGATCCTCTATATAAAAATAGTGCTATTTTTAAGGACCTATTATAAAAACCCAAGTCAAAGATCCTCTGAATGACAGGAACACTCTGCAGTTTTTAAGGATCTACTATGCAAACACAAGTCAGAACTCCTCTATATGACAGGAGCATTCTGCTATTTTTAGGAATCTCTTGCAAAAACAACTGAAAGATCCTCTATAAGACAAGGACACTGCTGTTTTTAGGAATGTATTGCAAAAAATGCAATTCAAAGATTCTCTATATGATAAGGACACTGCTATTTTCAATAACCTATTATAAAACAATAGTCAAATATCCTATATGTGACAGGAACAATCTGCTGTTTTTAAGGACCTACTATGCAAACACAAGTCAGAACTCCTCTACATGACAGGAGCACTTTGCTATTTTTTAGAATCTCTTGCAAAAACAACTGAAAGATCCTCTATAAGACAAGGACACTGCTGTTTTTAGGAATGTATTGCAAAAAATGCAATTCAAATACTCCCTAAATGATAAGGACGTTGCTGTTTTTAAAGACCCATTATAAAAAACAATAGTCAAAGATCCTCTAAGGGGGGGAACACTGCTGTTTTTAAAGACCTATATTGTGCAGACACAAATCAAAAATCCTCTATAAGACAGGAGCACTCTGCTGTTTTAGGAATCTCTTGCAAAAAACACTGAAAGATCATCCACGACAAGGACACTGCTGTTTTTAGGAATGTATTGCAAAAATGCAATTCAAAAATCCTCTATATGATAAGGACGCTGCTGTTTTTTAGGACCCATTATAAAAACAATAGTCAAAGATCCTCTAAATGAGAGGAACACTGCTGTTTTTAAAGACCTACTGCGCAGACACAAATAAAAAATCTTCTATATGACAGGAGCACTCTGCTGTTTTTAGGAATCTTTTGCAAAAAAATACTGAAAAAGTATCTATATTACAAGGACACTGCTGTTTTTAGTAATGTATTTCAAAAAATGCAATTCAAAAATCCTCTATATGATAAGGACGCTGCTGTTTTTTAGGACCTATTATAAAAACAATAGTCAAAGATCCTCTATATGATAAGGACGCTGCTGTTTTTTAGGACCTATTATAAAAACAATAGTCAAAGATCCTCTAAATGAGAGGAACACTGCTGTTTTTAAAGACCTACTGCGCAGACACAAATAAAATATCTTCTATATGACAGGAGCACTCTGCTGTTTTTAGGAATCTTTTGAAAAAAAATACTGAAGAATTCTCTATATTACAAGGACACTGCTGTTTTTAGGAATGTATTTCAAAAAATGCAATTCAAAAATCCTCTATATGATAAGGACGCTGCTGTTTTTTAGGACCTATTAGAAAAACAATAGTCAAAGGTCCTCTAAATGAGAGGAACACTGCTGTTTTTAAAGACCTACTGCGCAGACACAAATAAAAAATCTATATGACAGGAGCACTCTGCTGTTTTTAGGAATCTTTTGCAAAAAAATACTGAAAAATTATCTATATTACAAGGACACTGCTGTTTTTAGGAATGTATTTCAAAAAATGCAATTCAAAAATCCTCTATATGATAAGGACACTGCTGTTTTTTAGGACCCATTATAAAAACAATAGTCAAAGATCCTCTATATGACAAGGACACTGCTGTTTTCAGGAATGTATTGCAAAAAATGCAATTCAAAAATCTTCTATATGATAAGGACGCTGCTGTTTTTTAGGACCTATTATAAAAACAATAGTCAAAGATCCTCTATAAGACAAGGACACTGCTGTTTTCAGGAATGTATTGCAAAAAATGCTATTCAAAAATCCTCTATAAGATAAGGATCCTGCTGTTTTTAAGAATCTTTTGCAAAAAAAAAAAAAAAACACTGAAGGATTCTTTATATGACAAGGACACTGCTGTTTTTAGGAATCTCTTGCAAAAGCAACTGAAAGATCCTCTATATATGACAAGGACACTGCTGTTTTAGGAATCTCTTGCAAAAAATGCAATTAAAAAATCATCTGTATGATAAGGACACTGCTGTTTTTTAGGACCTATTATAAAAACAATAGTCAAAGATCCTCTATATGACAAGGACACTGCTGTTTTCAGGAATGTATTGCAAAAAATGCAATTCAAAGATCGTCTATATGACGAGGACACAGCGGTTTTAAAGGACCTATTATCAAAAAGACTAGTTTTAAAGATCTGACAGGAACATTGCTGCAAAGATCCTTTACATGACAGCAGAGTGCTGACTCGGCGTAAAGATGCATGATCAATACATTCATGCAGACATGCTGGGTTAGTCCTTAGGTGGTGGGGGAGGTGCAGGACCCCCCCCAGTGGGGGTAGATGTAGGTCAGTGGCTGGGACACAACTCATGTACATGACTGCTGCCATCTTGTTTTATACAACTTTGTGGTCTTCAACGCTGCTTTGTATTCATTAAGCCGTGTGCTCTTTGAGGGGGAACCTTTCTGCTCATTTGCATGTAACACTAGACTACATCCACACTTCCTTATCCTCGAAAGGCAGAGCAAGCACACACACACACATACACACACACACACACATATTCTTGTATTTGTTACCTTCTTGAGACCTCCGAAAAATGCCTTCCTCTTTCTAGATGTATAAAGATTTGTACATACAACATTATATACATGCTATGCAAATATAAAAAAGCGTGTCGTGAAAAATGAGTCGGAATTTCACAAGAAAAAGGTCACAGTCTCACAAGAAAAATGCAATTTTACTCAACGCAAGTCAACATTTTACAAGAAAAACTGAACTTTTGTGCAATATTATGATAAAAATTGGAATTTTACAAGAAAAGCTTAGAATGTTGGCAATTTTATGAAAAGAGTCGTAATTTTACTCGACAATAGTCAAAATGTTATTAGAAAACGTTAAAATGTTGGCAATATTATAATATTCATCGGAATTTTTACTTGGCAAAATTATGACAAAAGTCATAATTTTACTAAAAAAATGTCAGTATTTTACAACATCCATCCATCCATTTTCTACCGCTTATTCCCTTTTGGAGTCGCGGGGGGTGCTGGAGCCTATCTCAGCTACAATCGGGCGGAAGGCGGTGTACACCCTGGACAAGTCGCAACCTCATCGCAGTATTTTACAACAATAACAAAAAAATTGGCAACGTTGTGATAAAAGTCTGAATTTTATATGACAAATGTCACCATTTTTGCATTAAAAAGTAATAATTTTACATAAAAAGTAATAATTTTACAATAAAATCTTGCAATATTACAGAAATAGAAAAAATATGAGAAAGTGTTCCCAATTTTATAAGAAAAACGTCGACACATTGTGAGAGAAAGACTGCTTTTAGTTAGTTTTTTTAATTTTTTGTTAAAAATTGGTTTTTAATCTTCATTTACAGTATGTCTTTATATACATATTTATTTTATTTTATTTTTTTATACATTTTGGTCAAAGGGGGCACATTTCAATTTCTTACACACACTTGTTATTTCATATGTTGACCAGAGGGGTAGCACTTTTAAAACCGACACAGTCAATTTGAAAAATCCCTCCTTTTTGGGACCACCCTCATTTTGATAGATTTCACCACAAATGAGACATTCTCTATTAGATGCAATGGTTTTCCGTATTGGGACCATGATTTATGTCATCACTTGTTCACACCTCCTCATATGGAAGCTACTTTTCCTTGTTGATGTCTCAAGAAGGGTAGAACACACACACACACACACACACACACACACACACACACACACACACACACACACACACACACACACACACGCGAACACACACACACACACACACACACACTCATGCACGCACACACACTTTCTTGTATTTGTTACCTTCTTGAGACCTCCGAAAAATGCCTACCTCTTTCTAGATGTATAAAGATTTGTACATACAACATTATATACATGCTATACAAATATAAAAAAGCTTGTCATTAAAAAATGAGTCGAAATTTCACAAGAAAAAGGTCACAGTCTCACAAGAAAAATGTAATTTTACTCAACGCAAGTCAACATTTTACAAGAAAAACTGAACTTTTGTGCAATATATATGATAAAAGTTGGAATTTTACAAGAAAAGCTTAACATTTTGGCAATTTTATGAAAAGAGTCGTAATTTTACTGGACAATAGTCACAATTTTATTAGAAAACGTTAAAATGTTGGCAATATTATAATATTCATCGGAATTTTTACTTGGCAAAATTATGACAAAAGTCATAATTTTACAAAAAAAATGTCACTATTTTACAACAACAACAAAGAAATTGGCTACGTTGTGATAAGTTTGAATTTTATATGACAAATGTCACCATTTTTGCATTAAAAAGTAATAATTTTACATTAAAATCTGGCAATATTACTGAAATAGAAAGAATATGAGAAAGTGTTCCCAATTTTATAAGAAAAACGTCAACACATTGTGAGAGAAAGACTGCTTTTAGTTAGTTTTTTACATTTTTTGTTGGTAATTGGTTTTTAATCTTCATTATTTACTTCAACTTATTACAGTATGTCTTTAAAGACATGTTTAAAAAAAAAAAATGTTTATACATTTTGGCCAAAGGGGGCGCATTTCAATTTCTTACACACACTTGTTATTTCATATGTTGACCAGAGGGGTAGCACTTTTAAAACCGACACACAGTCAATTTGAAAAATCCCTCCTTTTTGGGACCACCCTCATTTTGATAGATGTCACCACCAGGGGTGCAAATGAGACATTCTCTATTAGATGCAATGGTTTTTTCGTATTGGGACCATGATTTATGTCATCACTTGTTCACACCTCCTCATATGGAAGCTACTTTTCCTTGTTGATGTCTCAAGAAGGGTAGAACACACACACACACACACACACACACACACACGTTTTTGTATTTGTAAACTTCTTGAGACCTCCGAAAAATGTCTACCTCTTTCTAGATGGATAAAGATTTGTACATACAACATTATATACATGCTATGCAAATATAAAAAAGCTTGTTGTGAAAAATGAGTCGGAGATTCACAAGAAAAAGGTCACAGTCTCACAAGAAAAATGTAATTTTACTCAACGCAAGTCAACATTTTACAAGAAAAACTGAACTTTTGTGCAATATGATGATAAAAGTTGGAATTTTACAAGAAAAGCTTAGAATGTTGGCAATTTTATGAAAAGAGTCGTAATTTTACTGGACAATAGTCACAATTTTATTAGAAAACGTTAAAATGTTGGCAATATTATAATATTCATCGGAATTTTTACTTGGCAAAATTATGACCAAAGTCATCATTTTACTCAAAAAATGTCAGTATTTTACAACATCCATCCATCCATTTTCTACCGCTTATTCCCTTTTGGAGTCGCGGGGGGTGCTGGAGCCTATCTCAGCTACAATCGGGCGGAAGGCGGGGTACACCCTGGACAAGTCGCAACCTCATCGCAGTATTTTACAACAATAACAAAAAAATTGGTAACGTTGTGATAAAAGTCTGAATTTTATATGACAAATGTCACCATTTTTGCATTAAAAAGTAATAATTTTACATAAAAAGTAATACTTTTTCATGAAAATCTTGCAATATTACAGAAATAGAAAGAATATGAGAAAGTGTTCCCAATTTTATAAGAAAAACGTCGACACATTGTGAGAGAAAGACTGCTTTTAGTTAGTTTTTTTTAATTTTTTGTTGGTAATTGGTTTTTAATCTTCATTATTTACTTCAACTTATTACAGTATGTCTTTATATACATGGTTTTAAAAAAAAATATTTTTTATACATTTTGGCCAAAGGGGGCGCATTTCAATTTCTTACACACACTTGTTATTTCATATGTTGACCAGAGGGGGAGCACTTTTTAAAACAGACACAGTCAATTTGAAAAATCCCTCCTTTTTGGGACCACCCTCATTTTGATAGATTTCACCACCAGGGGTGCAAATGAGACATTCTTTATTCGATGCAATGGTTTTCCGTATTGGGACCATGATTTACGTCATCACTTGTTCACACCTCCTCATATGGAAGCTCCTTTTCCTTGTTGATGTCTCAAGAAGGGTAGAACACACACACACACACACACACACACACACACACACACACACACACACACACACACACACACACAAACACACACACATACACACACGTGTGTTATATTCCCCCATTTCTAATCCCACAGGAAATCATTGAGGTCCTAATTAGTCTGTCCCAGGGTCAAATGGTCGCCATGCATTAATACAATTACCGCAAATGCTACAATCGAGGCCTATTTTCTTTGAAGGTGTGGCGTCAACAAGAACAAATCTTCCGATTTAGTCAGAATGGTCGCACTTTTGGAAAAAAAAAGTTCAGCACATTCAGACAGAACCTTTAAAACAACTAAGAATTGGTCCGTTTTTTTTCAATTTAAGATACTATTTTTTTTAGGGGCGGGACATTCATAACATTACAAAAGCCTCTATTCAATTAACTAGCCAATAGTCACCGGGTGTTAAAAAAAACAACAGCCAGGGACCTAAATAATGACATTAACAGCTGTGGCTGCAGGCAACCCCCTGATTGACCTGTAGTTTGTCTTAATTAATTGCACTATCATACATATGCTGTGCTCTTGTTAAATCATTTAAGGCTCCAGCGCCCCCCGCGACCCCAAAAAGAATAAGCGGTAGAAAAGGGATGGATGGAAGTATAATATCGGACAATATCGGCTTGCATCTAAAATTTCCGATACAATACTGCAGCGTGTTTACTTCTGCAAAGACAGTTAACATCTAAATGTCCTCCAATTTTTGGCTATTATTTATATATTTATTCTGTATTTAATTTTAGTTAAGTCATTTACGGAAACGGTAAACACGGAACACTACAGGCTACTAGGAGCTACCAGCTACACGACAGCTAAGCATTCAATAGCACCCATGCCAAACATACGTAATTTGCAATACGCACATTTGTCAATACAAACAAGTGTCTTATAATTATACAAACCCCGTTTCCATATGAGTTGGGAAATTGTGTTAGATGTAAATATAAACGGAATACAATGATTTGCAAATCATTTTCAACCCATATTCAGTTGAATATGCTACAAAGACAACATATTTGATGTTCAAACTGATAAACTTTTTTTTTTTGTGCAAATAATCATTAACTTTAGAATTTGATGCCAGCAACACGAGAAGAAGTTGGGAAAGGTGGCAATAAATACTGATAAAGTTGAGGAATGCTCATCAAACACTTATTTGGAACATCCCGCAGGTGTGCAGGCTAATTGGGAACAGGTGGGTGCCATGATTGGATATAAAAGTAGATTCCATGAAATGCTCAGTCATTCACAAACAAGAATGGGGCGAGGGTCACCACTTTGTCAACAAATGTGTGAGCAAATTGTTGAACAGTTTAAGAAAAACCTTTCTCAACCAGCTATTGCAAGGAATTTAGGGATTTCACCATCTACGGTCCGTAATATCATCAAAGGGTTCAGAGAATCTGGAGAAATCACTGCACGTAAGCAGCTAAGCACGTGACCTCCGATCCCTCAGGCTGTACTGCATCAACAAGCGACATCAGTGTGTAAAGGATATCACCACATGGGCTCAGGAACACTTCAGAAACCCACTGTCAGTAACTACAGTTGGTCGCTACATCTGTAAGTGCAAGTTAAAACTCTCCTACGCAAGGCGAAAACCGTTTATCAACAACACCCAGAAACGCCGTCGGCTTTGCTGGGCCTGAGCTCATCTAAGATGGACTGATGCAAAGTGTAAAAGTGTTCTGTGGTCTGACGAGTTCACATTTCAAATTGTTTTTGGAAACTGTGGACGTCGTGTCCTCCGGACCAAAGAGGAAAAGAACCATCCGGTTTGTTATAGGCGCAAAGTTGAAAAGCCAGCATCTGTGATGGTATGTGGGTGTATTAGTGCCCAACACATGGGTAACTTACACATCTGTGAAGGCGCCATTAATGCTGAAAGGTACATACAGGTTTTGGAGCAACATATGTTGCCAACCAAGCAACGTTACCATGGACGCCCCTGCTTATTTCAGCAAGACAATGCCAAGCCACGTGTTACATCAACGTGGCTTCATAGTGAAAGAGTGCGGGTACTAGACTGGCCTGCCTGTAGTCCAGACCTGTCTCCCATTGAAAATGTGTGGCGCATTATGAAGCCTAAAATACCACAACGGAGACCCCCGGACTGTTGAACAACTTAAGCTGTACATCAAGCAAGAATGGGAAATAATTCCACCTGAGAAGCTTAAAAAATGTGTCTCCTCAGTTCCCAAACGTTTACTGAGTGTTGTTAAAAGGAAAGGCCATGTAACACAGTGGTGAACACGCCCTTTCCCAACTACTTTGGCACATGTTGCAGCCATGAAATTCTAAGTTAATTATTATTTGCAAAAAATAAATAAAGTTTATTAGTTTGAACATCAATTATCTTGTCTTTGTAGTGCGTTCAACTGAATATGGGTTGAAAAGGATTTGCAAATCATTGTATTCTGTTTATATTTACATCTAACACAATTTCCCAACTCATATGGAAACGGGGTTTGTATTTATATATATATTGCGTGTTTCATTTTAGTTAAGTCATTTACGGAAACGGTAAACACCGTACGCTGCAGGCTACTAGGCAGAGGTGTGGACTCGAGTCACATGACTTGGACTCGAGTCAGACTCGAGTCATGAATTTGATGACTTTAGACTCGACTTGACAAAATGTAAAAAGACTTGCAACTCGACTTAGACTTTAACATCAATGACTTGTGACTTCACTTGGACTTGAGCCTTTTGAATTGACATGACTTGACATGACTTGCTACTTTCCCCAAAACCCAAAGATGAAAAAGTTATTCGGGAGCGCTCCGTATTTTTCATTGTGTTCTTGTCTATCAGCGTTGCGTGTGTCAGCTGGTGTGCTCTCAGTACAACAGCCAATCAAATTAGATCTACTTTGTTTTCATCACACAGCATTCATCCAATCAAATTGCAGGACAACCAACGAAGAAGACATGTCCAAACCACACGCCAGTGAACAAAAAATGATACCTAAAATAATTTTGTTTGGGTATAAAAATTACGAGGTGGTCAACACAAAACGGTTTGCAGTATGCAACACATGCGGTTCGAAAATTACTGATGGAGAGGCAACAACTTCCAACTTTGTCCGGCATTTGAAGTTGCACAAAGAACGGTAAGTTTTGAATGTAAGATAACGTTTATTGGCTAAGTAACGTGACTTTTATTTGCTGTGTAGTTAAATCAGTGAGGCTGTAAACTCACTGCTAACGTTATAACGTTATTGCAAACACGGGAATCTGTTGCAGTTCACTACCTTATTCATACTTTTTGTTCAGTGATTTTTTTTAAGCAGGGTTACGTTAGTCAATATATCACACGTAACGTTAGACGGCGGTCAGCAGCACCGCGTATTTTAGCCACCTAAAAAAAGACAAAAATAGTCAAATAAAGGTCAGTTAAAATGTATACTATATTATGAATATGTGTACCGTTTTAGCTAGCTTTCTGACATACTGTTGATTGTTTACCTCAGTGGTCCCCAACCACCGGGCCGCGGCCCGGTACTGGTCCGTGGATCGATTGGTATCGGGCCGCACAAGAAAAAACTTTTTTTTTTCTTTTTTTAATTACCGTATTTTCCGCACTATAAGGCGCACCGGATTATTAGCCGCACCTTCTATGAATTACATATTTCATAATTTTGTCCACCAATAAGCCGCCCCGGACTATAAGCCGCGCCTACGCTGCGCTAAAGGGAATGTCAAAAAAACAGTCAGATAGGTCAGTCAAACTTTAATAATATATTAAAAACCAGCGTTCTAACAACTCTGTTCACTCCCAAAATGTACGCAAATGTGCAATCACAAACATAGTAAAATTCAAAATAGTGCAGCGCAATAGCAACATAATGTTGCTCGAACGTTAATGTCACAACACACAAAATAAACATAGCGCTTACTTTCTGAAGTTATTCTTCATTCGTAAATCCTTCGTCTTCGGTGTCCGAAGTGAAAAGTTGGGCAAATTTACGATCCACTGGCAGATGTTGGCGTCGTCTGGCGCTGCCTCCTCGTCTTAGTGAAGGTGTGTTCGCCTTCTGTCTTCCATTGTTCCCACGCAGTTAGCAGTCTAGCTTCGAATGCCCTGTTGACACCAATATCTAGCGGCTGGAGGTCTTTTGTCAATCCACCCGGAATGACGGCGAGTATTGAATTAAGCGTGTCAGCGTGTCTCTCAATGTGCTGTTATGAGCTAGCAAATATAACAACTACACTACCCAGCATGCAACGATAGTTACGAGCATGCGCGGTAGCCCTGAGAAGTTCCCACGCAGTTAGCAGTCTAGCTTCGAATGCCCTGTTGACACCAATATCTAGCGGCTGGAGGTCTTTTGTCAATCCACCCGGAATGACGGCGAGTATTGAATTAAGCGCGTAAGCGTGTCTCTCAATGTGCTGTTATGAGCTAGCAAATATAACAACTACACTACCCAGCATGCAACGATAGTTACGAGCATGCGCAGTAGCCCTGAGAAGCGATGTTGTATGCTGGGAGTTCGAATGTGGTTATGAGCACGCTGTGAGAAAACGTTGAGAACTCAGTTAACACGCCTCGTCTGCATTATTTATAATTAGACAGACAACACACTTAATAGGAGCCATTTGGGGTCTTTACATAAACACACAAATGGAAATGAAACGTCACATATCCCAGCATGCACCGCGCGCTTCTTCTACGGGGAAAAAAGATGGCGGCTGTTTACCGTAGTTGCGAGACCTAAACTTTATGAAAATGAATCGTAATAAAGCGCACCGGGTTATAAGGCGCACTGTTAGCTTTTGAGAAAATTTGTGGTTTTTAGGTGCGCCTTATAGTGCGGAAAATACGGTAAATCAACATAAAAAACACAAGATACACTTACAAGTAGTGCACCAACCCAAAACAACTCTCTCCCCCTTTTGTTCTGGGCATTGAACATGAAGACTCTTCCTTCACTGTTCCGAGTGGCCATGAGAGTCTTGGCAGTGCCTGCCTCCAGTGCTCCAGTGGAGCGAGTTTTCAGCCATGGTGGCATCATACTACGCCCCCATCGTGCACAAATGACTGACAGACTCTTGGCTAATTTGGTCTTTTGCAAATGCAATGCAGCATAGGGCCCTGACATATAAAAAGTACAACTTTTTTGTTATGTTCACGTATATGTCATGTTTTTTCAATGTTAACACTTTTGTACAAATAAGTACATTTGAACTTTATTTTTCAATGTGTTTGTTCTGTAAAGGAATGAGTTAATGTTTAAAATGACTGGTTAATAGTGCTATTATAAAGTGCAATGTCAGCACAATTTTCTTTCCTGCAATTTAAAATGCACTTGTTTTAATAAATAAATACAGCGTTTGAAAAGCATACACAATCTGTGTTAATATATTAGTCTGTGGTTAAAAGGACTTGAAAGGACTCGAAACTCAAAATGCAGGACTTAGGACTTGACTTGAGACTTTCCAGTCTTGACTTTGGACTTGACTCGGGGCTTGCCTGTCTTGACTCGGGACTTGACTCGGACTTGAGGGCAAAGACTTGAGACTTACTTGTGACTTGCAAAACAATGACTTGGTCCCACCTCTGCTACTAGGAGCTCGTAGCTACACGACAGCTAAGCATAAAATAGCACCCAAGCTAGACATACGTAGTTTGCAATACGCACATTTGTCAATATAAACAAGTGTCTTATCATTATGGTTGCATATTACTTACACATACAAAGTCTCCAAAGCAGAAGCATAGAAAGTATCCAGTAACAAACGTGTCCGCATCAATCAGCGCACAGTGTCACAAAGCTTAACTTAATGAATTATTGTGCCCACAAGATGTCGCCAAAAATCCAATTACCACTCCACTTCACATTTAAAGACAGCATAATCCTGTCCCACGCTGAGTTTTTCATACCTGCCATCCTTCTCTGAGTAACTTCACTTGATCAAGCCTTTTTCTAACGTTCCACATTACAAAATAAAAGTAGATACTGTGATTCATGCTGATATTGTTGTTGTTTTTAAGGACCTACTATAAAAACACAAGTCAAAGATCCTCCGAATGACAGGTACGCTCTGCTGTTTTTAGGTATCTCTTGCCAAAAATGCAGTTCAAAGATTCGCTATATGATAAGGAAGCTGCTGTTTTTAAGAACCTATTATAAAACAATAGTCAACGATCCTCTTGGTGACAAGAACACTCTGCTGTTTTTGTCGACCTACTGTGCAAACACAAGTCAACAATCCTCTATATGACAGGAGCACTCTGCTGTTTTTAGGAATCTCTTGCAAAAACAACTGAAAGATCCTCTATAAGACAAGGACACTGCTGTTTTTAGGAATCTCTTGCAAAAACAACTGAAAGATCCTCTATAAGACAAGGACACTGCTGTTTTTAGGAATCTCTTGCAAAAACAACAGAAAGATCCTCTATAAGACAAGGACACTGCTGTTTTTAGGAATGTCTTGCAAAAAATGCAATTCAAAGATTCTCTAAATGATAAGGACGCTGCTGTTTTTAAGAAACTATTATAAAACAATAGTCAAAGATCCTCTTTGTGACAAGAACACTCTGCTGTTTTTGTCGACCTACTGTGCAAACAAGTCAACATTTCTTTATATGACAGGAGCACTCTGCTGTTTTTAGGAATCTCTTGCAAAAACAACTGAAAGATCCTCTATAAGACAAGGACACTGTTGTTTTTAGGAATGTCTTGCAAAAACAACTGAAAGATCCTCTATAAGACAAGGACACTGCTATTTTTAGGAATCTCTTGCAAAAAAACCTGAAAGATCCTCTATAAGACAAGGACACTGATGTTTTTATGAATGTCTTGCAAAAACAACTGAAAGATCCTCTATAAGACAAGGACACTGCTGTTTTTAGGAATCTCTTGCAAAAACAACTGAAAGATCCTCTATAAGACAAGGACACTGCTGTTTTTAGGAATCTCCTACAAAAAAACTGAAATATCCTCTATAAGACAAGGACACTGCTGTTTTTAGGAATGTCTTGCAAAAAATGCAATTGAAAGATTCTCTAAATGACAAGGGCGTTGCTGTTTTTAAGGACCCGTTATAAAAACAATAGTCAAAGATCCTCTAAACACGGTACACCACAGGCTACTAGGAGCGAGCAGCTACACAACAGCTAAGCACACAATAGCAGACAAGCTCAACATATGTAATAAGTGTCCTTAATTGGAAAACATTGTGGTCTAAAACAGCACATTTGTCAATATAAACACGTGTCAAATAATTATGGTTGCGTATTACCCACACATACAAAGTCTCCAAAGCAGAAGCATAGAAAGTATCCAGTAACAAACGTGTCCGCATCAATCAACTTAATGAATTATTGTGGTAATGTTTTCTAACGTTCCAAGCTACAAAATAAAAGTGCGTACTACGATTCATGCTGATATCGTATCGGATTGAGATCAGTATCGGCCAATACTCAAGGATCCAATGTCGAGAAGTTTGAAAGTTGTATCGGGACACCCCTACTGTAATTGTGTAATATACTTCTTTATAAACGACTATGAAAGAGAGACACGTTTTTCTCTCCGCTTTCTCATGCACTCCACATCATTACTAAGGTTTAAACTCACTGCAATAATTGCTCGCTTCCAATGACGGCGCCATCTTTACTAAAAAATGTACTCCAATTTGTACTTCATCTTACTTAACCAAATAATATCAAATTGGAGTGACATTTTTTATGACTTCTCAAGTCCAAACGCGACACAACGCACAAATAAAAGTCAAGTTCCCGATGTCCAGTGTAAGTTCAACCACCACTGATAACGATGTGGAAGATCTCCAGGGAGAAGCAGCCTGAGGAGTGAGCGCTTCAATACTGACAAGGATGCATCATGGCCGGCATGCATTAGGAGCATACATCTTTTTTTTTTTTTTTGCAGGGTTGGAAAACCAGGCAGCACTCACCTGCCCAGCTCGTCTCCAATTTCATAACACTCCTCGACATTCTCCTGCTTGAAAACAGTCATGTTGCTGCTCTTCCTGGAGGTGAGGGGGGGCTCGTCACAGGCGCGCCATGCCTACCAGCAGCCTCCTTTCTGGGCTCGGTCACAGCCAGCAATGCCCCCCTTCATGATCGGCCCTGGCAAGTGGGGGGGGAACAAACTAAATGAAAATCAATGTTCTTTTCCAACACACAAGAATATGACATCACTTTTAATTCTGAGATGTTTGTGTATTTTTCGTTTGATTGGAAAAAGGGAGGGGGGGTGAAAGAAATGTCACCGCCATCTCTCCTTGTCCTTTCTCTGCTGTGTGATGCAGCCAAGCTCCAGTTAACCCTTTCAAGTCAGGCTGCACTTTTTACTCCTAAAAGTCTAATAGACATCAACCTTTTTTGAAAGTGAGAAACACAAAATATCGACTTGTCCAGGGTGTACCCCGCCTTCCGCCCGAATGCAGCTGAGATAGGCTTTTTTTCGCCTTTAGGTCCTGAAATGGTCCCTCTAAAAATTTCCAGTAAAATATGATTTATTTTTTTAACCTTTAGGTCCTGATATAGTCTGTCTGAAATTTTCCAGTAAAATATGATTTGTTTTAACATTTAGGTCCTGAAATGGTTCCTCTAAAAATTTCCAGTAAAATATTATTTTTTTTTTGCCTTTAGGTCCTGAAATGGTCCCTCTGAAAATTTCCAGTAAAATATGATTTATTTATTTTTTTTAACTTTTAGGTCCTGAAATGGTCCCTCTAAAAATTTCCAGTAAAATATGATTTATTGTTTTAACCTTTATGTCCTGAAATGGTCCCTCTGAAAATTTCCAAAAAACTCGTATTTATTTTTTTTACCTTTAGGTCCTGAAAGAGTCCGTCTGAAAATTTCCAGTAAAATGTTTTTTTTTTTTAACATTCAGGTCCGGAAATGGTCCCTCTGAAAATTTCCAGTAAAATATGATTTTTTTTAAAAACTTTTAGGTCCTGAAATGGTCCCTCTAAAAATGTCCAGTAAAATATGACTTTTTTTTTTACCTTTGGGTCCTGAAATGGTTCCTCTAAAAATTTCCAGTAATTTTTTTTTTTTTTTTAACCTTTGGGTCCTGAAATGGTTCCTCTAAAAATTTCCAGTAAAATATGATTTGTTTTAACATTTAGGTCCGGAAATGGTCCCTCTGAAAATTTCCAGTAAAATATGATTGTTTTTTTTACCTTTAGGTCCTGAAATGGTCCCTCTAAAAATTTCCAGTAAAATATGATTTATTGTTTTTATTTTTAACCTTTATGTCCTGAAATGGTCCCTCTGAAAATTTCCAGTATTAATGATTTATTTTTACCTTTAGGTCCTGAAATGCTCCCTCTAAAAATTTCCAGTAAAATATGAATTTTTTTTCTACATTTAGGTCCTGAAATGGTCCCTCTAAAAATTTCCAGAAAAATCGTATTTATTTTTTTACCTTTAGGTCCTGAAAGAGTCCTTCTGAAAATTTCCAGTAAAATATTTTTTTTTTACTTTTAGGTCCTGAAATGGTCCCTCTGAAATTTTCCAGAAAAATCACATTTATTTTTTTACCTTTCGGTCCTGAAAGAGTCCCTCTGAAAATTTCCGGTAAAATATGTTTTTTTTTTTTTTAACTTTTAGGTCCTGAAATGGTCCCTCTAAAAATTCCAGTAAAATATGATTTTTTTTTTTTAACTTTTAGGTCCTGAAATGGTCTCTCTAAAAATTCCAGTAAAATATGATTTTTTTTAAACTTTTAGGTCCTGAAATGGTCCCTCTAAAAATTCCAATAAACTATGATATTTTTTTTACCTTTAGGTCCTGAAATGGTCCCACTGACATTTTCCAGTAAAATTTGATTTTCATTATCGGTCCTGGCAAGGGGGAAAACAAACTAAATGAAAATAAATGTTCTTTTCCGACACCCAACAATCTGTCACCACTTTAAATTTTGAGAGGTTTGTGTATTTTTCGTTTGGCTGGAAGGCGGGGTGGGTGTTGGTCAGAACGTGTCCGAAAAGGGCGATAGATGAGCGGCTGTGTGTCGCTTACTGTCGCCATGGGAAACAAGAGCGGTGCTACTCCGCCTTCCTACGACTCTCTTAAGTGAACGACATCATTTTACGGGGTAAAAAAACGCTTAAAACCCCGCAAAAAGAAACTCGTTTATACAATTTAAAAAAATAAAATAAAATCTGACATTTTGGTTGTGAAAAAGCAGCGCGAGGATCAACATTAGCAAGGTAACGTCGAAGCTAATTGCGTTTAATTAAGAAGGGAAGAAGGTAACACGTCTTACCGGGGAGCTGGAGTGTCTCACGGCCGAGTCCAAGCAATGTTTCGGCGGGTTGAGTGCGAGCAGGAGTCGCCGGTTGGCTTCTACCGGAGGACAAAACACCGCCCTGGAGAATCAACCTAACAATGTACGGCTACCGATGGCGCCTTCAGGAAGCGCTGTGGAAAAACGGAACAACCACTACGCTCCGGCCAACGCTACAACACCAACGCCAAAACCAGCCTCCACACCCTTTTTTAGCGTCATAAAAATCAATCTTTTACCATTTAAAGATGGATGAATATACTTTTCTCAGCCAAAACTGAGATCTGACTGGGAATTAAACAAATCACCGGCTGTTTCAAGTGCACTTAAACGCAGCACACACACAGGAAGACAATGCAGCCACTGGACACTTCATTGGGTACACTTGTGCAGTCTAATTATGACAACAAAATACACGCGATGCCTTCATAAAAATAGGCACTTTTAAAATAAATTTAAAAAAGCCAAAAATCAATTTAAAATGTCTCAAAATATATACGTGTGCAATTAAAATAAATAATCATATCATTGTCTCGCGACCAGAAAAGGGACAAGCGGTAGAAAATGGATGTATATCATTGTCTTTTTCAAAAATGTTATAATGTATTCCTATATAACTTATTAAAGTTGTGATATTTTTTTCATTTTACAACAAAAGAAAACACAAACATTCATGTGATCAAACACGAGCTGCCTTGAATAAACTGAAATGTATTCGAAAATATTTAGACATGTCATTCATGCAATTCAATAAACAATTGATATATAAATACTTTTTTTAAATTTCAATTATTAATATTTTATAACATTTTAATCATCTGGCTTAAGTGTTTATTTACTACTAAAAATGACACCAAGTAGTTAGACATGTCATAAAAAATTTTTTTTTTTCATGAAAGTATTTTGTATGACTTTATTTCAATTAAAATGTAAATGATATCTTAAAGTTACACAATAAAAAGCACCATGTGATGAAAAAACCCGGCTTATTATATTAACTTTAATACAGGTGTGCCCACTATTATATCCCAAGTCGTTCTATTTTATTATGATTATTTATGCTGTTAAAGTTCCTTCTTTCATGAAAATAATTAAAAAAATAATTTAACCTAATTTAACAAGCTTATTAAAAGTGGTTTTCGTGGTCATTTCGCCCCCTGCTGGTGATAAGTCATAAAGAGAAAATTGCTGCAGAGGTTTGGTATTTTTTAATGCAGTTCTTGCAGGTATAAAAAAAAATGTACAAAAGAGCAAAGTCACTTAATTTTCTTCAAAACATGATGCAGTACACACTCAGTCCATGGTGATGCATATAAAAAGTCACAATAAACTGATAATCATCTATAGTGGCTGCTCACAAAGTGGCATCCCAGAGATAAATTGAGCAACAATTAGACAAGAACATATATAAATATGACTTATTGGATCATATTCCTATGATACTTTACAGTACGCGTGTGTTTGCATGTCATCCGTCAGATATGTTATTCTATGTCCTCGAATGCATCGTGTGGCATTCAGTGCTACATACTGTGTGTGGACACTTGCTTGTCTAAAATGTGCAGTTTGTGCTTTATTTCCCCCGGCATGTAGATTAAAAAATGTAGCTTGTTAAGAGCGATGTGTGTGTGTGTGTGTGTGTGTGTGTGTGTGTGTGTGTGTGTGTGTGTGTGTGTGTGTGTGTGTGTGTGTGTGTGTGTGTGTGTGTGTGTGTGTGTGTGTGTGTGTGTGTGTGTGTGTGTGTGTGTGTGTGTGTGTGTAACTGATGAATGATAGCAGTGGTATCCAAAAATAGTGGAATAAAAATCAAGTAAAGAGAAAAAAATTAAAAATAGCACAAAGCTGGCATGCAGGCAGTTTTTTCTTTATAAAAAAAAATATAAAAATCGATATACACTATTGGTTTTGAAAGTGAAAAATATGAAAATGTCTTCCACATGCTTTGATTTTTCAGTCTGCGGCCCTTAGAGGAAAACGTTTGGACCCCCTGACTTATAGCCACGGGGGAGTGCAGTACTAGCCTGCAACCAGCAGAGGCGCTGCTGTTTTCCAGTCTCATCTGGTTTGCTGTATGAAGAAGACAAACATACACTATATTGCCAAAAGCCTTGACTCACATAGTGCCATCCCATTCCTAACCCATAGGCTTCAATATGATGTCGGTCCACCTTCTGCAGCTGTTACAGCTTCAACTCTTCTGGGAAGGCTGTCCACAAGGTTGCGGAGTGTGTTTATAGGAATGTTCCACCATTCTTTCAAAAGCGCATTGGTGAGGTCACACACTGATGTTGGTGGCTCTCAGTCTCCGTTCTAATTCATCCCAAAGGTGTTCTATCGGGTTCAGGTCAGGACTCTGTGCAGGCCAGTCAAGTTCATCCACACCAGACTCTGTCATCCATGTCTTGTCTGCTTTGTGCACTGGTGCACAGTCATGTTGGAAGAGGAAGGGGCCCGCTCCAAACTGTTCCCACAAGGTTGGGCCTACCACTTGGTGGCTGACTTGCTGTTGTTCCCAAACTCTTCACTTTTCTAATAAAGTTGACTTTGGAATATTTAGGAGCGAGGAAATTTCACGACTGGATTTGTTGCACAGGTGGCATCCTATGACAGTTCCACGCTGGAAATTACTGAGAGCGGCCCATTCTTTCACAAATTTTTGTAGAAACAGTCTCCATGCCTAAGTGCTTGATTTTATACACCGGGCCAAGTGATTAGGACAGGTTCGGTGGACACGGATGAAGTGCTGGCTGTCCAGAGTCGGGACCTGGGGTGGACCGCTCGCCTGTGCATCGGTTGGGGACATCTCTGCGCTGCTGACTTGTCTCCGCTCTGGATGGTCTCCTGCTGGCCCCACTATGGACTGGACTCTCACTATTATGTTAGATCCACCATGGACTGGACTCTCCCTATTATGTTAGATCCACCATGGACTGGACTCTCACTATTATGTTAGATCCACCATGGACTGGACTCTCACTATTATGTTAGATCCACTATGGACTGGACTCTCACTATTATGTTAGATCCACCATGGACTGGACTCTCTCTATTATGTTAGATTCACTATGAACTGGACTCTCACACTATTATGTTAGATCCACTATGGACTGGACTCTCACTATTATGTTCGATCCACTATGGACTGGACTCTCACTATTATGTTAGATTCACTATGGACTGGACTCTCACTATTATGTTAGATCCACTATGGACTGGACTCTCACTATTATGTTAGATCCAACATGGACTGGACTCTCACTATTATGTTAGATCCACCATGGACTGGACTCTCACACTATTATGTTAGATCCACCATGGACTGGACTCTCACACTATTATGTTAGATCCACTATGAACTGGACTCTCACACTATTATGTTAGATCCACCATGGACTGGACTCTCACTATTATGTTAGATTCACTATGGACTGGACTCTCACTATTATGTTAGATCCACTATGGACTGGACTCTCACACTATTATGTTAGATCCACCATGGACTGGACTCTCTCTATTATGTTAGATCCACTATGGACTGGACTCTCACACTGTTATGTTAGATCCACTATGGACTGGACTCTCTCACTATTATGTTAGATCCACCATGAACTGGACTCTCACACTATTATGTAAGATCCACCATGGACTGGACTCTCACTATTATGTTAGATCCACCATGGACTGGACTCTCACACTATTATGTTAGATCCAACATGGACTGGACTCTCACACTATTATGTTAGATCCACCATGGACTGGACTCCCTCTATTATGTTAGATTCACTATGGACTGGACTCTCACTATTATGTTCGATCCACTATGGACTGGACTCTCACTATTATGTTAGATCCACCATGGACTGGACTCTCACTATTATGTTAGATCCAACATGGACTGGACTCTCACTATTATGTTAGATCCACCATGGACTGGACTCTCTCTATTATGTTAGATCCACTATGGACTGGACTCTCACTATTATGTTCGATCCACTATGGACTGGACTCTCTCTATTATGTTAGATCCACTATGGACTGGACTCTCACTATTATGTTAGATCCACTATGGACTGGACTCTCACTATTATGTTAGATCCACCATGGACTGGACTCTCTCTATTATGTTAGATCCACTATGGACTAGACTCTCTCTATTTTGTTAGATCCACTATGGACTGGACTCTCACTATTATGTTCGATCCACCATGGACTGGACTCTCTCTATTATGTTAGATCCACTATGGACTGGACTCTCACAATAGATCCACTCGACGTCCATTGCACCGGTCGCCCTGGGGGGTCCCCCACATCTGCGGTCCACTCCAAGGTTTCTCATTGTCCCACTGGGTTGAGTTTTTCCTTGCCCTGATGTGGGATCTGAGCCGAGGATGTCGTTGTGGCTTGTGCAGCCCTTTGAGACACTCGTGATTTAGGGCTATATAAGTAAACATTGATTGATTGATTGACAGGACACCTGATTCTCATCATTTGGATGGGTGGCCAAATACTTTTGGCAATACAGTGTATGTTGCATCGTTAGTCTGCGCCTTACAATCTGGACACAGGATTTCGGCCCATTCGGACAGAAGTTCTCTCGTCCCTTTAAAACAGTGGTTCTTAACCTGGGTTCGATGGAACCCTAGGGGTTCGGTGAGTCGGTCTCAGGGGTTCGCCGAAGGTCAAGACACACCCGACTCATCGTGTAAATAAAAACTTCTCCCTATCGGCGTATTATGGATACCCCCAATGTTCCCTTTAATTTTCCATCTGACTTGCAGATGTGTAAATGTTAGAATAATTATGTATTAATCAAGTTATCACACAACTCTTATGCTTAAAGGCCGTTGCTATAGTTATTATCAATTGTGCTGAAGTTGAACTTTTCTATCTGCGCAAAGGCACAGATAGTTGTCTCGTGTCAGCAGTTTGTTTCCAGACCCTGCCTGCTGACAGCCAAGGACTGACATCGAGTACCTCAACGCAGACAAAACAGAGACAGGGCGAAATCATGAGTGTCGGCGCATTTCCATTCTGAATAATTTTCGTATTGTGTCTACTGGGGCTGCTTGCATTACCCCTCCCTTCAGAAGCAGCCTCAGTGACGTTAACTAGGGACCTTCCGAATAAATAGAGGAGCACGTGGGGCTGTACCTTAGAGCGTAGGGGGAAACTAACTGAGTGTACAGCCCCATACGTCTCTCCTCATTAGTAAAATTCAACTGTGTCTCTGCTTGATTCCTTCTTCTTGTGTAATAGATAGTTCGGTGTTTGAACCTGACAGTAATTTGTTGTGAGTTCATGCACTGTGTTGGTTTTGTTCTTTGAACAAGGTGATGTTCATGCACGGTTCATTTTGTGCAGCAGTAAAAAAATATATTGAATTTAAAAAATATACAGAAGAACCAGTGTCCACTGCAGTGGACATTTGTGTTTTGCATAACAGGGCTACTTATTATTCATTTGTTTAGAAATAGACCAAACATAAAAGGTTTTCAGGCCTAACGGGACCAAATTAAATAAATAGTGACATCGTTAAAAAGTACTTAAATGCATCATTAATGGATTCCAATTGAAATGAAGTAAATAATTGTGTTTGAAGTTGTTATTATCGCACAATATTCACCACTTCTACTCCCTGGCTTCGACAGGCAAGCGGAAGTGACCAATCAGGTGTGAGGACCCGCCCACTGACTTTGATAACGTCATTAAAAAAATGATAAAAGACTGACTAAATCGGACAAAATTGAATAACTCAATCATTCTTTAAATATTGACTTCAACGCAGCACTTAACTTGTCTTAAGACAGCATGCTAACGTTAGCATGCTAGCATTTGCGCTAATCCTATTGGTTTCAACCTAAATATCATGGCTTTCGATACTTGCCAGAATCTTAAAAGGATGCTAACTTTTTTCACGTTAGCATTTTAGCAACATTTTATTCCTACAAACCGAAAAATTATGGCTTTTGATTCTTGGCGCCACCTCCAAAGTCCGCCAACGTTTTCGATGTTGTCATGCTAGCAATTAAGCAAATTGTAGTCAGTGGAACCTCAAACCAATGGGTTGGATACTTACCAACATGTGCTAACTCTTCCTATGCTAACTCTTCCTTGCTAATCTTTTTATACGAGCAATATAGCTAAGTTTGTATATTTTTAACCTAAAAATCATGGATTTCTATATTTGGCACCATTTTAGAAGTATAATAACTTCTTCTATAATAGCATGCTAACATTAGCATGCTAAAATTTTACGCTAGCATTCTTGCTAGTTTTATTTGTAGAAACCTAAAAATCATGGATTTTGATAATTGCCACAATCTTAGAAGTATGATAACTTCTAAAATAGCATGCTAACATTAGCATGCTAACATTCTATCAATTAATACAATTTTAACAATTAATAGAATTGTTAAATAATGAAATCATGAAATCAATAATTAAATTGTGAAATAATAAAATGTCATAAAAAAAAATAATAATAATAATGACATATTTAAAGTTAAAGTACCCATGATTGTCACACACACTAGATGTGGCGAAATTATTCTCTGCATTTGATCCATCACCCTCTGGGAGGTGAGGGGAGCAGTGAGCAGCAGCGGTGGCCACGCCCGGGAATCATTTTTGATGGTTTAACCCCCAATTCCAACCCTTGATGCTGAGTGCCAAGCAGGGAGGTAATGGGTCCCATTTTTATAGTCTTTGGTATGACTCAGCCGGGGTTTGAACTCACGACCTACGATCTCAGGGCAGACACTCTAACCACTAGGCCACTGAGCAGGTTTAATACTACATGTAAGTATTTAAATTTAATTTTAATTAATTAATTTTTTTTTTTAAATAATTATCGAAAAATTTATTCATTTTAATTTGGTCCCTTTTGGCCCGCCATCATTTTTTGCTGAAATGTATTTAAAAAATAGGCCGTAAAAACAAATGTCCACTGCAGTGGACGCTGGTATTCAGGAGGATTTGAGAATGATTGTCCTCCACGCGGTTTAGGTAAAGAACTGAATTGAAGCAGGAGTGAAGAACATCCCCATCTAAGCTTTGCTAGCACATTCTAAACATTATAAAGATCAATATTTGCACTTATGAGTAATCAATAGAAGTGCTATGAGTTGTGTAAAAAAACCACAGTTATTAAGAGGACATGAAGGCAACATGGCTTCCAAGTTTGTAAACATGGCGACACTTCCTGTTTTGAAGGCTCCTGACCAATCAGAGAGCGGCGTCACTGATGGTCCTGTACATCTGCAGCGAGGTCACCTCCACCTCCTGGGCCTTCCCCTGCTGCGCCCGCCCCGTGGGGCTGTACCCGGCCGAGCGCCCCATGGGGCTGAAGCCGGCGGCGGCGCGTCCCATGTGCGAGAAACCCGAGGGCCGCGACACGGCCGGGCGCCGCAGGAAGCGCCCCGACGTCACCAGGTCGCCGTAGCCTTGAGCGTGGGAGAAGGCGTAGCCGGAGCGGCGGGAGCTGGTGCGGCGGATTCGGGTACGGCGAGGCGGCGGGGGCGGCGTCGCTTTGGCCTGGCGGACCTTGAACATCACCTGAGGAGATCATGCAGGTTAAAGAAATGTCACCGCCATCTCTCCTTGTCCTTTCTCTGCTGTGTGAGGCAGCCAAGCTCCAGTTAACCCTTTCAAGTCAGGCTGCACTTTTTACTCCGAAAAGTCTAATAGACATCAACTTTTTTTGAAAGTGAGAAACACAAAATATGCAATTTTTGATAAAAGTGAGGTGCAAAGTGTAACATTTCATTCATTAGTTTTTGGAAGGAATGAGAGTTTAATTAGATTTGTTTTTACCTTTAGGTCCTGAAATGGTCTCTCTGAAAATTTACAGTAAAATATGATTTTTTTAATCTTTAGGTCCTGAAATGGTCCCTCTGAAATTTTCCAGTAAAATATTATGTTTTTAACCTTTAGGTCCTGAAATAGTTTCCTGAAAATTTCCAGTAAAATATAATTTAAAAAAAAAATCTTTAGGTCCTGAAATGGTGCCTCCGAAAAGTTCCAGTAAAATATGATTTTTTTTATCTTTACGTCCTGAAATGGTCCCTCTGAAAAGTTCCAGTAATTTTTTTTTTTTTTTTAACCTTTAGGTCCTGAAATGGTCCCTCTGAAAAGTTCCAGTAAAATATGATTTTTTTTATTAACCTTTGGGTCCTGAAATGGTCCCTCTGAAAATTTCCAGTAAAATATGATTTTTTTTAACTTTGAGGTCCTGAAATGGTCCCTCTGAAAATTTCCAGTAAAATATGATTTAAAAAAAAGATCTTTAGGTCCTGAAATGGTGCCTCCGAAAATTTCCAGTAAAATATGATTTTTTTTTTAACCTATAGGTCTTGAAATGGTCCCTCTGAAAATTTCCAGTAAAATAGGATTTTTTTTTTTAACCTTTAGGTCATGAAATGGTCCCTCTGAAAATTTCCAGTAAAATATTATTTTTTTATTAACCTTTAGGTCCTGAAATGGTTCCTCTGAAAATATCCAGTAAAATATGATTTTTTTTTTAAACTTTGAGGTCCTGAAATGGTCCCTCTGAAAATTTCCAGTAAAATATGATTTAAAAAAAAGATCTTTAGGTCCTGAAATGGTGCCTCCGAAAATTTCCAGTAAAATATGATTTTCTTTTTAACCTTTAGGTCTTGAAATGGTCCCTCTGAAAATTTCCAGTAAAATAGGATTTTTTTTTTTAACCTTTAGGTCCTGAAATGGTCCCTCTGAAAATTTCCATTAAAATAGGATTTTTTTTTAAACCTTTAGGTCTTGAAATGGTCCCTCTGAAAATTTCCAGTAAAATAGGATTTATTTTTTTTAACCTTTAGGTCCGCAAATGGTCCCTCTGAAAATTTCCAGTAAAAAAATGATTTGTTTAACTTAAGTTCTGAAATTATCCCTCTGAAAATTTCCAGTAAAATATGTTTTTTTTTTTTAACCTTTAGGTCCTGAGATGGTCCCTCTGAGAATGTCCAGTATTATATGATTTTTTTTAACCTTTACGTCCTGAAATAGTCCCTCTGAAAATTACCAGTAAAATATGAGTTATTTGTTTTTAACCTTGAGGTCCTGAAATTGTCCCTCTGAGAATTTCCAGTAAAATATGATTTTTTTTCTAACCTTGATGTCCTGAAATGGTCCCTCTGAAATTTTCCAGTAAAATATGATTAAAAAAATTAATATTTAGGTCCTGAAATGGTTCCTTATGAAAATTTCCAGTAAAATATGATTTTTTTTAATCTTTAGGTCCTGAAATGGTCCCTCTGAAAATGTCCAGTATTATATGTTTTTTTTTAACCTTTACGTCCTGAAATAGTCCCTCTGAAAATTTCCAGTAAAATATGAGTTATTTGTTTTTAACCTTGAGGTCCTGAAATTGTCCCTCTGAGAATTTCCAGTAAAATATGATTTTTTTTCTAACCTTGATGTCCTGAAATGGTCCCTCTGAAAATTTCCAGTAAAATATGAGTTGTTGCTGTTTTAACCTTGAGGTCCTGAAATGGTCCCTCTGAAAAATTCCAGTAAAATAAGAGTTTTTTTTTTAACTTTAGGTTCTGAAATGGACCCTCTAAAATTTCCAGTAAAATATTATTTTTTTTAAATCTTAAGGTCCTGTAATGGTCCCTCTGAAAATTTCTAGTAAAATATGATTTATTTTTTTTACCTTTAGGTCCTGAAATGTTCCCTCTGAAAATGTCCAGTAAAATATGATGTTTTTAACCTTTAGGTCCTGAAATAATCCCTCTGAAAAATTCCAGTAAAATATGATTTTTTTTTTTTTTTTTAAATCTTTAGGTCCTGAAATGGCCCCTCTGAAAATTTCCAGTAACATATTATTTTTATTTTTTACCTTCAGGTCCTGAAATGGTCCCTCTGAAAATTTCCAGTAAAATATGACTTTTTTTTTTAACCTTGAGGTCCTAAAATTGTCCCTCTGAAAATTTCCAGTAAAATAAGATTTTTTTTTAACCTTGAAGTCCTGAAATTGTCCCTCTGAAAATTTCCAGTAAAATATGAGTTGTTGTTTTTTAACCTTGAGGTCCTAAAATGGTCCCTCTGAAAATGTCCAGTATAATATGATTTTTTTTAACCTTTACGTCCTGAAATAGTCCCTCTGAAAATTTCCAGTAAAATATGAGTTGTTTTTTTTTAACCTTGAGGTCCTGAAATTGTCCCTCTGAGAATTTCCAGTAAAATATGATTTTTTTTCTAACCTTGAGGTCCTGAAATGGTCCCTCTGAAATTTTCCAGTAAAATATGATTTTTTTAAACCTTTAGGTCCTGTAATGGTCCCTCTGAAAATTTCCAGTAAAATATGATTTATTTGTTTTACCTTTCGGTACTGAAATGTTCCCTCTGAAAATGTCCAGTAAAATATGATGTTTTTAACCTTTAGGTCCTGAAATAATCCCTCTGAAAATTTCCAGTAAAATATGATTTTTTTTTTTAAAATCTTTAGGTCCTGAAATAGTCCCTCTGAAAATGTCCAGTAAAATATGATTTTTTTTACCTTTAGGTCCTGAAATGGTCCCTCTGAAAATTTCCAGTAAAAAATATTTTTTTTAACCTTTAGGTCCTGAAATAGTCCCTGTGAAAATTTCCAGTACAATATGATTTTTTTTACCTTGAGGTCCTGAAATGGTCCGTCTGAAAATTTCCAGTAAAATATGATTTTTTTAAACCTTTAGGTCCTGTAATGGTCCCTCTGAAAATTTCCAGTAAAATATGATTTATTTGTTTTACCTTTCGGTACTGAAATGTTCCCTCTGAAAATGTCCAGTAAAATATGATGTTTTTAACCTTTAGGTCCTGAAATAATCCCTCTGAAAATTTCCAGTAAAATATGATTTTTTTTTTTAAATCTTTAGGTCCTGAAATAGTCCCTCTGAAAATGTCCAGTAAAATATGATTTTTTTTACCTTTAGGTCCTGAAATGGTCCCTCTGAAAATTTCCAGTAAAAAATATTTTTTTTAACCTTTAGGTCCTGAAATAGTCCCTGTGAAAATTTCCAGTACAATATGATTTTTTTTACCTTGAGGTCCTGAAATGGTCCGTCTGAAAATTTCCAGTAAAATATGATTTTTTTTAACCTTTAGGTCCTGAAATAGTCCCTGTGAAACTGTCCAGTAAAATATGTTTTTTTTTACCTTGAGGTCCTGAAATGGACCCTCTGAAAATGTCCAGTAAAATATGATTTTTTTTAACCTTTAGGTCCTGAAATAGTCCCTGTGAAAATGTCCAGTAAAATATGATTTTTTTTACCTTGAGGTCCTGAAATGGTCCCTCTGAATATTTCCAGTAAAATATGATTTTTTTTAACCTTTAGGTCCTGAAATAGTCCCTGTGAAAATTTCCAGTAAAATATGATTTTTTTAAAACCTTTAGGTCCTGAAATGGTCCCTGTGAACATTTACAGTAGACTATGATTTTATTTTTTTTTACATTTAGGTCCTGAAATGGTCCCTCTGAAAATTTCCAGTAAAATATATATTTTGTTTACCTTGAGGTCCTGAAATAGGCTTTCTGAAAATTTCCAGTAAAATATGATTTTTTTAAAAATGTACTTTTAGGTCCTGAAATGGTCCACCTGAAAATTTCCAAAATGTATTTTGCAATGCAGTCTGCTGAAAATGATGGAAAGCGCCACTCTACAGAGCAAATGACACTGTGGTCAATGTTAGAATTGCCACAAAACTCATTACTGCCATCTGGCAGCTACAGTGGATAGTGCACCCCCCTAATTTGTCACGTTTCATGTGGTAAACCATGACGAATGGGGCCATACGAACCCTGTAAAACCTAATTCCATCTACACTTCTTAAACTTGACTTATTTCTTAGTTTTATTCAAAGCTGTCTTAGCGGTTATCTAATCTTTTAGAATGCCTGCTCCTAACGTGCTATTGCTCGACGTGTAACACGTTAGCCATGCCTTCCAGTGATAACGCTACTTGATAGTGATACATAAGATCCTAAGAAATGCAGTAATTTAGGGGATTAATTGAGTTTAGTGGAGCAGCTCCACACTGTGTATAGAATTGCTAGATTGTCAGACTACAGAGGGGGGGGGACTAAAAATAAATGCAATATCAGCTAGATGAGATCTGTGCTTGTGAAGGGCATCAATCGGCGATGGCGACCACATACTTTTCCCGAAACATATCCACATTTTAATGACAACTTTATGTAATGACGCTCTGCTGTCCCCCAGTGGTTCGTGTAAGAGGTGTTGTTCATTATTTCACAAAGTGGAAGTTTAGATCTATGAGGTATTGTTGATTATAACTAACCTGGAGTACAGTACAATCCAACCTATGAGTTTATAATGGAAGTCAATTGGACCAAAAAGGTCCCGAGGGTACCGAGTGTGTGAAAAAGTCCTTATCCGGAAAAAAAACAAAAAAAAACGTAGTTTGAATTCTGACGGTCCATTCTTGTGTAAAGGTTGTGTGCGGTACCTTGTCGTTGATGGAGGGGCGGAGCTGTATCAACAGGAAGCGATAGGTGACCACAGGAAGGATGCACAGCACGGAGGTGAGCACGATGGTCAGCCACACGTTGGGCTGACTCAGCGACTTCCTGGCCGTGCCTGAACACATTTGACACAACATGTTCGCTTTAAATTGCTGCTGATGGGACAGTTTGAATGTTCCTTTTATTACATTTGATGTATCCTTATTCAAACGTCACAATCTCACTAAAAAGTAACAGAAACAAACATGAGCTAATACAAACCCCGTTTCCATATGAGTTGGGAAATTGTGTTAGATGTAAATATAAACGGAATACAATGATTTGCAAATCATTTTCAACCCATTTTCAATTGAATATGCTACAAAGACAACATAGTTCATGTTCAAACTGATAAACATTTTTTTTTTTGGCAAATAACCATTAACTTTAGAATTTGATGCCAGCAACACGTGACAAAGAAGTTGGGAAAGGTGGCAATAAATACTGATAAAGTTGATGAATGCTCATCAAACACTTATTTGGAACATCCCACAGGTGAACAGGCAAATTGGGAACAGGTGGGTGCCATGATTGGGTATAAAAGTAGATTCCATGAAATGCTCAGTCATTCACAAACAAGGATGGGGCGAGGGTCACCACTTTGTCAACAAATGCGTGAGCAAATTGTTGAACAGTTTAAGAAAAACCTTTCTCAACCAGCTATTGCAAGGAATTTAGGGATTTCACCATCTACGGTCCGTAATATCTTCAAAGGGTTCAGAGAATCTGGAGAAATCACTCCACGTAAGCAGCTAAGCCCGTGACCTTAGATCCCTCAGGCTGTACTGCATCAACAAGCGACATCAGTGTGTAAAGGATATCACCACATGGGCTCAGGAACACTTCAGAAACCCACTGTCAGTAACTACAGTTGGTCGCTACATCTGTAAGTGCAAGTTAAAACTCTCCTATGCAAGGCGAAAACCGTTTATCAACAACACCCAGAAACGCCGCCGGCTTCGCTGGGCCTGTGCTCATCTAAGATGGACTGATGCAAAGTGGAAAAATGTTCCGTGGTCTGACGAGTCCACATTTCAAATTGTTTTTGGAAAATTGTGGATGCCGTGTCCTTCGGAACAAAGATTAAAAGAACCATCTGGACTGTTATAGGTGCTAAGTTCAAAAGCCAGCATGTGTGATGGTATGGGGGTGTATTATTGCCCAAGACATGGGTAACTTACACATCTGTGAAGGCACCATTAATACTGAAAGGTACATACAGGTTTTGGAACAACATATGTTGCCTTACAAGGAACGTCTTTTTCATGGACGTCCCTGCTTAAATACCACAACGGAGACTGTTGAACAACTTAAGCTGTACATCAAGCAAGAATGGGAAAGAATTCCACCTGAGAAGCTTAAAAAATGTGTCTCCTCAGTTCCCAAACGTTTACTGAGTGTTGTTAAAAGAAAAGGTGATGTAACAGTGGTGAACATGCCCTTTCCCAATTACTTTGGCACGTGTTGCAGCCATGAAATTCTAAGTTAATTATTATTTGCAAAAAAAAAAAAAAGTTTATGAGTTTGAACATCAAATATCTTGTCTTTGTAGTGCATTCAATTGAATATGGGTTGAAAAGGATTTGCAAATCATTGCATTCCGTTTATATTTACATCTAACACAATTTCCCAACTCAAATGGAAACGGGGTTTGTAAAAAAGTGTGGGTACTAGACTGGCCTGCCTGTAGTCCAGACCTGTGTGGCGCATTATGAAGCGTAAAATACCACAACGGAGACTGTTGAACAAGCAAGAAAAGCTGAAAAGCTTCAAAAATGTGTCTCCTCAGTTGCCAAACGTTTACTGAGTGTTGTTAAAAGGAAAGGCCATGTAACACAGTGGTAAAAATGCCCCTTTGCCAACTTTTTTTGCCATTAAATTCTAAGTTAATGATTATTTGCAAAAAAAAAAAAAAAAAAAGTTTCTCAGTTCAAACATTGAATATAAGTTGAAAAGGATTAGCAAATCATTGTATTCTATTTTTTTTTTTACCATTTACACAACGTGACAACTTCACTGCTTTTGGGTTTTGTACTTTAAATGCAGATACTGGTGGAAAATGGGGGTTGCCTACAGCCACAGCGAGAAGTGCCAATTTTATCATTGCGTACATTCGCTTTTATAACTACGGAATATTGGAGGAGGTAACCAAGGACTCACCGACGAAAGGGAAGGCTGAGGGCAGGACTAGGAACAGTCCGTCACTGTACATGGTGAAGGTGACAGCAAAGTACATGACCAAGCTTCCCAGGACAAAGACGGTGTTCACCGCCGTCCAGTAGGACATCTCCAAGACCAGCTGCACGGAGAGGACGGACTCAGAACACAGGAAACCGCACCGCGCAACGAGATTATTCTGCGGCAGAACCTGGATGGTGACGGCAAACAGCAGGCACGTCTGCGTGAGGACGGCGAAGGACTGGTAGTCGGCCACGTCCTTGGCCTCGCTGACGGCGGCGTAGGGGATGAAGAAGAGCACCAGGGAGCTGTAGCAGCTGTGCAGGGCGCATTTGAAGAAGGCCGTCTTGCTGAAGTAGAGGTTCTGCTGGCCGGGGACGTACAGCTGAGGGTGCTGGAAACTCCACGCGTCGTTCACGTCCTGACCACCAGAGGGAGGCAAAGATAGGATGTAACGCTTAAAAAAGCAACTTTAAAAAGAGTGTTGTTTTTACCTGATCAAAGAGGCTCATTCCCAGCACAGGCAACGCCGTGTAGACCAGGTTGAAGAGCGTTATGAACCACTCGTCATACACCGTCTGGCGGGGAATGGGAAGAGGAATAAGTCAAATCAGAAAAATAATTTCATAACAATAATTAATGTTATAATATTAATTCTTGCTACGGAATATTTTTTTAAGGTTAAAACTCCAAAATGCTGTTTGACTTCCATCCATTTCCGATTATCCTCACTAGAGCGGCAGGTAAGCTGGAGCCTATCCCAGCTCACTTGGGGCGAGAGGCGGGGAACGGTGTACTTCCAAGCGGAAACACAAAGAAAGAAGAGCAGATCCAGGCGCTCAAAAACGAGAGAAAAAGAATATTCTGGTATGCGTCCTCTTCTACTGATGTTTTCCTTAAAATCCTTCAGGAAATGCTGAAAAAGCATTAGGAAACAGTCTATGGCAGGGGTCGGCAACCCGCGGCTCTATGCGGCTCTTTAGCGCTGCCCTAGTGGCTCTCTGGAGCTTTTTACAAAATGTATGAAAAATGGAAAAAGATGAGGGGAAAAAAAAAATCTATTTTTTTGTTTTAATATGGTTTCTGTAGGAGGACAAACACGACACAAGCCTCCCTAATTGTTACAAAGCACACTGTTTATATTAAACATGCTTCACTGATTCGAGTATTTGGCGAGCGCCGTTTTGTCCTACTCATTTTGGCGGTCCTTGAACTCACCATAGTTTGTTTACATGTATAACTTTCTCCGACTTTCTAGGACGTGTTTTATGCCACTTCTTTTTCTGTCTCATTTTGTCCACCAAACTTTTAACGTTGTGCATGAAAGGTGAGTTTTGTTGATGTTATTGACTTGTGTGGAGTGCTAATCAGACATATTTGGTCACTGCATGACTGCAAGCTAATCGATGCTAACATGATATTTAGGCTAGCTATATGTACATATTGCATCATTATGCCTCATTTGTAGCTATATTTGGGGTCATTTAGTTTCCTTTTAGTCCTCTTAATTCAACTTATATCTCATGACACACTATCTGTATGTAGTATGGCTTTTAATTTTTTGCGGCTCCAGACAGATTTGTTTTTGTATTTTTGGTCCAATATGGCTCTTTCAACATTTTGGGTTGCCGACCCCTGGTCTATGGTGTCTATTGAAGAGGAGATGGACGAACAAGGAATATTCGTTTTTGCTCATAATCTTAAACATATCAGTTTTGAAGTAAATGTGGACCAGGATGACTCAAATATGCAATTATCTGTATTGTTTTTTATTCCTTTTTTTTTTCAAAATGTTATCCATCTGTCAATTTTCTATAGCGCTTATCCTCACTGAGGTTGCAGGTAAGATGTACACCCTATAGAACGGCTTTGGGAAAATTATTTTTTAAATCTTTACCATTGAAAGTGGAGCCGCCAATACGCTGTGCAGTGCATTTGTCAATTTACCGTAAGTCTTGAACTATAGAAATCATTATTTTTATTACTTGAAAACAAAGTAATATAATATATTGTAGCCACCCCCCCAAAAAAAATCACACAAAGTCCGACCCTATTTTTAACTTTTATTGCCAATCTTATGATAACAAATAACGGCACAATCCCAACAGATTTGACCTCCCGTGTACACTCGCTGTAATTCGCCTCTTTAGTCAGGGACATCGAGGAACAGAAGTAGAGTCTCTAAACCCGAGTACATTTTATAATAACACCAGAAGAAGATGCTAGATTTGTTGCTAGATGCTTTTAACTTAAAAAAGTCATTAAAAGTCTGGAAACACAAAGTACAATGTACAACAGCAGCAAAAATTTTAAATATGGCAAAACTATTAAAAAAAATATTATAATACTAATTAATAATAAATAAAAAATGTTTAATGTATGTATATATTTTTTTAGCCTTTTTAAAGAAAAGCATATCATCACAGCAAATTATGCATATTTCTTGATGCCATCATGGTGACCACATCTATAACTACGCCCCCACCGTCACAGGTAACTTGGAAATATAGGGGAAACCCTGATTATAATATATATATGTGTGTGTGTGTGTGTGTGTGTATGTATGTATGTATACATACATACGGAACAGATGGATTCGTTATTTATATTAAAAATGTATATGTGTATAAACATAGTTTCGTTGTACTTGTGCAATGACAATAAAGTCCTATCCTATATGCATGTATGCATACATACATACATATATATATATATATATATATATATGTATTTATATTAAAAATGTATATGCATGTATACATACATACATATATATATATATACACACATATATATACATATATATATATATACATATATATATACATACATAATATATATATACATAATATATATATACATACATAATATATATACATATATATATATATATATATATATATATATATATATATATATATATATACACACATATACATATATTTATATATATATTTAAAAAGGCTAAAAAAAAAAATATATATATATATATATATATATATATACATACACACATACATTAAAAACAAATATACCCGAGAACGGATGGATTCATTATTTATATATATATAAAAAAAATAATAATAAAAAAAAAAATTATATATATATATATATATATATATATATATATATATATATATATATATATATATAAAAATATATATATATATATATATATATATATATATATATATATATATATGTATATATATATGTATAACCAACCAATGTGGTGGCCACCGAGTCAAAATAATTGGCCCTGTCTGCTCTGAAATGGTCGGCAGCCTGTTTGACTTACACAGTTTTACTACATCCAAAACATTTTTAATATAAATAATGAATCCATCTGTTCCAGGGTCAAGCTGGCACCACCCAACATTTTTTTTAACACTATAATAAAAAGGATTTAGGCACTGTGCAACAAAACTACAAAAAAATACAACTACAGTATATTGGCGAGGAAACAATGCCCCCACCTAGTGGCATTTTGTAGGTACTGCTGGAAAGAAAATGTTTTGCATTGTGTTTGATTCTTACATGATTTCATTATAATTTTTCTAATAAAGAATACAATGCTAGACTCGGTTTGAATAAAAAAATCATGTTGAATCAAGAATCAATTCTGAATTGAAACGTCATCCCAGGAATCAGAATCGGCTCAACAAATCATACCCCTAATGGTTGTAGACCACCACAACGTACCCCATTGCACATACGCATCTATTTGGTGAAGTTAATGAATTGTATTGCTCTGACCAGCTTGTGTTGTGGTAAGCTCTAGATCTGGCTCTATGGTTATCAGCACATTCTATTTATTTTAGGCCCAATTGGTATTCATACAAACTGTATGGAAAAAGAAAAAGAAATAAACTGCAACTGGGGCACAAAAAACTCAATTTACAGTCGAATCACAATTCTTCATCATCAAGATTTAAAATTGATTCATAATTTAAAAAAATCGATACAAATATATATATTTTTTCATTATAATTTTTATAATAAAGAATAGAATGCTGGACTCAGTTTAAATAAAAAATAATTAAAAACGTCATCCCAGGAATCGGAATCGGATCAGATCATTAGATTCATTCAATGGTTGTAGACCACCACAACGTACCCCATTGCACATAAGCAATAAAACCTATTAATTACCTGGGCGGAGAAGCCGCAGAAGAAGGCGTACCAGAAGTGGACGAAGGTGAAGGTGAAGTTCTTGTAGAAGAAGTAGCGCAGGAACTTGCACATGCGCAGGTAGGACCAGCGGCCGTGTACCAGCAGGAGGCGCTGCAGGAAGCGGAACTGGGCGAAGGAGTAATCGCTGGACAACACCGCCTGCATTCCTTCCTGACCGGAGATGCCCACGCCGATGTGGGCCACTGTGGAAAGAAGAAGGGCCAGGAAAACATTTTGTCCTCGTCAGCATTCTTACTTGCGAGGGCAGAACGGGAGAGCCCAACCTTTAATCATGCTGACGTCGTTGGCGCCGTCGCCGATGGCCAGCGTGACGGCCTTCTTGTACGTCTTGACCAGCTCTACCACCTGCGCCTTCTGCAGGGGCGTGACGCGGCAGCAGATGACCGCCTTGCACATGCACGCCGTCCTCAGGAAGTCCAGCTCCATGCCGCGCTCCAAGGCGTACGCCTGCCAAACAGAGGATTGCGGCGGGTTACACTCCATATATGGTCAATGTTTGTATAGTACTATAACGACGTTGTATACTCTACATCAGGGCTGTCCAAATCTTTTGACTGGGACGCATTGGTTTAAAAAAATGTTTGGCCAGGGTCCAAAAGCTGACTGCATGCAAAGTAACCATATATACTGTATATATATATATATATATATATCGGAGTATAAGTCGCACCGGAGTATAAGTCGCACCTGCCGAAAATGCATAATAAAGAAGGAAAAAAACATATATAAGTCACACTGGAGCCCGGCCAAACTATGAAAAAAACTGCGACTTATAGTCCAAAAAATACAGTATATATATTATATATATATATCAGTGACGTGCGGTGAGGTTGATGGCTGGTGAGGCACTGACTTCATCACAGTCAGATTTACAAACATATGAACCCTAAAGAGTATCTTATTCACCATTTGATTGGCAGCAGTTAACAGGTTATGTTTAAAAGCTCATACCAGCATTATTCCCTGCTTGGCACTCAGCATCAAGGGTTGGAATTGGGGGTTAAATCACCAAAAATGATTCCCAGGCGCGGCGCCGCTGCTGCCCACTGCTCTCCTCACCTCCCAGGGGGTGATCAAGGGGATGGGTCAAATGCAGAGGACACATTTCATTACACCTAGTGTGTGTGTGACAATCATTGGTACTTTAACTTAACTTTAACTTTACACATACAAACTGTAGCACACAAAAAAGCACATTTAATAAAAAAAACGTTATTATGGTCTTACCTTTACTTATAAATTAAGTCCATGCGCCGCAACTAAAGCCCTCACTTAAACTTTCCACGTGCAAGATTGAATCTATTTAAAAAAGTGTAACCGAGGGTTTATAAATGTCGCCTATACTGTATGAAACTACAAAATAACAAACACGGAGGCTCCAGTTTACACGAGGACCACTTTATTTACCTTCTTTCAAAAACCTCCGCAACGTGTCATCACTTCCGCTCTTAGCACCTTCAAAATAAGAGCTCAAGGCATATACTGTATAACAGCGCATAACAGGAACTTAACATCACAAAGAGGAAAGCCCATAAAAATAGGTTACAAAAGTTATTTAATAAGAAGCAAAAAAGTGCAAAAACAATAATGTTCGTGTTGGAGGAGTTGTGAATTAGGTACACCTGCAGTCTGCAGGTGTACCTAATGTTGTGGCCCTGCAGTCATTCACAACTCCTCCAACACGAACATTATTGTTTTTGCACTTTTTGGCTTCTTATGAAATAACTTTTTAAAATAGATTCAATCTTGCACGTGGAAAATTTAAGTGTGGGCTTTAGTTGATATAACAATTCTACGGCGGGGTTGCAGGAGGCGGGATTACTGGAGCCTCAGCCAGTGCGTCTTTTGCAGCCGTTTTATGATCACTCAGCACAAGAAATACGTTACACACATACAGTTGTTGACAAAATACACTGTACATTATATACCTCAGCTAACTAAACTATGGAAATGTATAATATGATTCATATAGCAATACAGTCTCCCTGCACAGCAGGCCAGCAGTTAGCCGAGTCCGGAATCCATGTTGAGGCACTGAGTGACGTGCCTCAACTGGCTGCTGATCACCGCACCGTCTCTTCTCAGTATTTGAACGGCAAATGTGAAAGTTCAGCGATTTTGAATAAAAATAATCTAAAACTGGTGAAGTTAAATGGAAAATAACTTTATAGTATAATCACTGGATACATATAACAATTTAATTAATTTTTTTTCTTTTTACATTTTTTTTCTTTCCATGATGGCAGGTGAGGCACCGCCTCACCTGCCTCTAGTGACTGCACGTCAGTGGTTTCCACGGCCGAGCGGCTGCATCTAAGCCATACATCACCCAAATCCAATGCAAAGCGTGGGATGCAGTGGTGTAAAGCATGTCGCCACTGGACTCTAGAGCAGTGGAAACGCCTTCTCTGGACTGATGAGTCACGCTTTTCCATCTGGCAATCTGATGGACCAGTCTGGGTTTGGAGGTTGCCAGGAGAACGCTACATTTCGGACAGCATTGTGCCGAGTGTGAAATTTGGTGGAGGAGGAATTATGGTGTGGGGTTGTTTTTCAGGAGTTGGGCTTGGCCCCTTAATTCCAGTGAAAGGAACTTTGAACGCTCCAGGATACCAAAACATTTTGGACAATTCCATGCTCCCAACCTTGTGGGAACAGTGTGGAGCGGGCCCCTTCCTCTTCCAACATGACTGTGCACCAGTGCACAAAGCAAGGTCCATAAAGATATGGATGACAGAGTCTGGTGTGGATGAACTTGACTGGCCTGCACAGAGTCCTGACCTGAACCCGATGGAACACCTTTGGGAGGAATTTGAACGGAGACTGAGAGCCACCAACATCAGTGTGTGACCTCACCGATGCGCTTTTAGAAGAATGGTGGAAAAACCCTATAACCACACTCCGCAACCTTGTGGACAGCCTTCCCAGAAGAGTTGAAGCTGTAACAGCTGCAAAAGGTGGACCGACATCATATTGAACCCTATGGGTTAGGAATGGGATGGCTTGTGACCTTCCAATTAGCCCACGTGCAGTACGCAGAGAGCTTCATGGAATGGGTTTCCACGGCCGAGCGGCTGCATCTAAGCCATACATCACCAAGTCCAATGCAAAGCGTGGGATGCAGTGGTATAAAGCACGTCACCACTGGACTCTAGAGCAGTGGAGACGCCTTCTCTGGACTGATGAGTCACGCTTTTCCATCTGGCAATCTGATGGATGAGTCTGGGTTTGGAGGTTGTCAGGAGAACGCTACATTTCGGACTGCATTGTGCCGAGTGTGAAATTTGGTGGAGGAGGAATTATGGTGTTGGTTTGTTTTTCAGGCCCCTTAGTTCCAGTGAAAGGAACTTTGAATGCTCCAGGATACCAAAACATTTTGGACAATTCCATGGGATGGCACTTCAAGTTCATATGTGAGTAAAGGCAGGTGGCCGAATACTTTTGGCAATATAGTGTGTATATATTAGAGATGCGCGAATAGGCAATTATTTCATCCGCAACCGCATCACAAAAGTCGTCAACCATCCGCATCCACCCGAACTAACATTTAATCAAAACCGCACCCGCCCGTTGTTATACATCTAATATAGACGATGCAAGGCATTAGTGAGGTTATAAAGCTTTTGCCTGTTAAAGAAAGGAGACTGATCCAATGCAGCAGAGACATTCAATGCGTGCCACGCTGTCACGGCCCAGATGCACACCAGTGCGCAATCATCTGGGAGCCGCGCTGAGCGCACCTCCAAGCGCGCTCGCGCCACTCAAACTGCTGCAGGCAGCTGCGTTCTATCTTGTTTTAACATCCTGTGGCACTCTTCTGGGATCACGGCGGACGAAACTGCTCATGCTCAGGGTGTTTGTGGAGGTTCGGGGTTTTGCACAAATGTGATGCACCATGTTAGATGTCCCGGTTTTGTGACTGTCGTAGACATAAACAGCGTCACAGCTCTTGCAAATCACGTAGCCAGCATTACTATCATCCTGATTTACAACCTCATAAAAACGAGTCCACGCTGAACTTTTCTGGCCTTTTTTTCCCCTGGTCTTTAGTATTCCCTTTTTTAGTTTGTCGCGTACCACGTTTGCTGCCGGCGTTGCCATCTCTTTTTTTCTTCTTCTTCTATTGTGGCATATGCTGCAGGTGCCTGCTCGTTTTTCGTATGTGGGTAACAACATTTAACTATGTATATATATTTCCGAATTGGTTTAACTGCCACCCGCCTGAATCTATTTAAAATCTAATTTTTTTTAATTTCAACCGCCCGAACTGACGCGCGGATAAAATCAAATTTTTTTTTATTTCAACCGCCCGACCCGCGGATAATCCGCGGACTCCGCGGTTGTGTCCGCAAATCGCGCATCTCTAGTATATATATATATATATATATATATATATATATATATATATATATATATATATATATATATATATATATATATATATATATATATATATATATATATATATATATATATACATAATTTGAATTTTAACGATCTGCCAAGGGCCAATAAAACAAAAAAACGCCTTTTGGACACCCCTAGATCGGTGGTACAAGACTGACCAGACTGTGCCCGTTGATGACCAGGCCGTACTCGCCGTTCACCACCTCGTCCGTGATGATGGCCTTCGCCTTTTTACCCAGGCTCCTTTGCTGTGAAGACACAGAATCTTCAGCGGCATCCGGTTTCATGGCGGTCCGTGCGTTTCTGCAACATGACACAGTATCCAACAAAGACAAAATATACATCAATGAAGATGAGTTGGTGTGGGGGGGTGTTGTGGATTCCAAAGTTGAGTTACCGCAGCTCCTGCCTGACGTCCTCAGGCGAGTTCCCCGAGATGACGAAGACGTCGTTCATCTCCTCACGCAGTAAGTTGCACGAGTAACCGATGTTTTCTGCTGTTTCTGTGCACAAATACAATGTTAACAATTAGGGGTGTCAAAATAACAACTTTTTCACTTCCGATATCAGAGCCTTGAATATTGGCCGATATCCATCCAATGCAGCAGTGTTTTTCAACCTTTTTTGAGGCAAGGCACATTTTTTTTCCATTTAAAAATACGGAGGCACACCACCAGCAGAAAACGTTATAAAATGAAACTCCACCAGGTCCTCCTCGTGCCTTATTTTGAGTTTGTTGGTGGATTCCTGTGTGTAGTGCTTTAGTTCTTGTCTCGTGCTGTTATTTTGGTGTTTTCCTGTAGCAGTTTCATGTCTTCCTTTGAGCGTTTTTCCCAGCACCTGCTTTGTGTTAGCAAGCAAGGCTATTGAAGTTGTTGCTATCCTTCTTTGTGTGGACATTGTTGCTTGCCATGTCATGTACGGATGTACTTTGTGTCATGTCTGTGTAATCATGTTTTGTTTTAGTCATGTCATGTTTTGTTTAGTTATTGGACTCTTTAGTTTCTGGCTTTTCACTCCCTTGTCTTGTTTCCATAGTTACCCATTAGTTTCACCTGTTCCACGTTTGGACTCATTGTGCACTCTTGTTTGTCACCATAGCAACCCATTAGTTTTCACCTGCCCTCACGACTCACGAACCTGTCTTTAATCATGTCACTATTATTTAAGCTTCCAGCTGTCATGACTTGGACTATGGCGTGGTTTGTTCTCCCGTGGTGCAAATGAACATTTGGACCAGACATGGCGTGAAGGTGAAGACATATTTAATTTTACTATAACAAAAAGAACAAACTAAAGGCGCGCACAAGGCGGAAGTACAAACTTGACAAATGAAACCAATACTTGCACGTGGGCAAAAAACTAAGGACATGAACAAAAGTCGCTAACTGTGGCATGAATCGAAAAAAACTTACTTGGACAGGGCATGAAGTACGCAGAGGTAAACAGAGTGTGACAGGGGTATGATGTCGCCAGACAGACAGCCTGGCAACTGGAAGCTTAAATAATAGTGACATGATTAAAGACAGGTGCGTGAGTCGTGAGGGCAGGTGAAAACTAATGGGTTGCTATGGTGACAAAGAGTGCACAATGAGTCCAAACATGGAACAGGTGAAACTAATGGGTAACTATGGAAACAAGACAAGGGAGTGAAAAGACAGAAACTAAAGAGTCCAATAACTAAACAAAACAAAACATGACAAAAACAAAACATGATTACACAGACATGACACTTTGTGGACGCCGTCCCTGCTCCACACGCTGTAAGTTTTTGCTGTCGTCCAGAATTCTGTTTCTGTTTACTTTGTAGCCAGTTTCTTCATTGCCTTTTCCTTTTTGTTCATTTTTGGCTTAAGCGTTACATACCTTTTTACCTGCACACTGTGGTCTGCATATTGGGATCACAGTTCTACAGCCCAGTTCTACACAGCACGGACACTAAGGAACGGCACAGTATTTGCAGATTATAATTATTGATTTGCAAAAAAAAATTTTTTTGGACCAATTAGGTGAAGTTGCATAATTTCCCACGGCACACCAGACAATATCGCAGCACAGTGGTTGAAAAACACTGCAATGCAGTATCAGTAGGAATCGTACATGCTTGTATTATTTTGTGGTGAGGAACACTAGAAAAAGTTTGACCAAGTTGAATGAGTCAAACAGAGAACAACGGAATGTATAAAAAACACTAACCTGTTTATTATTAACCATCTAGAATGGGATTATGCTGTCTTTAAGTTAAAGTGGAAGGGTTGACTAAAGTGATCCATTAAGCTAAGCTCACGACGCAGTAAGTTGGAAGATGCGGACACGTTTGTTACTGGAGACTTTGCATGTTTGTAAGTTGAATTATTTGATGCTTGTTTATATTGACACACGTGCTGTTTTAAACTGCAATATTGTTCAGTCATGCAGACTGTTTTTTCTTTAAAATTGTCATTGCTCAAAACAAAACAAAAATGATAAACATCCAATTTGTTATGACTTATTGAACTATTCAAGGCTAGAATTACTTTACATCAAATATTCCACTTTGAAATATTTACCGGGGAAAATATTGCATGTTTTGTGTGTCTGTCATATAAAAATGTTAGTTTTATTTGACAAATAGGGCATACAACAAGAAAAATAATAATAATAAAAACTAGAGATGTCCGATATTATCGGCCGATAAATGCGTTAAAATGTAATATCGGAAATTATCGGTATCGGTTTTTTATTATTGGTATCGTTTTTTTTTTTTTAGTTTTTTTTATTAAATCAACATAAAAAACACAAGATACTAGAGATGCGCGGATAGGCAATTATTTCATCCGCAACCGCATCAGAAAGTCGTCAACCATCCGCAATCCACCTGATCTAACATTTGATCAGAACCGCATCCGCCCGCCATCCGCCCGCACCCGCCCGTTGTTATATATCTAATATAGACGATGCAAGGCATTAGTGAGGTTATAAAGCTTTTGCCTGTTAAAGAAAGGAGACTGATCCAATGCAGCACAGACATTCGCGTGCCACGCTGTCACGACCCAGACGCACACCAGTGCGCAATCATATGGGAGCCGCGCTGAGCGCACCTCCAAGCGCGTCTCGCTGCCGGCGACGGCCGGGTATATGGGCCCGACGCTCCAGTGCCATCCATTTTCAGGGCTAGTTGATTCGGCAGGTGGGTTGTTACACACTCCTTAGCGGGTTCCGACTTCCATGGCCACCGTCCTAGCTGCTGTCTGTATCAACCAGGGTGAGCCCCACCCCTTTTGTGAGCGCACTGCGCACGGAGTGACCCCTGTTACGCGCCCCCGGCAACGGGGGTGGCGGGCAGGTAAGCTGCGCGGGCGGAGCGGGCGGAGCGCGCGGAGTGACCCCTGTTACGAGCCCCCGGCCACGGGGGTGGCGGGCAGGTAAGCTGCTTACCTGCTGCGCGTGACGCCGGCCGCGGCGAAGGCGGACGAGGCGGGGTGTCGGTGCGGTGGGTGCGGTGGTGACCCTGGACGTGCGTCGGGCCCTTTTCGCGGATCGCCTCAGCTACGGCTCCCGGTGGGGCCCTCTCGGGGGAAGGGGCCTCGGTCCCGGACCCCGGCGAGGCGTCCCTTCTGCGCTCCGTAAAAGTGTCCATCTCTTTTTTTTTTTTCCTTCTGTTGTGGCATATGCAGCAGGTGCCTGCTCGTTTTTCGTATGTGGGTAACAACATTTAACTATGTATATATATTTCCGAATTGGTTTAACTGCCACCCGTCTGAATCTATTTAAAATCTAATTTTTTTCTATTTCAACCACCCGACCCGACCCGACCCGACCCGCGGATAAAATCTAATTTTTTTAAATTTCATCCGCCCGATCCGCGGATAATCCGCGGACTCCGCGGACTCCGCGGTTGTGCCCGCAAACCGCGCATCTCTAATATATATATATATATATATATATATATACATATATATATATACACATATATATTAGAGATGTCCGATAATATCGGCCTGCCGCTATTATCGGCCGATAAATGCGTTAAAATGTAATATCGGAAATTATCGGTATCGTTTTGTTTTTTTATCGGTATCGTTTTTTTATTTTTAATTATTAAATCAACTTAAAAAACACAAGATACACACTTCTTTCTGTTATTAATATTCTGGTTCCTACATTATATATCAATATATATCAATACAGTCTGCAAGGGATACAGTCCGTCAGCACACATGATTGTGCGTGCTGCTGGTCCACTAATAGTACTAACCTTTAACAGTTAATTTTACTCATTTTCATTAATTACTAGTTTCTATGTAAATGTTTTTATATTGTTTTACTTTATCTTTTATTCAAGAAAATGTTTAATTTATTTATCTTATTTTATTAATATTTTAAAAAAGTACCTTATCTTCACCATACCTGGTTGTCCAAATTAGGCATAATAATGTGTTAATTCCACAACTGCATATATCGGTTGATATCGGTAATTAAAGAGTTGGACAATATCGGAATATCGGATATCGGCAAAAAGCCATTATCGGACATCCCTAATATATATTGTATTGATTTTGAAAAAATGCCCTACGATAAGGTGGCGACTTGTCCAGGGTGTACCCCGCCTTCTGCCCGAATGCAGCTGAGATAGGCTCCAGCATCCCCCGCAACCCCAAAAGGGACAAGCGGTAGAAAATGAATGGATGATTTTGAAAATGAAAAATGTCAAAATGCCCCCCCGTATGCTTTAATTTTTAGTGTGCGTCCGACCCTCAGCGAAAAAATTAGGACACCCCGGACTTATGGTCGGTTCTTCTTGTCAGTTACACATTCCGGAAAGAAAAATCTGCCCTGTTAAGCAAAACAAAAATGTCCACTTTAGAGGACGTTGTCTCTCAAGAGCATGTTTGCAACTACAGCCAGTTAGTTGAGTCCAGAATCCAACCGACGCTACCTTGCTTGTCACCGGTCAGAACCCAGATCTTGATGTCTGCCTTGGACAGCTGCTCGATGGTCTGAGGAACTCCGTCCTGCAGCTTGTCTTCTATGGCGGTTGCCCCTAGCAACTGGACACACAACAATTAGACGATAATAAGCAAGCGTCCCCGTTTATGTCGCCTACCAGCAGGTCTTTCTCGATCTCCTCATACAGCTGGTCCAGCTTGCCCTCGCGGTCGTCCAGCGCGGTGCTGGCCTCGTGGTGGCGCCCTTTCCACTGGGCGAAAAAGTCCTCGTCCAGGTCCTTGTAGGCCAAGGCCAAGGTCCGCAGGCCTTCCCCGGCAAACTCCTGCAGGGAGTAAAGACAAGGGTGGACACACGGACATGCTGATGGTCTGGGCTCTCGTTGGCGGGGGGGTAACTGACGTTGAGGTGCTCCGTGGTGGCGTCCATCATCTTGCTGCAGGACCGGTGCAGCCTCTCGTAGACCATGGTGTCCGCGCCTTTGCAGTAGAGGGACAGCTTTCCCTCGGGGCTGCGCACTGTCCACAAGGAAGAGCCTTTGTGACGCTACCTGAGGCGGAAACCACTAGGTGGTGCTGTTTTACTGCAAAGTATATTTTAATACAACTGTGTGCTATAAACAAACATGTTTCATTATCTTGGGCTGACTTCCTGTTCCTGAAATAGCGATGATGTTAGGATTGAGTTCAAGGGTGGACCCCGGGATGCAGAGAATGGAGGCAAGGTATGCGATAAAAAAATGAAAATATTTAATAAGTCCAAAATGGTAACTAAGGGTGATGGGGCAAAAGTGCACACCATGGGAAATATAACAAAAGTAGTCTCTTTCAGAGGTTGGCGGAGCAAAGGTCAGGACGCACACAGCGTGGCAAAAACTAGTCCTCTCAAAACAAGGTGGCTAGGAAAACAAAAACACAACAAGGTCAATATTACAGAAATATGCGAAGGCAACATACCAGGTAGTGATGGGTCCGGCAACACCGATGCATCGGCGCATGCGTCGAGCTCATAGAGCAAAACCCTGTGTCGGTGCGCGTACCGCTTTTAGAAAGTCACGTGACCGATCATGAGCTGTTTTGGTCACGCGAACTGTGTCGCACTGACGCCTCCTCTGTGCTCTGTGAGCGGGTCTTTTCTACAGCCGGAGAAATAATAACTAAGAAGAGAAAGCGTCTAAAATTGAATACGTTGGAAAAACTGTTTTTTTTAAAAAGAAAAATGTGTAAAAAAAAATAATTAATAATTTCCAGGTCCACAAGCATCCTCATTCACAACACGTTCTCTTAGATTTCCATGTTATGATACATGTTCACATTATTTATTGACTGTATCTAAAAAAGACAAAAAATATATTTTTATTTAAATGAAGTTATGAAATAATCCTAAATGAAATACAATGACTTGGTTTATATTATTGTATATACTAGGTCAGTGGTTCTCAACCTTTTTTCAGCAATGTACCCCCTGTGAATTTTTTTTAAATTCAAGTACCCCCTAATCAGAGCAAAGCATTTTTGGTTGAAAAAAAAAAAGATAAAGAAGTAAAATACAGCACTATGTCATCAGTTTCTGATTTATTAAATTGTATAACAGTGCAAAATATTGCTCATTTGTAGTGGTCTTTCTTGAACTATTTGGAAAAAAAGATATAAAAATAACTAAAAACTTGTTGAAAAATAAACAAGTGATTCAATTATAAATAACGATTTCTACACATAGAAGTAATCATCAACTTAAAGTGCCCTCTTTGGGGATTGTAATAGAGATCCATCTGGATTCATCAACTTAATTCTAAACATTTCTTCACAAAAAAAAAAAAATCTTTAACATCAATATTTATGGAACATGTCCACAAAAAATCTAGCTGTCAACACTGAATATTGCATTGTTGCATTTCTTTTCACAGTTCTTTTTGACAGACATTTTAGTGACAAACCTGAGCTTGTGCTTCACTGAGTTTATGAACTTACATTCATATTTTGTTGAAGTATTATTCAATAAATATATTTATAAAGGATTTTTGAATTGTTGCTATTTTTAGAATATTTTTTTAAAATCTCACGTACCCCTTGGCATACCTTCAAGTACCCCCAGGGGTACGCGTACCCCCATTTGAGAACCACTGTACTAGGTCATAAAATCTGTGTCAGTTGAGTCGGTCCATAGGTTGCCTGTAGGGATTTTTAATGTCCAGCAGATGTCAGTATTTAGTGACACAGTATCGACACAGTATCAATACAGTTTTGCAATGTGTCGAAACGCTTCATGACGCCTCATCAACCCATCACTAATACCGGGGAAGCAGAATCAAGGTAGCACATGTCAGAGCGGAGTTCGGGAACAATAACCAGCAGGGACCAGCTGGTGGAGACGCGCTTAAATGCTACCAGGAAGTGATTAGCAGCAGTTGTGCCTCGTTGGGGACAAAAAACTGGGGAAGAAACTGACAAACCAATAGAGAAGGCAGGGAGAAGACAACAAACATAACAGACTAAGTGCACACAACAGATGCAATCTAAGGATGCAAAAGGATGCACGATTGAAATAAACTGCATAAAGGAGCTGACAGAAGGAAAGACTAGAGTTTAGGGGGAAAAAATACGAAAAACCAGTGAAATGACCGTATTTTCTGGACCATAGGGCGCACCGGATTATAAGGCGCACTGCCGATGAGCGGGTCTAGTCAGGTCTATTTTCATACAAACGTGCACCGGATTATAGGGCGCATTAAAGGGTCATATTTAGAGATGTCTGAAATGCGCTAAAAATCAGTATCGTTTTTTTTTATTATCGGTATCGTTTTTTTATTTATTAAATCAACATAAAAAACACAAGACACACTTACAATTACCGTATTTTTCGGACTATAAGTCACAGTTTTTTCATAGTTTGGCCGGGCTCCAGTGCAACTTATATATGTTTTTTTCCTTCTTTACTATGCATTTTCGGCAGGTGCGACTTATACTCCGAAAAATACGGTAGTGCACCAACCCAAAAAACCTCCCTCCCCCATTTACACTCATTAACACTCATTCGCACAAAAGGGTTGTTTCTTTCTGTTATTAATATTCGGGTTCCTATATTATAAATCAATATATATCAATATAGTCTGCAAGGGATACAGTCCGTAAGCACACATGATTGTGCGTGCTGCTGGTCCACTAATAGTACTAACCTTTAACAGTTAATTTTACTCATTTTCATTAATTACTAGTTTCTATGTAACTGTTTTTATATTGTTTTACTTTCTTTGTTATTCAAGAAAATGTTTTTAATTTATTTATTTTATTTTATGAATTTTTCTTTAAAAAGTACCTTATCTTCACCATACCTGGTTGTCCAAATTAGGCATAATAATGTGTTGATTCCACGACTGCATGTATCGGTTGATATCGGTAATTAAAGAGTTGGACAATATCGGAAAATCGGCAAAAAGCCATTATCGGACATCCCTAGTCATATTACTATGATGTTATTTCAAAATGTAAAACACTTCCTTGTGGTCTACATCAGTGTTTTTCAACCACTGTGCCGCGGCACACTAGTGTGCCGTGAGATATTGTCTGGTGTGCCGTGGGAAATTATGCAACTTCACCTAATTGGTCCCAAAAATATTTTTTGCAAATCAATAATTATAATCTGCAAATGTTACGCCATTGCTTAGTGTCTGTGCTGTGTAGAACTCGGCAGGGTAACCATGTCAGTAGATGGCAGCAGGTAGTTCATTGCTTTGTAAAAGTCGGAACGTGTCGGGCGAGACGAGGATGGTTTGTTGTGATCCCAATATGCACACTACAGGTAAAAAGGTATGTAATGCTTAAACCCAAAATGAACGAAAAGGAAAGGAAAAGGAAAAGGCTATGCAAAACGAAAGTCAAACTGAACTGGCTATAAAGAAAACAGAGACAGAACGCTGGACGACAGCAAAAACTTACGGCGTCCACAAAGTACGTCCATACGGGACATGACAATCAACAATGTCCTCACAAAGAAGGATCGCAACAACGTAAATAGCCTTTCTTGCGAACGCAAAGCAGGTGCGCGAAACAGCGCTCAAAGGAAGACATGAATCAAACACTGACAAAACAGGAAGGGCCACCAAAATAACAGCGCAAGACAAGAACAGGAAGACACCAACAAACTCAAAATAAGGCACGACGACCTGGTGGAGTTACATTTTTTAACGTTTTCTGCTGGTAGTGTGCCTCCGGATTTTTTTAATGAAAAAAATGTGCCTTGCCTCAAAAAAGGTTGAAAAACACTGGTCTACATGACATGTAATGGTGGTTCTTTGGTCAAAATGTTGCATGGATGATGTTTTACACACATACTTGCCAACCTTGAGACCTCCGATTTCGAGAGGTGGGGGGCGGCGGGTGGGGGGGTCGTGGTTGGGGTGGGGGCGTGGTTAAGAGGGGAGGAGTATATTTACAGCTAGAATTCACCAAGTATATATAAGAAATACTTGACTTTCAGTGAATTCTAGCTATATATATATATATATATATATATTCATTTTATTGTATATATATACCGTATATATATATATATATATATATATATATATATATATATATATATATATATATATATATATATATATATATATATATATATATAAATAAGAGAAATACTTGAATTTCAGTGTTCATTTATTTACACATATACACACACATAACACTCATCTACTCATTGTTGAGTTAAGGGTTAAATTGTCCATCCTTGTTCTATTATCTGTCACTATTTTTCTAACCATGCTGAACACCCTCTCTGATGATGCATTCTGCTTCGTCTCCTTGTTGTGTGCGCAGTTGTGCACTCTCTAAAAGCCATAGATGTTATTGTCACATATGCATGTACAGTAGATGGCAGTATTGTCCTGTTTAAGAGTGTCACAACATTGCTGTTTACGGCAGACGAACTGCTTTACGGTAGACGAAAACGTGACTGCTGTTGTTGTGTGTTGTTGCCGCGCTGGGAGGACGTTAATGAAACTGCCTAACAATAAACCCACATAAGAAACCAAGAACTCGCCCTCGATCATTCTACAGTTATAATGTGATTGGGCAGGCACGCTGTTTATATTGTGGGAAAGCGGACGTGAAAACAAGCTGTCCTCACTCAGGTCTGCATGGAGCTGGAGGGGGCGTGGCCTCCAGCTCCGCCTGAATTTCGGGAGATTTTCGGGAGAAAATTTGTCCCGGGAGGTTTTCGGGAGAGGCGCTGAATTTCGGGAGTCTCCTGGAAAAGGGTCATCTTCAAGCCGCTTTCTGACAGTCGCTTCAGGATGCGTCGTTTTGTGGGCGGTCTTATTTACGTGGCTCAGCGTCTTCTCCCCGTCATCTTTGTTGTAGCGGTGTAGCGTGCAAGGACGAGTGTGGAAGAAGTGTCAAAAGATGGAGCTAACTGTTTTAATGACATTCAGACTTTACTTCAATCAATAACAGAGCAGCATCTCCTCATCCGTGGCTCACTAGTGCAACAACAACAACAACGCCGGAAATGTGTCCCGTGAAAAACCGTCCGGGACCGGAACTCTCTAATAACTAAAGTTCCTTGGGTGAATAATGTAAACTCACTAGACCGGTATGTTTTAGCGCTTTCATGGCGAGTTTACTGACAGATATAAGTTAGAACTTTACACTACTTTATATTAGAAATGGCAACAGCGGAGGATGAATGTCACATAACAAGAAGATAGAGAAAAAGAAGACGCTTATCGACTACGGCGTCACCATGGACTACAAAGGCGGACGCGGGCAAATTTTCAGGACATATGCAGATCCAAAATACATATCAGCAGGTACCAGAAGGTAAGAAAAGTTGGCTTTACATAATATTGCGAAACAAAACGCCCTATAAAATGTCTCCTAATAAAGTTCAAAGTTAAAGTACCACTGATAGTCACACACACACACACACTAGGTGTGGTGAAATGACTCTCTGCATTTGACCCACCCCTTGGGAGGTGAGGGGAGCAGTGAGCAGCAGTGATGGTCACACTCGGGAATCATTTTGGTGATTTAACCCCCAATTCCAACCCTTGATGCTGAGTGCCAAGCATTTTTATAGTCTTTGGTATGACTCGGCCGGGGTTTGAACTCACGACCTACCAATCTCAGGGCGGACTCTCTAACCACAATATCACTGAGCAGGTGTCACTAATAGGGATGTCCGATAATGGCTTTTTGCCGATATCCGATATTCCGATATTGTCCAACTCTTTAATTACCGATACCGAAATCAACCGATATATACAGTCGTGGAATTAACACATTATTATGCCTAATTTGGACAACCAGGTATGGTGAAGATAAGGTACTTTAAAAAAATAAAAATAAAATAAAATAAGATAAATAAATAAATAAAAAATTCTTGAATAAAAAAGAAAGTAAAACAATATAAAAACAGTTACATAGAAACTAGTAATTAATGAAAATGAGTAAAATTAACTGTTAAAGGTTAGTACTATTAGTGGACCAGCAGCACGCACAATCATGTGTGCTTACAGACTGTATCCCTTGCAGACTGTATTGATATATATTGATATATAATGCATACTTGCCAACCTTGAGACCTCCGATTTCGGGAGGTGGGGGGTGGGGAGTGGGGGTTGGGGGGCGTGGTTGGGGGTGACGGGGGCGTGGTTGGGGGGCGTGTCTAAGAGGGGAGGAGTATATTTACAGCTAGAATTCACCAAGTCCAGTATTTCATATATATATATATATATATATATATAAGAAATACTTGACTTTCAGTGAATTCTAGCTATATATATATATATATATATATATATATATATATATATATATAAGAAATACTTGACTTTCAGTGAATTCTAGCTATATATATATATATATATATATATATATATATATATATATATATATATATATATATATATATATATATATATATATATATATATATATATATAAAAGAAATACTTGAATTTCAGTGTTCATTTATACATATACACACACATAACACTCATCTACTCATTGTTGAGTTAAGGGTTGAATTGTCCATCCTTGTTCTATTATCTGTCACTATTTTTCTAACCAGAAAGGTTTCGAGTACCACCAAAAAAACGGAATCTCTGCAGACAGTATAAAAATCTGTGTTAAAGGTGTACAAATACTGTTTGTATAATAAGCATGTTATTGTTTACAAATGAGGGTTAAGAGTTCAGTACTAAAAAAAAAAAAAAGAATGTGGCTTAAGTACAGTTTTTTAATTGAGCTGCTGCATTTTTTGGTTGGGTTGTTTATTTATTTTGAGTAACTTCTACATTTCTAAAAGGGGAGGAATGTAATAGAGTGATCTATGTTTGTCTGTTGCCATCTCCTGGTGAATGTTGGCTATAGCGTACTGGGGTTACTTTTTGTTTGGCCAACGATTTACGTGGTGTTGCGCACCTGACGTCAAGTGTGTGAGTCTGTTCTGAAGTCTACAGTAAAGAGACGTACTTCATCACCTCGCCTGGTTATTGCCTCCAACTCAATATATTACAACAACATTGCTGTTTACGGCAGACGAACTGCTTTACGGTAGAATAAAACATGACTGCTGTTGTTGTGTGTTGTTACCGCGCTGGGAGGACGTTAATGAAACTGCCAAACAATAAACCCACATAAGAAACCAAGAACTCGCCCTCCATCATTCTACAGTTATAACGTGTTTGGGCAGTTATAACGTGTTTGGGCAGGCACGCTGTTTATATTGTGGGAAAGCGGACGTGAATACAGGCTGTTGACACGTCACTCAGGTCCGCATGAAGATGGAGGGGGCGTGGCTTCCAGCTCCGCCTGCATTTCGGGAGGTTTTCGGGAGAGGCGCTGAATTTCGGGAGTCTCCCGGAAAATCCGGGAGGGTTGGCAAGTATGATATAAAGTAGGAACCAGAATATTAATAACAGAAAGAAACAACCCTTTTGTGTGAATGAGTGTAAATGGGGGAGGGTTTTTTGGGTTAGTGCACTAATTGTAAGTGTATCTTGTGTTTTTTATGTTGATTTAAAAAAAAAAAAAAAAAAAAAAAAAAAAAAAAAAAAAACACAAAAAAAACGATACCGATAATAAAAATACCGATACCGATAATTTCCGATATTACATTTTAACGCATTTATCGGCCGATAATATCGGCAGGCCGATATTATCGGACATCTCTAGTCACTAACTAAGGTGCCATTTTGCAGTCCTTAAACACACACATCATACTAATACTCATATGTTGAAAAGTACGTCTGACAAATAAACAGAAAAGCGTGCCGATTGCACGGGAAGCTATGGCAAAGCTAACGGAAAAGCTTGGCATAGAAAACAAGAAGCAAGAATCATCTAACATAACTGTTGCGTGAAGCAAACAAGACAGCCAGACTGAATGTGGCGAAAAGCAGGAATAAGTAGCTCTCTGATTAGTGCCCGGGAACTGGTGAGCATCCCAAACACTAATCAGAGGCAGGTGAAAATAGTCAGCACCCATGGCAAGCAAGAAAACACAAACCCAGGGGGTGCTGAAACAGAACTAAGGGAGTCTTCAACTAAACAAAACATGATCGGATCATGACAAGCACCAAACATTGCTTTTAAACTGTTCCAAAAAGGCTTCGCTGCGCATCTTAAAATAAAGCTTTGCCTACATTCTGTCTGTCAGCTATACAAACACAGAAATTAACATAACTGTTGCGTGAAGCAAACAAGACAGCCAGACTGAGTGTGGTGAAAAGCAGGAATTAGTAGCTCTCTGATTAGTGTCCGGGAGCAGGTGAGCGTTCCAAACACTAATCAGAGGCAGGCGAAAATAATCAGCACCCATGGCAAGCAAGAAAACACAAACCCAGGGGGTGCTGAAACAGAACTAAGGGAGTCTTCAACTAAACAAAACATGATCGGATCATGACAAGCACCAAACATTGCTTTTCCAAAAAGGCTGCGCTGCGCATCTTAAAATAAAGCCAGAATATTGGTAGCAGAAAGAAACAACCCCTTTTGTGTGAGTGGGTGTGTATGAGTGTGAATGGGGGAGGGAGTTTTTTGTTTTGTTTTTGTTTTTTGGGTTGATGCACTAGTTGAAAGTGTATCGTGTGTTTTTTTCTATGTTGATTTAATAAAAAATAAAAAAATAAATAAAAAATAAAAAATAAATAAAGCTTTGCCTACATTCTGTCTGTCAGCTATACAAACACAGAAATTGTAAGTATGAGCAGGTCATTTTTTTCCCCAAGCAAATATGTTAACCTAGCAAGCTGTTAGCATGTGGCTAACATGGCTATGCTAGTATTGCTAACGTCTGTATCCTCCTGTGCCACTCCTGAACTTTACTTTGTTGTGTGTGATGAATGACTTCTATTATGTTGGACACGTGCAGAGTCGATACTTTTTAATGTATGTACTTTTTCAAAGTACTTACCAATGACGGACATCCTCTTGCGGACGTTGTTGAAATCCAGGATGGCCAAGAGCTGGTAAGTTCGCTGCTGTCCCATTTCCACAATGGAGACACTGTCAGGCGTCCTTGAGCGGAAGACAAATCCGAAGTTTCGAGCGGCCGTTACGAGGGCGCCCTCGTCAGGGGACTGGGCCTGGTACACCAGCTGCCCTGCAGGATTAACCGGGTATGAAAAGGCGTGTCTCGTCAAACGTTACATTACGACTCCCCCTCACCTTCTTTCTTCTCCCCCGCCATGACGGTGTGGCAGAGAGCGAGCAGCCGGAAGAAGGCGTGGACCTCGGGGGTCTCCAGCTTGACGGCTTCCACCAGGGCGTGATCGTGGAAGGTGAAGCGAGGGTCCGCCAGCGGATTGAAGGAGAAGTCCACGGTCTCGGTGTCCTAGCGAAAGACGATTAATGATAAAAAATTGGAACCCACGAAATGCATCATGTCTTTAAAATACAAACCCCGTTTCCATATGAGTTGGGAAATTGTGTTAGATGTAAATATAAACGGAATACAATGATTTGCAAATCATTTTCAACCCATATTCAATTGAATGCACTACAAAGACAAGATATTTGATGTTCAAACTCCATCCATCCATCCATCCATCTTCCTCCGCTTATCCGAGGTCGGGTCGCGGGGGCAGCAGCCTAAGCAGGGAAGCCCAGACTTCCCTCTCCCCAGCCACTTCGTCCAGCTCCTCCCGGGGGATCCCGAGGCGTTCCCAGGCCAGCCGGGAGACATTGTCTTCCCAACGTGTCCTGGGTCTTCCCCGTGGCCTCCTACCGGTCGGACATGCCCTAAACACCTCCCTAGGGAGGCGCTCGGGTGGCATCCTGACCAGATGCCCGAACCACCTCATCTGGCTCCTCTCGATGTGGAGGAGCAGCGGCTTTACTTTGAGCTCCCCCCGGATGACAGAGCTTCTCACCCTATCTCTAAGGGAGAGCCCCGCCACCCGGCGGAGGAAACTCATTTCGGCCGCTTGTACCCGTGATCTTGTCCTTTCGGTCATAACCCAAAGCTCATGACCATAGGTGAGGATGGGAACGTAGATCGACCGGTAAATTGAGAGCTTTGCCTTCCGGCTCAGCTCCTTCTTCACCACAACGGATCGATACAGCGTCCGCATTACTGAAGACGCCGCACCGATCCGCCTGTCGATCTCACGATCCACTCTTCCCTCACTCGTGAACAAGACTCCGAGGTACTTGAACTCCTCCACTTGGGGCAAGATCTCCTCCTCAACCCGGAGATGGCACCCCACCCTTTTCCGGGCGAGAACCATGGACTCGGACTTGGAGGTGCTGATTCTCATCCCAGTCGCTTCACACTCAGCTGCGAACCGATACAGTGAGAGCTGAAGATCCTGGCCAGATGAAGCCATCAGGACCAAATTATCTGCAAAAAGCAGAGACCTAATCCTGCAGCCACCAAACCGGAACCCCTCAACGCCTTGACTGCGCCTAGAAACTCTGTCCATAAAAGTTATGAACAGAATCGGTGACAAAGGGCAGCCTTGGCGGAGTCCAACCCTCACCGGAAACGTGTCCGACTTACTGCCGGCAATGCGGACCAAGCTCTGACACTGATCATACAGGGAGCGGACCGCCACAATCAGACAGTCCGAAACCCCATACTCTCTGAGCACTCCCCACAGGACTTCCCGAGGGACACGGTCGAATGCCTTCTCCAAGTCCACAAAGCACATGTAGACTGGTTGGGCAAACTCCCATGCACCCTCAAGGACCCTGCCGAGAGTATAGAGCTGGTCCACAGTTCCACGACCAGGACGAAAACCACACTGTTCCTCCTGAATCCGAGGTTCGACTATCCGGCGTAGCCTCCTCTCCAGTACACCTGAATAGACCTTACCGGGAAGGCTGAGGAGTGTGATCCCACGATAGTTAGAACACACCCTCCGGTTCCCCTTTTTAAAGAGAGGAACCACCACCCCGGTCTGCCAATCCAGAGGTACTGCCCCCGATGTCCACGCGATGCTGCAGAGTCTTGTCAACCAAGACAGCCCTACAGCATCCAGAGCCTTAAGGAACTCCGGGCGGATCTCATCCACCCCCGGGGCCTTGCCACCGAGGAGCTTTTTAACTACCTCAGCAACCTCATCCCCAGAAATAGGAGAGCCCACCACAGATTCCCCAGGCACTGCTTCCTCATAGGAAGACGTGTTGGTGGGATTGAGGAGGTCTTCGAAGAATTCCCTCCACCGATCCACAACTTCCGTAGTCGAGGTCAGCAGAACACCATCCGCACCATACACGGTGTTGGTAGTGCACTGCTTCCCCTTCCTGAGGCGGCGGATGGTGGTCCAGAATCGCTTCGAAGCCGTCCGGAAGTCGTTTTCCATGGCTTCCCCGAACTCCTCCCATGTCCGAGTTTTTGCCTCCGCGACCGCTGAAGCCGCACACCGCTTGGCCTGTCGGTACCTGTCCGCTGCCTCAGGAGTCCCATGAGCCAAAAGAACCCGATAGGACTCCTTCTTCAGCTTGACGGCATCCCTCACCGCCGGTGTCCACCAACGGGTTCTAGGATTACCGCCACGACAGGCACCAACCACCTTGCGGCCACAGCTCCAATCAGCCGCCTCGACAATAGAGGTGCGGAACATGGTCCACTCGGACTCAATGTCCAGCACCTCCCTCGTGACATGTTCAAAGTTCTTCCGGAGGTGGGAATTGAAACTCTCTCTGACAGGAGACTCTGCCAGACGTTCCCAGCAAACCCTCACAATGCGTTTGGGCCTGCCAGGTCTGTCCGGCATCCTCCCCCACCATCGCAGCCAACTCACCACCAGGTGGTGATCGGTAGAAAGCTCCGCCCCTCTCTTCACCCGAGTGTCCAAAACATGAGGCCGCAAATCCGATGACACAACTACAAAGTCGATCATAGAACTGCGGCCTAGGGTGTCCGGGTGCCAAGTGCACATATGGACACCCTTATGCTTGAACATGGTGTTCGTTATGGACAATCCGTGACGGGCACAAAAGTCCAATAACAAAACACCACTTGGGTTCAGATCTGGGCGGCCATTCTTCCCAATCACGCCTCTCCAGGTTTCACTGTTGTTGCCAATATGAGCGTTGAAGTCCCCCAGTAGAACGAGGGAATCACCCGGGGGAGCACTCTCAAGTACTCCCTCGAGTGAATCCAAAAAGGGTGGGTACTCTGAGCTGCTGTTTGGCGCGTAAGCGCAAACAACAGTCAGGACCCATCCCCCCACCCGAAGGCGGGGGGAAGCTACCCTCTCGTCCACCGGGTTGAACTCCAACATGCAGGCTCTGAGCCGGGGGGCAACAAGAATTGCCACCCCAGCCCGTCGCCTCTCACTGCCGGCAACGCCAGAGTGGAAGAGAGTCCAGCCCCTCTCGAGAGAACTGGTTCCAGAGCCCTTGCTGTGCGTCGAGGTGAGTCCGACTATATCCAACCGGAACTTCTCTACCTCGCGCACTAGCTCAGGCTCCTTCCCCCCAGCGAGGTGACGTTCCACGTCCCAAGAGCTAGCTTCTGTAGCCAAGGATCGGACCGCCAAGTGCCCTGCCTTCGGCTACCGCCCAGCTCACATTGCACCCGACCTCTATGGCCCCTGCTATGGGTGGTGAGCCCATTGGAGGGGGGACCCACGTTGCCTCTTCGGGCTGTGCCCGGCCGGGCCCCATGGGGACAGGCCCGGCCACCAGGCGCTCGCCATCGTGCCCCAACTCCGGGCCTGGCTCCGGAGGGGGGCCCCGGTGACCCACGTCCGGGCGAGGGAAATCTGAGTCTCGGTTCTTGCATTTCCATAGAAGTATTCGAGCTGCTCTTTGTCTGATCCCTCACCTAGGACCTGTTTGTCTTGGGAGACCCTACCAGGGGGCATGGAAGCCCCCGGACAACATAGCTCCTAGGATCATTGGGACACGCAATGATCACCATGTTAAGGTGGCAGCTCAGAGAGGAGATGTTCAAACTCATAAACTTTATTTTTTTTTTGCAAATAATAATTAACTTAGAATTTCATGGCTGCAACACGTGCCAAAGTAGTTGGGAAAGGGCATGTTCACCACTGTGTTACATGGCCTTTCCTTTTAACAACACTCAGTAAACGTTTGGGAACTGAGGAGACACATTTTTTAAGCTTCTCAGGTGGAATTCTTTCCCATTCTTGCTTGATGTACAGCTTAAATTGTTCAACAGTCCGGGGGTCTCCGTTGTGGTATTTTAGGCTTCATAATGCGCCACACAATTTCAATGGGAGACAGGTCTGGACTCCAGGCAGGCCAGTCTAGTACCCGCACTCTTTTACTATGAAGCCACGTTGATGTAACACGTGGCTTGGCATTGTCTTGCTGAAATAAGCAGGGGCGTCAATGGTAACGTTGCTTGGATGGCAACATATGTTGCTCCAAAACCTGTATGTACCTTTCAGCATTAATGGCGCCTTCACAGATGTGTAAGTTACCCATGTCTTGGGCACTAATACACCCCCATACCATCACACATGCTGGCTTTTCAACTTTGCGCCTATAACAATCCGGATGGTTCTTTTCCTCTTTGGTCCGGAGGACACGACGTCCACAGTTTCCAAAAACAATTTGAAATGTGGACTCGTCAGACCACAGAACACTTTTCCACTTTGTATCAGTCCATCTTAGATGAGCTCAGGCCCAGCGAAGCCGACGGCGTTTCTGGGTGTTGTTGATAAACAGTTTTCGCCTTGCATAGGAGAGTTTTAACTTGCACTTACAGATGTAGCGACCAACTGTAGTTACTGACAGTGGGTTTCTGAAGTGTTCCTGAGCCCATGTGGTGATATCCTTTACACACTGATGTCGCTTGTTGATGCAGTACAGCCTGAGAGATCGAAGGTCACGGGCTAAGCTGCTTACGTGCAGTGATTTCTCCAGATTCTCTGAACCCTTTGATGATATTACGAACCGTAGATGGTGAAATCCCTAAATTCATTGCAATAGCTGGATGAGAAAGGTTTTTCTTAAACTGTTCAACAATTTTCTCACGCATTTGTTGACAAAGTGGTGACCCTCGCCCCATCCTTGTTTGTGAATGACTGAGCATTTCATGGAATCTACTTTTATACCCAATCATGGCACCCACCTGTTCCCAATTTGCCTGTTCACCTGTGGGATGTTCCAAATAAGTGTTTGATGAGCATTCCTCAACTTTATCAGTATTTATTGCCACCTTTCCCAACTTCTTTGTCACGTGTTGCTGGCATCAAATTCTAAAGTTAATGATTATTTGCAAAAAAAGGATGGGGTGAGGGTCACCACTTTGTCAACAAATGCGTGAGAAAATTGTTGAACAGTTTAAGAAAAACCTTTCTCAACCAGCGATTGCAAGGAATTTAGGAATTTCACCATCTACGGTCTGTACTATCATCAAAGGGTTCAGAGAATCTGGAGAAATCACTGCACATAAGCAGCTATGCCCGTGACCTTCGATCTCTCAGGCTGTACTGCATCAACAAGCGACATCAGTGTGTAAAGGATATCACCACATGGGCTCAGGAACACTTCAGAAACCCACTGTCAGTAACTACAGTTGGTCGCTACATCTGTAAGTGCAAGTTAAAACTCTCCTATGCAAGGCGAAAACCGTTTATCAACAACACCCAGAAACGCCGTCGGCTTCGCTGGGCCTGAGCTCATCTAAGATGGACTGATACAAAGTGGAAAAGTGTTCTGTGGTCTGACGAGTCCACATTTCAAATTGTTTTTGGAAACTGTGGACGTCGTGTCCTCCGGACCAAAGAGGAAAAGAACCATCCGGATTGTTATAGGCGCAAAGTTGAAAAGCCAGCATCTGTGATGGTATGGGGGTGTATTAGTGCCCAAGACATGGGTAACTTACACATCTGTGAAGGCGCCATTAATGCTGAAAGGTACATACAGGTTTTGGAGCAACATATGTTGCCATCCAAGCAACGTTACCATGGACGCCCCTGCTTATTTCAGCAAGACAATGCCAAGCCACGTGTTACATCAACGTGGCTTCATAGTAAAAGAGTGCGGGTACTAGACTGGCCTGCCTGTAGTCCAGACCTGCCTCCCATTGAAAATGTGTGGCGCATTAAGAAGCCTAAAATACCACAACGGAGACTGTTGAACAACTTAAGCTGTACATCAAGCAAGAATGGGAAAGAATTCCACCTGAGAAGCTTAAAAAATGTGTCTCCTCAGTTCCCAAACGTTTACCGAGTGTTGTTAAAAGGAAAGGCCATGTAACACAGTGGTGAACATGCTCTTTCCCAACTACTTTGGCACGTGTTGCAGCCATGAAATTCTAAGTTAATTATTATTTGCAAAAAAAAAAAAAAGTTTATGAGTTTGAACATCAAATATCTTGTCTTTGTAGTGCATTCAATTGAATATGGGTTGAAAAGGATTTGCAAATCATTGTATTCCGTTTATATTTACATCTAACACAATTTCCCAACTCATATGGAAACGGGGTTTGTACAGAAGAAACATGTTATGCAAGTTTATATTATTTGAAAACAATGACATTGTATGATCAAAGGGAATTCAAAGGGTTAGAAAATTAAAAACAAACATGACATAATTGGTATTTTCCTTTAAGGCTGATGATTTGAGGAAAAAATAAAACAAAAAAATAAATCCAAAACGCTCTTATGTAGCCCTTTTTTACATGTCCTGTTTGGCTTTGAGTTATTGCCCAATAACTGCCAGTGTATTGTACACATGTGAAAATATTGACATTTTTAAAATTTTACATGAAAAAAGTAAAAAAATATATAAAAATGCATGATGGAGTTAAACAATAAAAATGATGGCCAAAATACTGCAAACATTTACTGAGTCAGCGTTTTTCCCCTGAGGATTAAAGTGATACATTATTATTAAAAAAAAATTAAAATATATATATACAATTATATAATGTATTAATATTGTTAAATTATATTTATTATTTAATTTTTCATTCATTATCATCCTTAATACCTATTATATTATTTTATATCATTATTTGTCGTGTGCAGTAATTCAACTAATAAATAAAAATCCTCAAAAAGAAATCATTAATTGTTTCGAAGACTAACACATGATTAACACAGCAAAACTATGCCAGGAACGTAAAAAGAGTAAAACATTTTTGAAAGTAATTTTGCAAGATCAAGAGTACCTTGCACTTTTAAACCCGTTTCCGTGGTTACCTCAATTTTTGGAGCCTTCCCCTCACATTAATATTGAAAAAATGTCGTAAAGATTGTTATCATGAATAACGAGAGTAGAACTCACCTCATTAATTTCTAGTCTTTCCCCTTTGTAGTCGAAGACGTCACCTGGGGATGAAACGTCATTAGGCGGAGAGCGGAAGTCTCCTCCTCCTCCACGTCATCAGTGTTTCTTACCGTACGTCTTGCCGTGGATGGAGCACTTGTTGAAGGTCATGATGTTCTGCGTCAGCGTGCCCGTCTTGTCGCTGAAGACGTACTTGATCTGGCCCAGCTCCTCGTTCAAGGTGGTGGTGCGCGCCTCGGCGGGCGTGTCGCTGCGGCCGTGGTACATCTTCCTGTCCCAGTCGATGTAGAAGCTGTTGCCCAGGCGGATGATCTCCACGCTGGAACACACACAACATTGTGAAGTGAAGCGAATTATATTTACATAGCGCTTTTCTCTAGTGACTCAAAGCGTTTTCCATAGTGAAACCCGTTATCGAAGTCAGTGTTTTTCAACCTTTTTTGAGCCAAGGCACATTTTGTGCGTTGAAAAATTCCGGAGGCACACCACCAGCAGAAATCATTAAAAAATGAAACTCAGTTGACAGTAAAAAATCGTTGTCGCGATTGTTGGATATGACTTTAAAGCATAACCAAGCATGCATCACCATAGCTCTTGTCTCAAAGTAGGTGTACTGTCACCACCTATCACATCACGCCCTGACTTATTTGGAGTTTTTTGCTGTTTTCCTGTGTGTAGTGCTTTAGTTCTTGTCTTACGCTCCTATTTTAATGGCTTTTTATCTTTTTTTTGGTATTTTCCTGGAGCAGTTTCATGTTTTCCTTTGAGCGATACTTTGTTTTAGCAATCAAGGAGATTTTAGTTGTTTTTATCCTTCTTTGTGGGGACATTGTTGATTGTCATGTCATGTTCGGATGTACTTTGTGGACGCCGTCTTTGCTCCACAGTAAGTCTTTGCTGTCGTCCAGCATTCTGTTTTTTTTTTACTTTGCAGCCAGTTCAGTTTTAGTTTCGTTCTGCATAGCCTTCCCTAAACTTCAATGACTTTTCTTAGCGGCACTCGCCTTTTGTTTATTTTTGGTTTAAGCATTAGATACCTTTTTACCTGCACGCTGCCTTCCGCTGTTTCCGACATCTACAAAGCAATTAGCTACCGGCTGCCACCTACTGATATGGAAGAGTATTACACGGTTACTCTGCCGAGCTCTAGACAGCACCGACACATCATTTGCAGACTATAATTACTGGTTTGCAAAAAATATTTTTAACCCTAATAGGTGAAATTAGATAATCTCCCACGACACACCAGACTGTATCTGCCCAAGGACACAACGGCAGTGACTAGGAGAAGCGGGGTTTGAACCTAGAACCAACTCTACCAACTGAGCTACGCTGCCCCATTGCATTGTCTGTTTAGGAGAAAACCCATTTTGGGCGCTTTCATTATATATATTTGAACTCTCATAATGGTTTGGAGTGCATGAGAAAGTGGAGAGCCATCTTTAACCACATGGTCATTTATTCTATTGCATGTATTGCATGCAGTATGTGTGACAAAGCATTTACACATACAGTATACACTTCTACACCATTATTATTAGCAGCATGCTAATGTTAGCATACCAAAGACTATAAAAATGGGACCCATTACCTCCCTGCTTGGCACTCAGCATCAAGGGTTGGAATTGGGGGTTAAATCACCAAAAATGATTCCTGAGCGCGGCCACCGCTGCTGCCCACTGCTCCCCTCTGCTCCCCTCACCTCCCAGGGGGTGAATAAGGGGATGGGTCAAATGCACATTTCACCACACCTAGTGTGTGTGTGACAATCATTGGTACTTTAACTTTAACATTTTTGCATAAAAGTCATGTATCATTACTTGGCGCGACCTTACCAGCTAGCTTTTTAGTTAATTTTACAGGTATACACATGATAGTCCTATATTTTGTTAAGTGACGCTGGTGGTGGGTAAATTACTCCTCAGTGAGTGTGTGGCACACTCACTAGCCGTATTGACACGGCACTGATGCTGTGTTTTATCATTTCCCTGCCTTTTCCTTTATTGTGATGTCTGTTTTCTTCAGTTCATTAGTCCCCAGCGAGGGGCCGACACTAAGGCACACCTGCAACCAATTTCAACCTAGGAGTATTTAAGCTCGTCACTGACAGCTTGGTCTTGCCGGTTATTGTCTCCTGAACCTCCCACGTGCATGCGCCTGCTTCACCTCGTCAGTCCTGGTACGTTGTCTCTCCTTAGTCCTGTAATCGCTCACCTCTTTGTGTTTGTTTCCTATCCTCCCTGAGGTAAAGAGGATTCTGTGTTGGACTTTATGCTGTGCTCAGTGCGCCCTGGCTTTTTCCCCTGCCGAACACTGAGGAACCTGTTTTTGTTTGTAATTCATGGTGTGCACTTCTGCCCCATCGCCTTTTGTTACACTTTTTGTAATTCAACCTTGCCTCCCGTCTCTGCATCCTGGGGTCACCAACTTGATCAGTTCCTAACACTGATGCTGTGTTTGTGTTTCATAATACCGTAGTCACTTCATTTTACCTGCAAATACATTGAATAGTTAGTAAATGTAATTGTTTCTTTGGGGGTCAATAAGCCAAATACTAAACAGGAAACGAAGAACATTTATCTTATTTGGCGCTATAAGATCAAAATAATACCAAATCTGGCCCGCCACATCAATTTGTGTGGCCCCCGAAAGGGTGGAAATAATATGTGTAAATAAAGTACCTTATCTTTTCTTCATAAACGTATTACAAAAATAAATGTACTGCGTACAGTTACATATATTTACACTTTGATCATCTCTAATTAATAAAGTACTTCTGATTCTGATAATAAATCTAAATATTATATCATCATACATTCCAAAACAATGTTATTGTTCAAATAAAGATAAATATTTCAATATCTGCTTGACTTATGATTTCAAAGCATATAATCCAACAAACTGTTCATGTAAAAATTTTACAGTAACATTTTTTTTGTTACAGTAAAATGCACTTTCAATATAGAGTAATAATACACTACAAAACACAACAATCGTACATTTTACACTATAAAAACTTGCATGAATTTTTACGTTAAAAAAAACTGTAGTACTGTTTTTCCATTCCATTTAATTTAATTCCATGTATTTATTTATTTTATATGCTGTAAAAAAACAGCATACGTAAATAAAGAGACAATTATACACGGTTTTTATTTACACATTTATATTCATACTGTACATTATTCACAGTTCAAATTGGCCCTCTGAGGGCAACCATAACTGCTATGTGGCCCTCAATGAAAACGAGTTGGACACGCCAGATTTAGAGCGATGATGGTGACAACGTGGCACGCCATTCCAGCTTTAACACAAATCTAGTCCGACGATTGCTTTGGACTTAGGTCTGGAACTTTGGTAGTCTTTTGAAACATGGCGGCGCAGGAGGATATACTCATGCTTTTTCAGGAGTTAGTGGTAAATATTTCAGACCTTGCTGACCCGGAGCAAGTAGAAGTTAGAGTACAGGAGTTTATTAAAGACCAAGATATTGACCAGTACTCCGGCAGAAGTTCCACAGACAAGCAAAAGTGCACAGTAACCAATCAGGTGTTAGGACCCGCCCACTAATTTTGAAAATAAATACACACAATAATTGAATAAACCATTAAATTATGAAATAATTAATTTAATCATGAAATAATTAAAGTAAACAATAAAATAAATGATTAAAAAAATTAAATAATTAATTATATCATGAAATAATTAAGTAAACCATAAAATAAATGATTACAAAAATGAAATCATTTATTACATCATGAAATAATTAAGTAAATCATAAAATAAATGATTACATTTTTTTATAATTAATTAAATCATGCAATAATTAAATAAACCATAAACTAAATGATTAAAAAAATGCAATAATAATAAAAACATGAAATAATTCAGTAAACCATAAAATAAATGATTAAAAAATGAAATAATTAATTAGATCATGAAAAAATTAAGAAAACCATAAAATAAATGATTAAAAAAATGAAATAATTAACTAAATCATGAAATAATTAAGTAAATCATAAAATAAATGATTACATTTTTTAATAATTAATTAAATCATGTAATAATTAAATAAACCATAAACTAAATAATTAAAAAAAATGCAATAATAATAAAAACATGAAATAATTCAGTAAACCATAAAATAAATCATTTAAAAATTTAAATAATTAATTAGATCATGAAAAAAATTAAGAAACCATAAAATAAATGATTAAAAACATGAAATAATTAAATCATGAAATAATTAAGTAAATCATAAAATAAATGATTAAAAAAATGAAATAATTAATTAAATCATGTAATAATTAAGTTAACCACAAAATAAATGATTGGAAAAATGCAATAATAATAAAAACATGAAATAATTCAGTAAACCATAAAATAAATGATTAAAAAATGAAATAATTAATTAAATCATGAAATAATTAAAAAAAACATAAAATAAATTATTTAAAAAATGAAATAATTAACTAAATCATGAAATAATTATGTAAATCATAAAATAAATGATTAAAAAAATTAAATAATTAATTAAATCATGTAATAATTAAGTTAACCATAAAATAAATGATAAAAAAAATGCAATAAAAAAAAAAAATGCAATAATAATAAAAACATGAAATAATTCAGTAAACCATAAAATAAATGATTAAAAAATGAAATAATTAATTAAATCATGAAATAATTATGTAAATCATAAAATAACTGATTAAAAAAATTAAATAATTAATTAAATAATGTAATAATTAAGTTAACCATAAAATAAATGATTTAAAAAATGCAATAATAATAAAAAAATGCAATAATAATAAAAACATGAAATAATTCAGTAAACCATAAAATAAATGATTAAAAAATGAAATAATTAATTAAATCATGAAATAATTAAGAAAAACATAACATAAATGATTAAACAAATGAAATAATTAATCAAATCAAGAAATAATTAAGTAAATCATAAAATAAATGATTAAAAAAATTAAATAATTAATTAAATCATGTAATAATTAAGTTAACCATAAAATAAATGATTAAAAAAATGCAATAACAATCAAATCATGAAATAATTCAGTAAATTATAAAATGAATGATTAAAAAATGAAATAATTAATTAAATCATGAAATAATTGAATAAACCATAAACTAAATGATTTAAAAAATGCAACAATAAAAACATGAAATAATTCAGTAAACCATAAAATAAATGATTAAAAAATGAAATAATGAATTAAATCATGATATAATTAAGAAAACCATAAAATAAATGATTAAAAAAATGAAATAATTAATTAAATCATGAAATAATTAAGTAAATCATAAAATAAATGATTTAAAAAATGAAATAATTAATTAAATCATGTAATAATTAAGTTAACCATAAAATACATGATTAAAAAAATGCAATAATAATAAAAACATGAAATAACTCAGTAAACCATAAAATAAATTATTAAAAAATGAAATAATGAATTAAATCATGAAATAATTAAGAAAAACATAAAATAAATGATTAAACAAATGAAATAATTAATTAAATCATGAAATAATTAAGTAAATCATAAAATGTATGATTTAAAAAATGAAATAATTAATTAAATCATTTAATAAATAAGTTAACCATAAAATAAATGATTGGAAAAATGCAATAATAATAAAAACATGAAATAATTCAGTAAACCATAAAATAAATGATTAAAAAAATGAAATAATTAATTAAATCATGAAATAATTAAGAAAAACATAAAATAAATTATTAAACAAATGAAATAATTAATTAAATCATGAAATAATTAAGTAAATCATAAAATAAATGATTAAAAAAATATAATAATTAATTAAATCATGTAATAATTAAGTTAACCATAAAATAAATGATTGGAAAAATGCAATAATAATTAAATCATGAAATAATTCAGTAAATTATAAAATGAATGATTAAAAAATGAAATAATTAATTAAATCATGAAATAATTAAGAAAACCATAAAATAAATGATTTAACAAATTAAATAATTCATTAAAATATTAAATAAATCTTTAAACTCTATGAAATCATAAAATAAATAATCAAATAATTTAATTATAATTAATTCGATTATAAGATACATAATTAAATCATAAAAAAATCCTTATATGATTAAAAAATATTGAATATTGAAATAATGAACTAAATGATTAAATAATCAAATAATGGACTTGTTGTACTTTAGATGAATAACGACACATTTATGTACTTAATTCCATGGATGTGTAGCATAAAAGTGCAAAACAGTCATTGGGTCTGAGTTTATAAAGGCATTCATTGCATCAATGACACTGAGCAGAGTATCAGCACTGCGTAATCAGAGCATACAGAGAAAATGCCCACCTGACGTAGAGCGAAATGGGCACCACGGTGTTGAGGATGATGACGTAAGACCAGAAGGTGAGGAAGGAGGAGAAGGCGGCGTCGCTGCCGTTCTGCCTGGGTAGGAAGGCCGTGAAGGGGGAGCCCTCGTCCAGCTCCCAGCAGTAGTTCCCGACGGCCAGGATGCTGCACATGAAGGCCAGGAAGCCAAAGATCTGCAGCGAGGGGGACAAATGGACATCATATAGCGAAATAAGGAAATGTGACAAATGTAGGATGCGGTGCAGTTTATACAGGAAGTTCTAAACCAATATTTACTGCATACAGTAGTCGAAATACATAAAACTGTATCAGGGTTTCTGCAGGTATCAGCAAATATAATTTAACGATTTTTAATGCAACTCAAAACTAGTTTGATGCCCATGATGTCCTAATGCAGATGGATATTACACACAGTCAAAAGCATCCAATTGTCTGCACAGACACAATTATAAGCATTTGACCATGACAATGTTGAAAAGTTGACATTACCTGTGGTCAAATTAAGCATTAATGTAATCATGATATATAATAATAACAATGCAAGTAACCCTTTAAAACGCAATAAACATTTTTTTTTTATTGCTGTCGTATTTTTAACCAGTATAATTGGAAGGTCAATAACTTCATTATCCTAAATAGCTATCATTTGTATAATAAATATCCCCAAAATATGGCATAGGCTCTAGAGTCGCATGCCGCTCTTTAGCGCCGCCCTAGTGGATCCCTGGACCTCTTTCAGAGATGTGTGAAAATACAAAACGATGAAGAAAAAAAATTTTTTTTGTTTTAATATATTTTCTTTAGGAGGACAAACATGTCACAAACCTTCCTAATCGTTAGAAATCCCACTGTTTATGTTATACATGCTTCACTGATGAGTATTTGTATTCGGCGAGCACCGTTTTGTCCTACTAATTTCAGCGATCCCTGAACTCCCCGTAGTTTGTTTACATGTACAACTTTCTCCGAAGCTGCCACAGAAAGACGTGTTTTATGCCACTCCGTCTTTGTCTCATTTTGTCCACCAAATGTTTTATGCTGTACGTGAATGCACAGAGGTGAGCTTTGTGGATATTATTGATTTGCTGGAGTGCTTATCAGGCATATTTAGTCAATCCATGACTGCAAGCTAATCGATGCTAACACGCTATTTAGGCTAGCTGTATGTACATATTGCATCATTATGCCTTGTTTGTAGATATATTCAAGGTTATTTAATTTCCTTTACTTATGTCCTCTGTGTATTTAATTCCTATTTGCATGTCTTATGACACATTATCTGTAGTTCTTTGTGTGCCATGTTGTTCCAGACCACAGCAAACGTTACCCAGCTCGCAAATATTGTAATAAATCCATTAGAAGAAGACAGCCTGCCGTTTCCTTAAACTTGGACACACACGTCTATACCTTTGGCCATTCTGAGCCAGTCATTTCCAGAAGTTATCTCATCCTGTGAGAAGGTTCCATTTTACTAATGATTTCCAATGTCTCAAAAATGTGTAGAATAAAAATTAAAATACAACATTTCTGTCAACGAAGATTTGCATCAGCCTTTGATAGTAGGCTAATATAGACACTTTACATTATGTGTTGCCTTAATTATAACACTTATATAGAATTTTAAAGTCATTTTGATAGCAGGCTAATATAGCTAATATAGACACTTTACATTATGTGTTGCCTTCATTATAAGACTTATATAAGACCTTTAAAGCAATTTTGATAGTAGGCTAATATAGCTAATACAGACACTTTACATTATGTGTTGTCTTCATTACAACACTTATATAAGACTTTTAAAGTAATTTTGTTAGTAGGCTAATATAGCTAATATAGACACTTACATCATTGTGAATTAGTGAAGTGAATTATATTTATATAGCGCTTTTTCTCTAGTGACTCAAAGCGCTTTACATAGTGAAACCCTAAATCTAAGTTAGATTCAAACCAGTGTGGGTGGCACTGGGAGCAGGTGGGTAAAGTGTCTTGCCCAAGGACACAACGGCAGTGACTAGGATGGCGGAAGCGGGGATCGAACCTGGAACCCTCAAGTTGCTGGCACGGCCACTCTACCAACCGAGCTATACCGCCCCATGCGTTGTCTTCATTATAACACTTATATAAGACTTTTAAAGTCATTTTGATAGTAGGCTAATATAGCTAATATAGACACTTACATCATGTGTTGCCTTCATTATAACACTTATATAAGACTTTTAAAGTTATTTTGATAGTAGGCTAATATAGTTAATATAGACAATTTACAGCATGTGTAGCCTTCATTATAACACTTATATAAGACTTTTATAGTCATTTTGATAGTAGGTTAATATGGACAATTTACATCATGTGTTGCCTTCATTATAACACTTATGTAAGACTTTTAAAGTCATTTTGATAGTAGGCTAATATAGCTAATATAGACACTTTACATCATGTGTTGCCTTCATTATAACACTTATATAAGACTTTTATAGCCATTTTGATAGTAGGCTAATATAGCTAATATAGACACTTACAGCTTATGTTGCCTTCATTATAACACTTATATAAGACTTTTAAAGTAATTTTGATAGTAGGCTAACATAGCTAATATAGACACTTACATCATGTGTTGCCTTCATTATAACACTTATATAAGACTTTTAAAGTCATTTTGATAGTAGGCTAATATAGCTAATATAGACAATTTACAGCATGTGTTGCCTTCATTATAACACTTATATAAGACTTTTATAGTCATTTTGATAGTAGGCTAATATAGCTAATATAAACACTTACATCATGTGTTGTCTTCATTATTACACTTATATAAGACTTTTAAAGTAATTTTGATAGTAGGCTAATATAGCTAATATAGACACTTTACATCATGTGTTGCCTTCATTATAACACTTATATAAGACTTTTAAAGTCATTTTGATAGTAGGCTAATATAGCTAATATGGACAATTTACATCATGTGTTGCCTTCATTATGACACTTATATAAGACTTTGATAGTTATTTTGATAGTAGGCTAATATAGCCACTTTACATCATGTGTTGCCTTCATTATAACACTTATATAAGACTTTTATCGTCATTTTGATAGTAGGCTATAATAGCTAATATAGACACTTTACATCATGTGTTGCCTTCATTATAACACTTATATAAGACTTTTATAGTAATTTTGATAGTACGCTAATATAGCTAATAAAGACACTTACATCATGTGTTGTCTTCATTATAACACTTATAAAAGACTTTTAAAGCCATTTTGATAGTAGGCTATAATAGCTAATATAGACACTTTACATCATGTGTTGCCTTCATTATAACACTTATATAATACTTTTATAGTTATTTTGATAGTAGGTTAATATGGACAATTTACATCATGTGTTTCCTTCATTATAACACTTATATAAGACTTTTGTAGTCATTTTGATAGTAGGCTAATATAGCTAATATAGACACTTACAGCATGTGTTGCCTTCATTATAACACTTACCGGTATATAAGACTTTTAAAGTAATTTTGATAGTAGGCTAACATAGCTAATATAGACACTTACATCATGTGTTGCCTTCATTATAACACTTATATAAGACTTTTAAAGTCATTTTGATAGTAGGCTAATATAGCTAATATAGACAATTTACAGCATGTGTTGCCTTCATTATAACACTTATATAAGACTTTTATAGTCATTTTGATAGTAGGCTAATATAGCTAATATAGACACTTACAGCATGTGTTGCCTTCATTATAACACTTATATAAGACTTTTAAAGTAATTTTGATAGTAGGCTAACATAGCTAATATAGACACTTACATCATGTGTTGCCTTCATTATAACACTTATATAAGACTTTTAAAGTCATTTTGATAGTAGGCTAATATAGCTAATATAGACAATTTACAGCATGTGTTGCCTTCATTATAACACTTATATAAGACTTTTATAGTCATTTTGATAGTAGGCTAATATAGCTAATATAAACACTTACATCATGTGTTGTCTTCATTATTACACTTATATAAGACTTTTAAAGTCATTTTGATAGTAGGCTAATATAGCTAATATAGACACTTTACATCATGCGTTGCCTTCATTATAACACTTATATAAGACTTTTAAAGTCATTTTGATAGTAGGCTAATATAGCTAATATAGACACTTACATCATGTGTTGCCTTCATTATAACACTTATATAAGACTTTTATAGTCATTTTGATAGTAGGTTAATATGGACAATTTACATCATGTGTTGCCTTCATTATAACACTTATGTAAGACTTTTAAAGTCATTTTGATAGTAGGCTAATATAGCTAATATAGACACTTTACATCATGTGTTGCCTTCATTATAACACTTATATAAGACTTTTATAGTCATTTTGATAGTAGGCTAATATAGCTAATATAGACACTTACAGCATGTGTTGCTTTCATTATAAGACTTATATAAGACTTTTAAAGTAATTTTGATAGTAGGCTAACATAGCTAATATAGACACTTACATCATGTGTTGCCTTCATTATAACACGTATATAAGACTTTTATAGTCATTTTGATAGTAGGCTAATATAGCTAATATAGACACTTTACATCATGTGTTGCCTTCATTATAACACTTATATAAGACTTTTATAGTCATTTTGATAGTAGGCTATAATAGCTAATATGGACACTTTACATCATGTGTTGCCTTCATTATAACACTTATATAAGACTTTTAAAGTCATTTTGATAGTAGGCTAATATAGCTAATATAGACACTTTACATCATTTGTTGCCTTCATTATAACACTTATATAAGACTTTTATAGTCATTTTGATAGTAGGCTAATATAGCTAATATAGACACTTACATCATGTGTTGTCTTCATTATAACACTTATAAAAGACTTTTAAAGCCATTTTGATAGTAGGCTAATATAGCTAATATAGACACTTTACATCATTTGTTGCCTTCATTATAACACTTATATAAGACTTTTATAGTCATTTTGGTAGTAGGCTAATATAGCTAATATAGACACTTTACATCATGTGTTGCCTTCATTATAACACTTATATAAGACTTTTATAGTCATTTTGATAGTAGGCTATAATAGCTAATATAGACACTTACATCATGTGTTGCCTTCATTATAACACTTATGTAAGACTTTTAAAGTCATTTTGATAGTAGGCTAACATAGCTAATATAGACACTTTACATCATGCGTTGCCTTCATTATAACACTTATATAAGACTTTTATAGTCATTTTGGCTAATATAGCTAATATAGACAATTTACAGCATGTGTTGCCTTCATTATAACACTTATATAAGACTTTTATAGTCATTTTGATAGTAGGCTAATATAGCTAATATGGACAATTTACATCATGTGTTGCCTTCATTATAACACTTATATAAGACTTTTATAGTCATTTTGATAGTAGGCTAATATAGCTAATATGGACACTTTACATCATGTGTTGCCTTCATTATAACACTTATATAAGGCTTTTAATTTTTTGCGGCTCCAGACAGATTTTTTTTGGTATTTTTGGTCTTTCAACATTTTGGGTTGCCGACCCCTGGCATAAAATAATAAAAAAAGTAACAATTTAAGAAAGTAAAACTTTAAATTCAGACGTTATTTTTTTTTTTTGCTATATTAGTAAACATTGATTCAATTCAGGTAAAGATGGAGCAAATACTCACACATAGGACCAGGACGTTCATCAGACGGTCCACGCTGGTCCTCTTAAAGGTGCTCTTCCCGCAGTTCTGCATCAGCTTGGTCTCCGGACCTGGACAGCAGGAGACATTGACCCTGTCTTCACGCTGGAAAGATGATTGACACCACAGACTTCATGGTCCCACCTCCAAAGAGCACCAGTCCAAAGCACCAGTCGGTGTTCCTCAGGGTGCATCCTCGCAGCAGGATCTTCTCGTTGTCCAGAGCGTACTTCTGTCCCGCCGAGCTCAGCGTCCCCGTGAAGCGGTCCAGGCGGTTGTTGGGGGGCTCGCAGTGGACCTCGCCTTAACATTCGGAGACGCGGCGGGTTTGAGACCCGAGGCCTGCGTAGAAACCTTGTCGTCGTTGCCTTACCGTTGAAGTCCGCCAGCTTGTTGACGTCGTCGCCGAGGTCGCCCGTCACCGGCAGGGCCTGCCGCACCTTCAGGTTGGTCTCGCTGAGGAAGGGGAGGGAACAAAGTGGGACCGAGAACACTTGACGGGTCGACGCTACAACAAACGTACCCGTCCAACTCGGCCGTCTCGATGTAGACCAGGTTGAGTGGCTCACTGCTGGACAGCAGCAGGAGGTCGGCCTAAGACACACGTGGATTTCTGTTCAGTAGAAGCATTTAAGTCCCATCCTAAAACTCATTTGTATACTCTAGCCTTTAAATAGACCCCCCCTTTTAGACCAGTTGATCTGCCGTCTCTCTTTTCTGCTCTGCCCCCCTCCCCTGCGTGGAGAGGTTATTAGGTGACCACAGATGAGGCTCTAGCTGTTCAAAGTCGGGACCTGGGGTGGACCACTCATCTGTGCATCAGTTGGGGACGTCTCTGCGCTGCTGACGTGTCTCCACTCAAGATGATTCCCTGCTGGCCCCACTATGGACTGGACTATCACTATTATGTTAGATCCACTATGGACTGGACTCCCACTATTATGTTAGATCCACTATGGACTGGACTCTCACTGTTATGTTAGATCCACTATGGACTGGACTCTCACTATTATGTTAGATCCACTATGGACTAGACTCTCACTATTATGTTAGATCCACTATGGACTGGACTCTCACACTATTATGTTAGATCCACTATGGACTGGACTCTCACACTATTATGTTGGATCCACTATGGACTGGACTCTCACTATTATGTTGGATCCACTATGGACTGGACTCTCACTATTATGTTAGATCCACTATGGACTGGACTCTCACTATTATGTTAGATCCACTATGGACTGGACTCTCACTATTATGTTAGATCCACTATGGACTGGACTCTCACTATTATGTTAGATCCACTATGGACTAGACTCTCACACTATTATGTTGGATCCACTATGGACTAGACTCTCACACTATTATGTTGGATCCACTATGGACTGGACTCTCACTATTATGTTGGATCCACTATGGACTGGACTCTCACTATTATGTTAGATCCACTATGGACTGGACTCTCACTATTATGTTGGATCCACTATGGACTGGACTCTCACTATTATGTTAGATCTACTATGGACTGGACTCTCACTATTATGTTAGATCCACTATGGACTGGACTCTCACTATTATGTTGGATCCACTATGGACTGGACTCTCACTATTATGTTGGATCCACTATGGACTGGACTCTCACTATTATGTTGGATCCACTATGGACTGGACTCTCACTATTATGTTAGATCCACTATGGACTGGACTATCACTATTTTGTTAGCTCCACTATGCACTGGACTATCACTATTATGTTAGATCCACTATGGACTGGACTCTCACTATTATGTTAGATCCACTATGGACTGGACTCTCACTATCATGTTAGATCCACTATGGACTGGACTCTCACTATTATGTTAGATCCACTATGGACTGAACTCTCACTATTATGTTAGATCCACTATGGACTGGACTCTCACTATTATGTTAGATCCACTATGGACTGGACTCTCACACTATTATGCTAGATCCACTATGGACTGGACTCCCACTATTATGTTAGATCCACTATGGACTGGACTCTCACAATATTATGTTAGATCCACTATGGACTGGACTCTCACACTATTATGTTAGATCCACTATGGACTGGACTCTCACTATTATGTTAGATCCACTATGGACTGGACTCTCACTATTATGTTAGATCCACTATGGACTGGACTCTCACACTATTAACTAGATCCACTCCACACGTCCATTGCACCGGTCGCCCGGGGGGGAGGGAGTGGTCCCCACATCTGCGGTCCCCTCCAAGGTTTCTCATTGCATCCCATTGGGTTGAGTTTTTTCTTGCCCTGATGTGGGATCTGTCGTTGTGGCTTGTGCAGCCCTTTGAGACACTTGTGATTAAGGGCTATATAAATAAACTTTGATTGATTGATTGATCGACTGTTAAAAACTGTTTTAAAAGTTTAATAAAGTCCAACACTTTATCTAGCTCTGCATGCGCTTTAAAATGTTGCTTTTGGTGTAAAACTAATTTGTTGCATTGTTGTTTACAATGGCTATTAATGCTGATTCAGCCCATTGCCCCTATTACAACATTGGTTTTGTTGTATGGAGGGTCAGATTAGGCTGATTAAAATAAATTGATTTTTTTTTTTAAATGTGTCACTAATGAATTAAATTTGGAAATAAATAAATAAATGTGTTAATAAATGTCTAAATTAATTTAACTGGTTAATTAATTATTTCAAAAATAATTATTTCATGTGTAATTAATAATTTCATTAGGAGATGTAAAAATTGAAGGATGATATAAATCAGTGATATCAAACTCAAGGCCCGGGTGCCAGATCTGGCCCGCCACATCATTCTATGTGGCCCACAAAGGCCTGGAAATAATATGCGTCAATAAAGTACTTTATCTTTTCTTACAAAATGTATTTGTTCTTTCCATTTTAACAGAAAAATATGCAGGTACCGCATACCTTTTAAACTTTAATAATATCCAATTTAGCCAAAAATATATTATTATACTTTCCAAACATTTTATTTTGTTAAAATACTTACATTTTGTTATCCATCAAATTGTACACTGTAAAAATTACAATACATTTTCCTGTAAAATTAGTATTTGTTTAATGAGAAATTCTGTCAACTATTACTGTAAAATCTATGGTTGTTATTTTTACTGTTAATGGTAAAACAGTATCACCGTTTTTTTTAATGGTAAAAAAATTGGCAGAATAAAATTAAATAAAAAGTTGCCAGAATAAAATAAAAATAATGGTAAAGTTTTTCCATTTACCGTAATATGTTGCAAAAAACACTGTACATTTTATAGTAAAATTCTGGTGATTGAGTTGCTAGTATTTTACTGTAAAAAAATACAGTTTGTTTTTTTAGAGAGTATGTAAAAAATATATATAATAATCAAATACATAAGCAAATTCATATATCATGCGTTGCCCTCTTTGATTGAAACTTTTATAGTAGATTGCACAGTACAGTACATATTCCGTACAATTGACCACTAAATGGTAACACCCGAATAAGTTTTTCAACTTGTTTAAGTCGGGGTCCACAATAATCAATTTTGAGGGCAGCCATAACTACAATGTGGCCCTCATTGAAAATCCAATGTAGGTCAATCTATGCTAAGCTATTTGAAAAAAACCTCAAAAAAAACATATTGGTTTTGTCTAGCTTACATAACAAATGTGTGCAATAATATATTACATATTAATAATCAACTAACCTCATTTTCACAATATGTTAAAAGCCAGTAACTAATGGGCTGCGTGCCAAAATGGTCCCCGGGCCGCACTTTAGACAATTGCAGTCTAAAGAATAAACCCTAGTTTTTATAGTTTTGGTAAGAAAGTGAAGGAAATGGTAATGACAAAAAAATTCTCACGGTGACAAACTGGTTGTTTTCCAGCTTGATGATGTCGCCCACCTGCACGCTCATCCACTTCTCGCTGCGCAGTCTGGCGGGAGGAAACAGGATGTTGTTTTTAGGCGCGCCATCAAAAATAAATGAAGTTTTTGTACTCCAGGAAATAAACCCTGCCCAAATTTGGACGCCGGGTAGCGAGGTCGAACTTGGATTACAGATTTCCCCCGATTGACAGTTTCCTGACATAAGCTGAAGAATCAAGGTCACTTTGGGTGTTTTTTTCACAATAAAAGCCCTTCCTTTGACTGACTTACTTGCCATCGATGAGGACTTGGACTTTCCGGTTGTTGACTTGATTGTCACTCCTGTGGCGATTCTGGAAGCAGAAGCGACATCCATCATTTAAAGCAAACACTTTCCCTGTTGGAGACTTAAATCTGTCTTGTGGAAGCTGATTAAAATCTTAAAAGACTATTCTGTCTCCGGTTAATGTTTAAACTCATTAAGTTAATGAGTGTCACACACGTTTGTTTAACCTTGAGAGTACACAATGCAATGTTTGAGTAACAAAAAAATCATTGTTCCAATGTGATATTTAAAAAAAAAAAAAAGGTTTTATTTAATCTTTATTTAACCAGGAAAAACCCCCATTGAGATAAAAAAAACAAAAAACATTTTCACATAAAATGACATTACATTTGGCTTTACAATACATTACAAATGCTTGTCCGTCCAAGGGACGCCTTTTTGGGCCAAAAATCCCAGCAAGCCTCCTTAAAAATCCTGGTTCTTTTTTTCCTTTCTTTTTTTCCCCCTAAGTATCAGAGCCTCTGAGTCTTGGCTGATACCGATATTAATCTGATACAATATCTGCAGGAATCAAACATACTTTTAGTATTTTGTAGTGCGGGCTGTCAGAAAAGGCTTAAACGGGTGAAATAAGTTGTTAGAATAATTATGTATAAATTATCACACAACTCTTATGCTTAAAGGCCGTTGCTATAGTTATTATCAATTGTGCTGGAGTTGTACTTTTCTATCTGTGCAAAGGGACAACTCGCAATCTTGGATTGCGAGGCGTCTCGCAACAGTTTTTGTGTCCAGACCCGGCCTGCTGATTGCCAAGGGCGAACATCAGTACCGTGATACAGACTAAGCAGAGACAGGGCGATATCACGAGTGTCAGCACATTTGCATTTCTGAATAATCATATATTGTGTCTAACTGGGGCTGCTGAAATGACCCCCCTTCCTTCAGAAGCAGCCTCAGTGATGTAACCAGGGACCTCCCGAATAAATAGTGGAGCACGTGGGCTGTGCCGTAGAGCGTAGGATGGAACTGTAACTAAGTGTACAGCCCAATACGTCTCTCCTCATTGAGCAAAATTTAGCTCTGTCTCTGCATGATTCCTTGCTTCTTGTCTGTTTAATAAATGTCATCAGTGTTTAAACCTGACATGAGTCAAACAGAACAATCGTGGGTATGAAAAACTCTTAACATATTTAGTATTAACCATCTGGAAAGGATGTATACTGTCTTTCAGTTTAGGTCAGGGGTCGGCAACCCAAAATGTTGAAAGAGCCATATTGGACCAAAAATACAAAAACAAATCTGTCTGGAGCCGCAAAAAATTAAAAGCCATATTACATACAGATTGTGTGTCATGAGATATAAATTGAATTAAGAGGACTTAAAGGAAACTAAATGAGCTCAAATATAGCTACAAATGAGGCATAATGATGCAATATGTACATATAGCTAGCCTAAATAGCATGTTAGCATCGATTAGCTTGCAGTGACCAAATATGCCCGATTAGCACTCCACACAAGTCAATAACATCAACAAAACTCACCTTTGTGCATTCATGCACAACCTTAAAAGTTTGGTGGACAAAATGAGACGGAAAAAGAAGTGGCTTAAAACACGTCCTAGAACGTCGGAGAAAGTTATACATGTAAACAAACTACGGTGAGTTCAAGGACCGCCAAAATTAGTAGGACAAAACGGCGCTCGCCAAATACTCGAATCAGTGAAGCTGACAGTGTGCTTTATAACAATTAGGGAGGTTTGTGTCATGTTTGTCCTCCTACAGAAACCATATTAAAACAAAACATTTTTTTTTTCCCTCTCATCTTTTTCCATTTTTCATACATTTTTTAAAAAGCTCCAGAGAGCCACTAGGGCGGCGCTAAAGATGCGGCTCTAGAGCCGCGGGTTGCCGACCCCTGGTTTAGGTACAGTGGAATTTTTTTGTTTTGGAATTCATTAACTTAAACTCGTGACGCAGTAAGTTGAATGATGCGGACACATTTGTTACTGGACACTTTTAATACGCTTCTGCCTTGGAGACGTTGTATGTTTAAGTAATTTGCAACTATAATTATTTGATAATTGTTTATCCCTTAGGGGTGATGGACAGCTGGGCAGCGCCTGAAGAGCTGCAGCCCGCCACCGTAGCCCCCCCACTCCCTCCCCTCTGTTGCAAGTCTCGTGATGTATGTTGTAATATGTATGTGGAGGTTTTTTCCCACTCCAGACTGGGAACCCTTAGGAGCCCAGTCTGGATTGTATTTTTTTACTCATCCTCCCCCAACATTTACCTTTTTATCATCTTTTACGGGGCGCCTTCTGGCACTGTTTCTTTGTCTAATCTTGAACGGGTTTGTGCCGATAACAAAGTTTCATTGTACTTGTGCAATGACAATAAAGACCTACCTACCATATTGATAAATGTGCTGTTTTACATTAACAATATTGTTTTATGAAGGACGCTCACTACATATGTCTAGCTTGTGTGCTATAGTGTGCTTGGCTGATGTGTAGCTGCTAGCTCTTAGTAGCCTATAGCCTACCATGTTTACCTTTTTAAATGACTTGACTTCAAATAAAAGAGAAGACCAACCTTGTGTGTTTAGCTTTGCACAAGTAAACACGCTGCAGGACTGATTTTATCGGTGATTTTAGATGCAAGCCGATATCATCTGATACTTACCGTATTTTTCGGAGTATAAGTCGCACCGGAGTATAAGTCGCACCTGCCGAAAATGCATAATAAAAAAGGAAAAAAACATATATAAGTCGCACTGGAGCCTGGCCAAACTATGAAAAATACTGCGACTTATAGTCCGAAAAATACGGTATTTATTTGCTGATATCAGACTGATATCTGATACCAATATCAGATCAGTACACCTCTACTCTTAATTATGTTCGTAGCCTTCAGTTCTTGGCACTTTTAACGTATGTCTAGCGTGTGTGCTATTGTGTGCTTAGCTGTTGTGTAGCTGCTAGCTCCGAGTAGCCCATAGTCTCGCTTTGTAAACAGTAAAAAAAACACGTTGCTTGTATTGGACATGACTGCTTGTATCGGAGATTTTAGACACAAGCGATATCAACATAGGATCAGGACAGCCCTAATTGTCTCCAGAAGGGAAACTTGTGCATTTCTTCATCAGCGTGACAAAAAAAAAAAAAGGGGAACCGGCCACATTTCCAAAGTGAGGAAATAGTTGAATCAGTTTTCACCAAGTCAGCATTTTGATTTTAAAAATGCTTTTGGAAGAAGGAGAAAAGAGCGCTCACAATGTCGTCGGTGGCGTCCTTGGCGGCGGTGACGGACAGCACCAGGACCAGAGGCACCACGGTGGTGAACCAGGACAGGGACGAGATCTCAGGAATCACCTGGAAAAAAAAACAGACAAAACAAAAACATGAAAATATGAATGTGGAAAGAGAGTGTGATCAGCGGGCTTGTAGGAGTAAAGGTCACCGCCTCTGTCCATGGCGCTGAAAACAGAGCGCCATCAGACGGGGGCGTGGCATGTGCTGACGGCGAGACACAGCTGGCAGATGATTAGATTGCGCAGGTGGTATGTGTTAATCTAAACATCGGTTGTCTTTAACGGTGCAGGAGGGAGAGGAGGACTGGTGAGACTGAAAAGTCTGGACAAACATACGAGTGAAAACTGGAAAAAAAACATTAAACCTTTGTTTAACGCTGCACAACTAGCTTCCGGAGTGTATATCCATGAGTCTGTGAGTACGCAAAGCTTACATTGAAATTGTTAGATTTGATTTTGTGCAGGGAAGTGGGACTTGATCAATCCAGCATAGACTATTGTGATGTGCCTAAAAGGGTACTTTAAAACAGGAAGTAGAGAAATATGGTTTGCAGTAGTTCCAACAAGGAAAATAACGGGAAAACAATTTATTTGATGCAGGAAATTTTATAACGTACGATTGGATGGAGCGAGTTTCCACAGCCTCGCAAAGTCATATCAACATGCTCGTGTTGGACAATAATACACATTTCACATGATCAACAATACTTATAATACTGTAATCAATACCTGTTTTCTATAGGGGTGAATACAACTTTTTCCGCTGAGGGCTACAGGCTGAAAAAACTAAAATTACAAGAGCCATTTTGCTAGTTTTCCCCTTCAAAGCCAGTACACTATGTAGATTTTTTTCCCAAAGAACTAGAAAATGCAATTTCAGTAGAAATTTCACGTGAATGCGGAAGAGAACTGAAATGCTAACAGTTAGCGTCAAGTAAAAGTCTGAGAAAAATGAGCTGAAAAAGCTAGCCTGCTAACAGCACTATGCTAACATGCTACCGATAATAGCATGCTTATAGTTAACATTAGTGGAATACCAAAATATATGACACTGAGCAAAAAAAAATCTAGCATGATAAAGTTAGCATGCTAAAATGCTAACTGTCGTGAAATACCAAGATACCGTATATCACGCTGAGGTGTGTAGCTAAAAATTTTGTTTAAAATGCTAGCCACGGGGGAGAACATGCAAACTCCACACAGAAAGATCCCGAGCCCGGGATTGAACCCAAGACTACTCAGGACCTTCGTATTGTGAGGCAGATGCACTAACCCCTCTGCCACCGTGCTGCCCCTATATATATGTCGTATTAGCTAAATAAAAATCTATTATGCTAAAGTTAGAATGCCAAAATACTAACTGTAACATGCGTCAAATACCAAGATACTGTATATCCCACTGAGGTGTGTAGCTGGAAATTTTGTTTAAAATGCTAGCCTAGAAATATGAGCAAAATGAGCTAAAAAAAGCTAGCATGCTAACAACAACAGCATGCTTACAGTTAGCATTTGTGGAATACTAATATATATGACAGTGATGTATATATGCCGAATTAGCTAAAAAAAATCCAGCGTACTAAAGTTAGCATGCTAAAATGCTAACTGTAACATGCGTCAAATACCAAGATACTGTATATCACGCTGAGGTATGTAGCTGAAACTTTTGTTTAAAATGCTAGCCTGGAAATATGAGCAAAATGAGCCAAAAAAAAGCTAGCATGCTAACAATAGCAGCATGCTTTCTGTTAGCATTAGTGGAATACCAATATATATGACAATGATATATATATGCCAAATTAGCTAAAAAAATCTAACATGCTAAAGTTAGATTGCCAAAATGCTAACTGTAACATGTGTCACATACCAAGATACTGTATATCACCCTGAGGTGTATAGCCAAAAATTTTGTTTAAAATGCTAGCCTAAAAATATGAGCTAAAAAAAAAGCTAGCATGCTAACAATAACAGCATGCTTACAGTTAGCATTAATGGAATGCCAATATATATGAGAGTGATATATATGCCTAATTAGCTAAAAAAAAAAATCTAGCACACTAAAGTTAGCATGCTAAAATGCTAACTGTAACATCCGCCGAATACCAATATATTGTATATCACGCTAAGGTGTGTAGCTGAATTTTTTTTTTAAATGCTACCCTGAAAATATGAGCAAAATTAGCTAAAAAAAAAGAAGCTAGCATGCTAACAGTACTATGCTAACAATAATAGCATGCTTACAGTTAGCATTAGTGAAATACCAAAATATATGACACTGGGGTGTATACCTGCCAAATTATCTAAAAAAAAATCTAGCATGCTAGTGTTAGCTCAAATGCTAACTGTAACATGTGTCAACTACCAAAATACTGTATATTACGCTGAGGCGTGTCGCTGAAAATGTTGTTTAAAATGCTAGTCTGCTAATGTTATCAAGTACCAAAATATGACTGAGTTGTATAACTACAAAATGTCCATCCATCCATCCATCTTCTTCCGCTTATCCGAGGTCGGGTCGCAGGGGCAGCAGCCTAAGCAGGGAAGCCCAGACTTCCCTCTCCCCAGCCACTTCGTCCAGCTCCTCCCGGGGGATCCCGAGGCGTTCCCAGGCCAGCCGGGAGACATAGTCTTCCCAACGTGTCCTGGGTCTTCCCCGTGGCCTCCTACCGGTCGGACGTGCCCTAAACAACTCCCTAGGGAGGCGCTCGAGTGGCATCCTGACTAGATGCCCGAACCAAAAAAAAGCTAACATGCTAACATGTATCATTTGTCATGTAACAAAATATTTGACCCCGAGGTATGTACTTGCGAAAATTAGCAAAAAAAAAAAAAAAGCTAGCACGCTATTAATACAATTCTAAGGATTGTGCCACGCGTTGTAAAAAACGACCTACCGGTTATTTGACACAACACAGCAGCAACACAACCAATGTTGTAACTAGCAGCAAACTGCTGAGTCAGCATGACTTGCGCTGATGAGCTCATTAAAAACAAGCGTGCAGCAAGTCTAACGCTCGTGAGTTTCACACCGCCGCCTTTCTTTGTATTCCTACGCATCAATTGAATGTATAATATAAGTGTTTAATGGAGCAGAAAGAAGATCTTTAAAAAAAAGCCCGAGAGAGGAAGTATTGGACAATGTTATTAGGAAGATATGAGATGAAGTGAAGTGAATTATATTTATATAGCGCTTTTCTCTAGTGACTCAAAGCGCTTTACATAGTGAAACCCAATATCTAAGTTACATTTAAAGCAGTGTGGGTGGCACTGGGAGCAGGTGGGTGAAGTGTCTTGCCCAAGGACACAACGGCAGTGACGAGGATGGCGGAAGCGGGGATCGAACCTGGAACCCTCAAGTTGCTACCACGGCCGATCTACCAACCGAGCCACTATTGTACAATAAGAATGAATTTGGAATGTCATGAGAATAAAGTCGTACAGAAATTAATCTTACAGGAATAAAGACAGAATTTAGTTTTCAATGTTGCTATTTTAAAAATAAATTAAAGCTGCAAGCAGCGATGGACGGGACCGACTTTTGCTGTTGTTTCCTGCCTTTACCCATTCAACATATCTTTACATGCACATTACCTACCTTCTCTGCATATTGGGGTCACACTTGTGCTTTCTGCCTTTACCCAGTCAACATATTTTTACCCGCACAGTACCTACCTTCTCTGCATTGTGTGGTCACGCTGGTGCTTCCTGCTTTTAAGCGGCCATCTTGAGGCGGCAGCATCAGCGCAGCGGTTCTTTGAAGGCTCGTAAAATCCAAACCGGAGCAGTTATGAAAACTCTTTCATCAACTTTTAATCAGAAGGGTTCAATCTCTCTCCTGTGTTAGTTTGAAGCCGACACGACAAACTCGCTCAGAGGAGATAATGTTTAAAAAAAAGGTGACTGTTTTGACCCCACTTTTGTTTTGAAAGGGGAATTGCAAACTTCCTGTTGATTTTTGCTGAATGAAATGTAGATGAGACCTACATAGAGGTTTTTGTTTCATGTCTCTATGACATTCCTACCGGACGTTACAAGCAGTTTTGTCTGTGTTTTATTCCTAGGGGGCGCTAGAGCGTAATTTTGAGTTTTCGTTTTTTTAAATTTTTTTATTAGATCGCAATTTCCGCCAGTCCTGATGTTTGTGTCCAGTTTGGTGAGTTTTGAAGCATGTTAAGGGGGTCAAATTACAGCTCAAAGAGGCAAAAATGACTGTTTTTACGAAATTTTTGTTTTGAAGGGGGAATTGACAACTTCCTGTTGATTTTTGCTGAAGGATGTCGGCGTATGAAATCTAGGTCTAAGTCAGACCTACATAGAAGTTTTTGTTTCATGTCTCTACAATATTCCTACTGGAAGTTACAGGCCGTTTTGTCTGTGTTTTTTCCTAGGGGGCGCTAGAGCGAAATTTTGAGTTTTGGGGTTGTTGTTTTTTCATTAAATGGCAATTTTTGCCAATCCTGATGTGTGTGTCAAATATGGTGAGTTTTGAAGCATGTTAAGGGGGTCAAATTACAGCTCAAAGAGGCAAAAATGACTGTTTTTACGAAATGTTTGTTTTGAAGGGGGAATTGCCAACTTCCTGATGATTTTTGCTAAAGGATGTTAGTGTATGAAATCTAGGTCTAAGTCAGACCTACATAGAGGTTTTTGTTTCATGTCTCTACGATGTTCCTACTGGAAGTTACAGGCCGTTTTGTCTGTGTGTTTTCCTAGGGGGCGCTAGAGCGAAATTTAGATTTTGTTTTTTGATTTTTTTTTATTAGAAATGGCAATTTTTGCCAGTCCTGATGTGTGTGTCAAATATTGTGAGTTTTGAAGCATGTTAAGGGGGTCAAATTAAAGCTCAAAGAGGCGGCGGTATAATAAAGAATAATAATAAAACCTTACAAATTCAATAGGGTCCTTTGTCCCAAAGGGACAGAGTTGGCTTTTTTTTTTTCCAAAGACCTGAATTTGACCAAAATCAAGTTGTATTTTATCAAGAAAAAGTCAAATTTGCTAAGGAATTAAGTTATTTCTGTTAAAGAAATGTCATAAAGTAAAACAAAATAAATACAAATGTAATTTTAACAGAATTTTTGTGATAAAGTCATGATCCTACAAGAAAACCGTTGCATTTTTTTTCTTTAAAAAAACTCTACTTTACGATAATAATGTCCTAATTTTGGTATAGCTCGGTTGGTAGAGCGGCCGTGCCAGCAACTCGAGGGTTCCAGGTTCAAACCCCGCTTCTGCCATCCTAGTCACTGCCATTGTGTCCTTGGGCAAGACACTTCACCCACCTGCTGCCAGTGCCACCCACACTGCTTTAAATGTAACTTAGATATTGGGTTTCACTATGTAAAGCGCTTAGAGTCAATAGAGAAAAGCGCTATATAAATATAATTCACTTCACTTCACTAATTTTAAAAAAATTATCATAGTCTTAAAAGAATGCATAAAAAGGTGATATTTTTCAATAATAGTACCGTATTTTTCGGAGTATAAGTCGCACCGGAGTATAAGTCGCACCTGCCGAAAATGCACAATAAAAAAAGAAAAAAACATATATAAGTCGCACTGGAGCCCGGCCAAACTATGAAAAAAAACTGCGACTTATAGTCCGAAAAATACGGTAGTCTTAAAGAATAAAAACATTTTGGAGAGTCATTTTTTTTCCTAAATAGTTCTAATCAGTGACGTGCGGTGAGGTTGATGGCTGGTGAGGCACTGACTTCATCACAGTCAGATTTACAAACATATGAACCCTAAAGAGTATCTTATTCACCATTTGATTGGCAGCAGTTAACGGGTTATGTTTAAAAGCTCATACCAGCATTCTTCCCTGCTTGGCACTCAGCATCAAGGCTTGGAATTGGGGGTTAAATCACCAAAAATGATTCCCGGGCGCGGCGCCGCTGCTGCCCACTGCTCCCCTCACCTCCCAGGGGGTGAACAAGGGGATGGGTCAAATGCAGACGACAAATTTCATTACACCTAGTGTGTGTGTGACAATCATTGGTACTTTAACTTAACTTTACACATACAAACTGTAGCACACAAAAAAAGCACATTTAATTAAAAAAAACGTTATTATGGTCTTACCTTTACTTATAAATGAAGTCCATGCGCCGCAACTAAAGCCCTCACTTAAACTTTCCAAGTGCAAGATTGAATCTATTTAAAAAAGTGTAACCGAGGGTTTATAAATGTTGCCTATACTGTATGAAACTACAAAATAACAAACACGGAGGCTCCAGTTTACACGAGGACCACTTTATTTACCTTCTTTCAAAAACCTCCGCTCCACTCCGTGTCATCGCTTCCGCTCTTAGCGCCTTCAAAATAAGAGCTCAAGGCATATACTGTATAACAGCGCATAACAGGAACTTAACATCACAAAGAGGAAAGCCCATGAAAATAGGTTACAAAAGTTATTTAATAAGAAGCCAAAAAGTGCAAAAACAATAATGTTCGTGTTGGAGGAGTTGTGAATTAGATACACCTGCAGTCTGCAGGTGTACCTAATGTTGTGGCCCTGCAGTCATTCACAACTCCTCCAACACCAACATTATTGTTTTTGCACTTTTTGGCTTCTTATTAAATAACTTTTTTAAATAGATTCAATCTTGCACGTGGAAAGTTTAAGTGTGGGCTTTAGTTGATATAATAATTCTACGGCGGGGGTGCAGGAGGCGGGATTACTGGAGCCTCAGACAGTGCGTCTTTTGCAGCTGTTTTATGATCGCTCAGCACAAGAAATACGTTACACACATACAGTTGTTGACAAAATACACTGTACATTATATACCTCAGCTAACTAAACTATGGAAATGTATAATATAATTCATATAGCAATACAGTCTCACTGCACAGCAGGCCAGCAGTTAGCCGAGTCCGCAATCCATGTTGAGGCACTGAGTGACGTGCCTCAACTGGCTGCTGTTCACCGCACCGTCTCTTCTCAGTATTTGAACGGCAAATGTGAAAATTCAGCGATTTTGAATAAAAATAATCTAAAACTGGTGAAGTTAAATGGAAAATAACTTTATAGTATAATCACTGGATACATATAACAATTTAATTAATTTTTTTTCTTTTTACATTTTTTTTCTTTCCATGATGGCAGGTGAGGCCCCGCCTCACCTGCCATCATGGACTGCACGTCACTGGTTCTAATCATACATGATGAAATATAACAGCCAAGTCATATTTTTTCTTTAAAAGGTCATGAATCGCAAAATAAATTGTTAATTTAGGAAAGAAAAAGATAGGAGATAGACATATATTTATCGAGAAAAACATTGGGAGGATGCAGAGAAGTCATAGTTTTGCAAAACTCTTAAATAAACTTGAGGTATTTACCATGAGAAAGGTTTTTGAAAATATGACTTCATCACAGAATGACGCACCTGGAGCACCAGCAGAAACAGGAAGTAGGCGTTAGCGATCCTCTGGAACTGCTCGAAGAGGTTGAGAGGTAGGAAAGTGAAGAAGTTGTACTTGGAGGTCTTGATGGCGTTCGTCTAGGGAGGACATTTTCATTGAAAAAAATTAGTAGCAGCATCCTCATCATTACCAGTATCCCTTCATACGCACGTGTACCTAATGTTGTGGCCTGCCCGTTTATGTAACTTTTGGTAATCTTTTGGATGGCAGCTGTTTAGAATCTCATCTAAAAAGCTTGTTTGGCAAAGCTACAGTTTGTTTGTAGAACTCTTGCAAATGTTTAACTAATGGAGCTGGGGGGGTCAACTGCAGGACGCTTGCTGTCCATATGGTTCTGATCCGGACAGCTGGACTGTCCTGGGACTAGCTCCAGTACACAAAGGACCAACTCGTCCAGAGCCTCTACAGCAGGGGTGTCAAACTCAAATACAGAGTGGGCCAACATTTAAAACTGAACAAAGCCGCGGGCCAAGGTTGAACAAATGAACCTTTTAATAGGGACCTAAACAAGTTTTGCATTGAATATTGAACAAGCAAGGCTTATATAACTTCATAGTGACACGCAAAATCGAGTTTCATATAATAATAATAATAATTAAAAAATATATAAAATACAATTTAAATAAAAATTGAATGCCTCTGAGGTAAATATCAACATTAACTTTTTCCACAGGCTAATATATTTGAAAATAAAATAACAATGAATAAAACAACCATTCAGGACTTTAAACTGCTCAGTTTGCAACACACTGATCTAATCTGATGTGCCCAAGCCAGATACCTGCCATCTTTTCTTGGATGTCGGGTTAATGTCGGGGCTCAGGCTTTGAGCTGAGGCAACCTTCATTATCGAACGAAGGTGTTCATCAGTCATTATATCTCGTAGTCCACCCGGACCACAGTCTTGGGGGCGTGCCTTAAATGCACTGCCTTTAACGTACTCTACGAGCTATCGTCACGTCCGTTTTCATCTACTCTAACATCGTTCAGACCCAGTCACAAGATATGTGCGGCTTTGTGTACGCACACGCGAGTGAATGCAACGCATACTTCATCAACAGCGATACAGGTTACACTGAGGGTGCCAGTATAAAAAACTTTAACACTGTTAAAAATATACGCCACACTGTGAATCCCCAACAAACAAGAACAAACACATTTCGGGAGAACATCCGCACCGTAACACAACATAAACACAACAGAACAAATACCCAGAATCCTTTGCAGCACTAACTCTTCCGGGGCGCTACAAAATACACCCCCGCTACCACCAAACTCCCCCCCCCCCCCCCCCCCCCCCCACACACACACCTTGTAGCGTCTATTGACTATTATTTTTCACCTAGTGAAAAATAGTAGTCAAAGATCCTGCAAAACGGTAGTCAAAGATTCTCTACATGATAGGAGTACTTTAGAGTTAGCACATACTGTAACAAAAATCCAGTCAAAGATCCTCTATATGCAAGGAGTAGTCTGCTGTTAGGACGTCCTGCAAAATTGTAGTCAAAGATTATCTATATGACAGGAGTATTTTACAGTTAGCACATACTGTAAAAAAAATCCTGTCAAAGATCCTCTATATGACAGGACTCGTCTGTTTTTAGGACATCCTCCAAAATGGTAGTCAAAGATCCTCTATATAACAGGAGTGTTCCGCTTTTAGCACCTAGTGAAAAATAATAGTCAAAGATCCTGTTGGGACTGCCTGCAAAACGGTAGTCAAAGATTCTCTACATGATAGGAGTACTTTACAGTTAGCACATACTGTAACAAAAATCCAGTCAAAGATCCTCTATATGCCAGGAGTAGTCTGCTGTTAGGACGTCCTGCAAAATTGTAGTCAAAGATTATCTATATGACAGGAGTATTTTACAGTTAGCAAATACTGTAAAAAAATCCTGTCAAAGATCCTCTATATGACAGGACTCGTCTGTTTTTAGGACATCCTCCAAAATGGTAGTCAAAGATCATCTATATAACTGGGGTATTTTACCGTTAGAACCAACTGAAAACAACATTGTTATTATATATTCTAATGCCAATATGAATGTTGTTTATTAGCCATATTGTACTGAGCAGCCAGGACAAAGATTGTTTCCACTCACTGCATATTTAAAGGAGATGTTGTACTCTCGGTCGTTGGCCCTGAGCTTCCTCTCCAGCTCTGACATCAAAGAAAAACATTAGTCAAATATGATCATCTTTGGGTAAATATGTCAGTATCTTACCGGGCTCTTTCTTCCTGACACAATCCAGGCCGAAGAACGACATCTTCTCTTCCTCTTTCTATCCGTCCTTCATCATAAACATCTTCTTCTCCGTCTGTGGAGAAGCATCACATTTAAATCATCGTCGCTTCAAATGAGGATTTGACGCATTTGAATATGCGACTTTTTTTTAACAAAAATGAAAATACCACTTAAAAATAGAGGAAAATATGACTTCACTCCGAAAAGATCAATCATTTTGTTCTTTTGTCGATATTTTTCTTGAAATCTGCATTTGTTTAAAAATGTTTATCTTACGGAACGTCTCAAAAACAACAGTTTTTGTTTCTCCAAAATGTACATCTTATCTCCTTTTGATAATATACTGCGTTTTTTAATGTAATAAGATGCTATTCTTCTATTACCTAGGAATATATTATTTGTCTTCTCTAAATCATTCATTATTGCCAAAAAACATTTTGTCAAAAAAAAAAAAAAAAAAAAAAAAAAAATATATATATATATATATATATATATATATATATATATATTCATTTATTTTTAAGAAAATATACAACATCCTGTCGAATTCTTTTTTAATTCCCCCCAAAAACATAATTTTACTGCATATTCTCGACATTTTGACTTTAAAAAAATATATATAACATTTTTCTCAGTGATATAGTATTTTTCTTTTCTAAATCATTCCTTATTGCCAAACAAATATATTTTTCTCGAAAATATCTGGCTTTTTTTGTTTTAGAAAAAACACGGCATCTTATCTTTCCCAAATTATATTATTTTACCGCATGTTAAAATACTAATTATTTCCTAATGAGATACAATAACTTATTGACATTACACAACATTTTGACTTAAATAAATATATGTATAAGATTTTTCTCAGTAGTATATTATTTTTCCTCTTTAAATCATTCCTTATTTTGAAAAAACCTAATCTATTTTCCCTCTAAAATATTTTCCTTTTTCTAGAAAATATAAATTGTATCTGAATTATATTTTTAAAAATCCAAAAATATATTATTTTTTACTCCATGTTAAAATACTACCTATTTCTTAATGAGTTACAATATATTCTCTACATTATGCAAAATGTTGACCTTAAAAATACAGATACAATTTTGCTCAGTACCTAATATTTTTCTTCTCATAAGTTTTCACATTCAATATTGTTCCTCAAATTTACTTTCAAATTTACTTTTCATTTTCCCCATGACACAACAGTACTATTTTTTCTTCATAAGATACAGTACATGTTCTTCTATAAATTGTGCAATATTTTTTTCAAATGATTTTTTCCAAAACAACTAAACAGCATTTTTTCTCCAATAAAATAAATATTTTTAAAGATATATTATATAAACAAACAACATACAAAACACATCATTTATTTAAAAAATAATAACAAATAAAAAAATAAAAAATATATATATACATTAGGTCAGGAAAAAACACAGAGGCTATTTCATCCCTACAATACTTTTTCAAGGTTTCCCTGCTCTTCAAGGGATTCCCCTGAAGTGTTGTCCCCTGAAGAGCAGGGAAACCTGCGAAACAGGCTTGTAGGGATTGAGCACTGTATAACGGATAAACCACAGACACCTTGACTATATATACAGCACAGGCCAAAAGTTTGGACACACCTCATTCAATGCGTTTTCTTTATTGTCATGACTATTTACATTGTAGATTGTCACTGAAGGCATCAAAACTATGAATGAACACATGTGGAGTTGTGTACTTAACAAAAAAATGTGAATAAACTGAAAACATGTTTTATATTCTAGTTTTTTCAACATAGCCACCCTTTGCTCTGATTACTGCTTTGCACACTCTTGGCATTCTCTCCATGAGTTTTAAGATGTAGTCATCTGAAATGGTTTTCACTTCACAGGTGTCAAAGTTCAGTGACAATCTACAATGTAAATAGTCATGAAAATAAGGAAAATGCATTGAAATGAGAAGGTATATATATATATATATATATATATATATATATATATATATATATATATATATATATATATATATATCAGTGACGTGCAGTCACTAGAGGCAGGTGAGGCGGGGCCTCACCTGCCATCATGTAAAGAAAAAAAATGTAAAAAGAATTTTTTTTAATTAAATTGTTAAATGTATCTAGTGATTATACTATAAAGTTATTTTCCATTTAACTTCACCAGTTTTAGATTATTTTTATTTAAAATCGCTGAATTTTCACATTTGCCGTTCAAATACTGAGAAGAGATGGTGCGGTGAACAGCAAAAGACGCACTGGCTGAGGCTCGCCTCCTGCACCCCCGCTGTAGATTGCAAGCCCTGACGAGAGTGTTATATCAACTAAAGCCCACACTTAAACTTTCCACGTGCAAGATTGAATCTATTTAAAAAAGTAATTTCATAAGAAGCCAAAAAGTGCAAAAACAATAATGTTCGTGTTGGAGGAGTTGTGAATGACTGCAGGGCCACAACATTCACAACTCCTCCAACACGAACATTATTGTTTTTGCACTTTTTGGCTTCTTATTAAATAACTTTTGTAACCTATTTTTATGGGCTTTCCTCTTTGTGATGTTAAGTTCCTGTTATGTGCTGTTATACAGTATATGCCTTGAGCTCTTATTTTGAAGGCGCTAAGAGCGGAAGTGATGACACGTTGGAGTGGAGCGGAAGTTTTTGAAAGAAGGTAAATAAAGTGGTCCTCGTGTAAACTGGAGCCTCCGTGTTTGTTATTTTGTAGTTTCATACAGTATAGGCGACATTTATAAACCCTCGGTTACACTTTTTTAAATAGATTAAATCTTGCACGTGGAAAGTTTAAGTGAGGGCTTTAGTTGATATAACACTCTCGTCAGGTGGTGCATTAATCCAGCACAACAGCGGCTCATGGACTTCATTTATAAGTAAAGGTAAGACCATAATAAAGTTTTTTTTAATTAAATGTGCTTTTTTGTGTGCTACAGTTTGTATGTGTAAAGTTAAAGTTAAGTTAAAGTAGCAATGATTGTCACACACACACTAGGTGTAATGAAATTTGTCCTCTGCATTTGACCCATCCCCTTGATCACCCCCTGGGAGGTGAGGGGAGCAGTGGGCAGCAGCGGCGCGGCGCCCGGGAATAATTTTTGGTGATTTAATAACCCCCAATTCCAACTCTTGATGCTGAGTGCCAAGCAGGGAAGAATGCTGGTATGAGCTTTTAAACATAACCTGTTAACTGCTGCCAATCAAATGGTGAATAAGATACTCTTATATATATATATATATATATATATATATATATATATATATATATATATATATATATATATATATATATATATATATATATTTATTTTTTTTTATTTTTTTTTTTTTCCCCACATGCATATTTTTTTCCCTCAAAAATCTTAAAAATTTGTCAAAATATGCAGCTTTTTCCACAAATATAGACGTCTTTATTCCTTTAAGTTTTCACACTTGACGCTCTCATGTATTTGTTTGCGTTTAGTGTGGCTCCGCTACGCCTGGGTAGTGAAAGGAGGTGGAGAATGTACAGTACGAGGACGATTCAGAGTGTGTGTGAGCGTGTGAAGTGTGTTAGCGCACGAGAATGTGCTGAGCAAACATTTACTTGGAATGTTATTAAAAAAAAAAAGCCTGCAAGGAGCGAGGAGGAAGTCAAGCGTTGCGAGTTCCGAGTTTGTCGTATGATCATTAACTCAGCTCGACGACCTCCGACCCCCTAAACGGAGAACAACTTCTGGAGAAAGTCTCATCCATTTCCACTTCCTGTCGGCGGCCTACTAAGAGTCTTACGTACGTTTACGTGTTTCCTCTTCTTTACAGGGCGGCGTGACTCAGCGAAGAGGAGATGACGTGCACCTAAAGGGCGCCAACATGACGAGCTCCACAGTCCACAATCCGAGCCTGGATCAGCTATAGAGCTAAATATGATGGTGACATCATGATGCATTCAAGGACCTGCCCAATAATCACGACAATAACAAATGTGTGCGATGTGAAGCTTTCGAGACAGGAGTTGTTTTTTAGGGGCGTTGGTTGCCTCCATGAAGTCAGCGTTGGAGCTATAAATATCCACCACATGTGTTAGTGCAGGATTGTTAACGGAAATTCCACACAACACACACACACACGTGTGGACACATGGGCCAGACGCTGTGTTTAGGTCCTTGTCTTTGTGTGTTCAATATTACAGACAGGTCGTAAATCTTAAACGAACAGTGGTCTGATGATTAAAGTGAGCTGACACACTTTGGTGACAGCACAACGTCTGACAGGAAGCTCACATTTAAACTACACCACGCCGTCATGAAGGCGGGGACTTTCCTACTAAACAAAGCCAAAATTGCTATTTTTAAGCCCCCACTGCAAAAACTTGAATCTAAGATATTCTTTGTGACAGGAGAGCTGTCAACAGGGGTGTCAAACTCAAGTACAGAGTGGGCCAAAATTTAAAACTGAACAAAGCCGCGGGCCAAGGTTGAACAAATGAACCTTTTAAGAGGGACCCAAACAAGTTTTGCATTGAATATTGAACAAGCAAGGCTCATATAACTTTATAGTGACATGCAAAATCCAGTTTCAAATAATAATAATTAAAAAATATATCAAATACAATTTAAATAAAAATTGAATGCCTCTTTACTACCGTATTTGCAGCCTTCTGAGGTAAATATCAACATTAACTTTTTCCACAGGCTAATAAATTAGAAAATAAAATAACAATGAATAAACCAACCATTCAGGACTTTAAACAGTTTGCAACACACTGATCTAATCTGACGTGCCTAAGCCAGATACCTGCCATCTTTTCTTGGATGCTAGTTCATTAATGTCGGGGCTCAGGCTTTGAGCTGAGGCAACCTTCATTATCGAACACAGGTGTTCATCAGTCATTATATCTCGTAGTCCACCCGGACCACAGTCTTGGGGGCGTGCCTTAAAGGCACTGCCTTTAACGTCCTCTACAAGCTGTCGTAACGTCCGCTTTTCATCCATTCTAAAGTGAAGTGAAGTGAAATACATTTATATAGCGCTTTTTCTCAAGTGACTCAAAGCGCTTTACATTGTGAAACCCAATATCTAAGTTACATTTAAACCAAGTTTAAATGTAACAGGGTTGGAGGAGATCTTGCCCCAAGTGGAGGAGTTTAAGTACCTCGGAGTCTTGTTCGCGAGTGAGGGAAGAGTGGATCGTGAGATCGACAGGCGGATCGGTGCAGCGTCTTCAGTAATGCGGACGCTGTATCGATCTGTTGTGGTGAAGAAGGAGCTGAGCCGGAAGGCAAAGCTCTCAATTTACCGGTCGATCTACGTCCCCATCCTCACCTATGGTCATGAGCTTTGGGTTATGACCGAAAGGACAAGATCACGGGTACAAGCGGCCGAAATGAGTTTCCTCCGCCGGGTGGCGGGTCTCTCCCTTAGAGATAGGGTGAGAAGCTCTGCCATCCGGGAGGAGCTCAAAGTAAAGCCGCTGCTCCTCCACATCGAGAGGAGCCAGATGAGGTGGTTCGGGCATCTGGTCAGGATGCTACCCGAATGCCTCCCTAGGGAGGTGTTTAGGGCACGTCCGACCGGTAGGAGGCCGCGGGGAAGACCCAGGACACGTTGGGAAGAGTATGTCTCCCGGCTGGCCTGGGAACGCCTCGGGGTCCCACAGGAAGAGCTGGACGAAGTGGCTGGGGAGAGGGAAGTCTGGGCTTCCCTGCTTAGGCTGCTGCCCCCGCGACCCGACCTCAGATAAGCGGAAGAAGATGGATGGATGGATGGATGGCATTTAAACCAGTGTGGGAGGCACTGGGAGCAGGTGAGTAAAGTGTCTTGCCCAAGGACACAACGGCAGTGACTAGGATGGCGGAAGCGGGGATCGAACCTGCAACCCTCAAGTTGCTGGCACGGCCACTATACCAACCGAGCTATACCAGCCCACCACCTAACAACGTGCCGGCCCAGTCACAAGATATGTGCGGCTTCTGTACGCACACACACACTTGATCAACAGCGATACACGTTACACTGAGGGTGGCCATATAAACAACTTTAACACTGTTAGAAATATATGCCACACTGTGAACCCACACCAAACAAGAATGACAAACACATTTCGGGAGAACATCCGCACCGTAACACAACATAAACACAACAGAACAAATACCCAGAACCTTTTGCAGTACTAACTCTTCCGGGACGCTACAAAATACACTCCCGCTACCAGCAAACCTACACCCCCCCCCAAACACACACACCTTGTAGCTTCCCGGAAGAGTTAGTGTTGCAAAAGATTCTGGGTATTTGTTCTGTTGTGTTTATGTTGTGTTACGGTGCGGATGTTCTCCCGAAATGTGTTTGTCATTCTTGTTTGGTGTGGGTCCACAGTGTGGCGTATATTTCTAACAGTGTTAAAGTTGTTTATACGACCATCCTCAGAGTAACTTGTATCACTGTTGAACAAGTATGCATTGCATTCACTTGTGTGTGCGTGCAGAAGCCGCACATATTATGTGACTGGGCCAGCACTCGTTGGACTGGATGAAAAGCGGACGTGACGATTTTCGGGAGGGGCACTGAAATTTGGGAGTCTCCCGGGAGGGTTGGCAAGTATGAGAATTAACGCTGAATGCGGTGTTACCAAATTACCAAATTTGGCCCGCGGGCCAGAGTTTGACACCTATGCTTTAGAACAAGGGTGTCAAACTCATTTTATCTCAGGAGCCGCATTGGAGAAAAGTCTATTCCCACGTGGGCCCCACTTGTGAAATCATGGCGTAATAACTTAAAAATAAAGACAACTTCAGATTGTTTTCTTTGTCTTACTTTGGCCAAAAATAGAACCAGCACATTTTGAAAATGTACACATTGCAAATAATCCTCTTGGCAAAACACTTTGAGTTAGTTGAAAATTTTGAGGAAAAAAAATTGGTGCGGTTTCCAAAACACCATGAATGTAGACTTTGTCTCAGTGTATTTACAAATCCATTAAACTTTAAGCACTTCCTGTTTAGCGTTCACATGTTGACAGTTCATTAAAGAGGTGTTTGGAAAAGGAACCGGGTGTTTCCTCAAACCGCCGCATCGGTGACATCCGCAACTGCCACAACACATTAATTTATCATCATTCAAATATTGCAATTATGAAATAAACAAAAAAAATGATCAAAATGAACCCATGATAGCCCAATTAAAGGTAACACAACTACAAACGTAACCAATGGTCAATTTAAGCATGAATTAAAATAGAACAAACCACATATGTAAAAACACACCTTTTTACAATGGAGTTCAGGGTGCACATTGCACCGTCAACCAATTACTTGCGCTGCACAGAACTTGCACTAAAACAATGATGGTCATGTTGACTTAAGTCTTTGTATCTTACTGTTTTGTTATTTTATCCCAAGAGTGGATAATGTACAATGAAAGATATTGTGCGTTGCTATTGCATCAGTCTGCCACCATCTGTGTATTTACAAATCCGTTTCCTGTTTAGCATTCTCATGTTGACAGTTCATGAAAGAGGTGTTTGGAAAAGGAACCGGGTGTTTCCTCGAACCGCCGCATTGTTGACATACGCAACTGCCACAACACATTAATTTATCATCATTAAAATATTACAATTAGAATATAAACAAAACAATTATCAAAATGACACCATGGCCGAAATCAAGGTAACATAACTACAAATTTAACCAATGTGAGCATGGTAAATGTAAGCATAAATTAAAATAGAACAAACAACACATGTAAAAACACACATTTTTACAATGGGGTTCAGGGTGCGCATCGCGCCGTCAACCAATTACAAGCACTGCACAGCGCTGCACTCTCACTAAAAAAATGATGGTCATGTTGACTTAAGTCTTTGAATCTTACCGTTTTGTTATTTTTTCCCAAAACACTGCTCAAAGGTCCTCAATATGACAGGAGGGTTTTGATGTTTTTAAGGACCTACTCTAAATTTGCTAGTCAAAGATCCTCTATATTGACATAGGTACTCTGCTGTTTTTAGGAACCTACTGTTAAAAACACTACACAAAGATCCTCAACATGACAGGAGTGTTCTGCTGTTTTTAAGAACCTACTCTAAAATTGCTCGTCAAAGATCCTCGACATGACATTGGTGTTCTGCTGTTTTTAAGAACCTACTTACTTACCATTATATGACTTAAGCAGTTTTTCGGAATCTGCGTAAAATATGTGTTTTTTTAATCTAAATGTGTGGCACAGATTTGCCACATGTAGCACCCTCCTGGAATCGCAGACTTTATGGGGCTTTTAACAACACTCCGCTCGCAAACACCAAAACAAAGATCTAGTTCTTTTAGCTCTTTCCATGTTTGCAGTGAAGTGAAGGTCAGGAGCTAAAGATGTTTACTGAACACGGCATGGCACAAAGCAAAGTGTGCAACATGAGCCCACTTGTCACAGTCACCTGTGACCGGCTGAGGGGGTCGGAGGTCGCACGCATGAATGACTGTCTTGTCCGATTTGTGATCTCCGGTTCCCCCGCTAAACACTGCGTCTATTATCGGACGCCCGGCGCTGGTTTGCAGGAGAAACAGAGACACTTTCCCCCCACCTGAGTGGGTGTTTACATGTTTTATGTGTGTGCTCATATGTGAGTGAGCCTCTTGGCGGTGCAGCGGTTTTTACTTGGTGGAACACAAGCTGTTACATTTTAGACTCGGCTAAAGTTTGGACGCATAATACTGGACGACATCAAAGTACACAACCTGAGCAACCGTTGACTCATTAACGCTGGGTTTGGGGTGATAAGAAACAAAGAAGTTGCACTTTTTGTACTCCCCACTTTTCGTATGATTCGGTTTTTTGGCAAATCCGTCCATCCATCCATCTATCTTCTTCCGCTTATCTGAGATCGGGTGGCAGGGGCAGCAGACTTTCCTCTCCCCAGCCACTTCGTACAGTTCTTCCGGGGGGATCCCGAGGTGCTCCCAGGCCAGCAGGGAGACGTAGTCTTCCCAACGTGTCCTGGGTCTTCCCTGTGGCCTCATACCGGTCGGAAGTGCCCTAAACACCTCCCTAGGGAGGCGTTCGGGTGGCATCCTGACCAGATGCCCGAACCACCTCATCTGGCTCCTCTCCATGTGGAGGAGCAGCGGCTTTTCTTTGAGCTCCTCTCGGATGGCAGAGCTTCTCACCCTATCTCTAAGGGAGAGCCCCGCCATCCGGCGGAGGAAACTAATTTTGGCCGCTTGTACCCGAGATCTTGTCCTTTCGGTCATAACCCAAAGCTCATGTCCATAGGTGAAGATGGTAACGTAGATCGACCAGTAAATTGAGAGCTTTGCCTTCCGGCTCAGCTCCTTTTTCACCACAACGGATCGATACAACGTCCGCATTACTGAAGACGCCACACCGATCCGCCTGTCGATCCCACGATCCACTCTTCCCTCACTCGTGAACAAGACTCCGAGGTACTTGAACTCCTCCACTTGGGGCAGGCTCTCTTCCCCAACCCGGAGATGGCACTCCACCCTTTTCCGGGCGAGAACCATAGACTCGGACTTGGAGGTGCTGATTCTCATCCCAGTCGCTTCACACTCAGCTGCGAACCGATCCAGTGAGAGCTGAAGATCCTGGCCAGATGAAGCCATCAGGAGGACCACATCATCTGCAAAAAGCAGAGACCTAATCCTGCAGCTACCAAACCGGATCCCCTCAACGCCTTGACTGCGCCTAGAAATTCTGTCCATAAAAGTTATGAACAGAATCGGTGACAAAGGGCAGCCTTGGCGGAGTCCAACCCTCACTGGAAACGTGTCCGTCTTACTGCCGGCAATGCGGACCAACTCTGACACTGATCATACAGGGAGCGGACCGCCACAATCAGACAGTCCGATACCCCATACTCTCTGAGCACTCCCCACAGGACTTCCCGAGGGACACGGTCGAATGCCTTCTCCAAGTTCACAAAACACATGTAGACTGGTTGGGCAAACTCCCATGCACCCTCAAGGACCCTGTCGAGAGTATAGAGCTGGTCCACAGTTCACGACCAGAACGAAAACCACACTGTTCCTCCTGAATCCGAGGTTCGACTATCCGGCGTAGCCTCCTCTCCAGTACACCTGAATAGACCTTACCGGGAAGGCTGAGGAGTGTGATCCCACGATAGTTGGAACACACCCTCCGGTTCCCCTTCTTAAAGAGAGGAACCACCACCCCGGTCTGCCAATCAAGAGGCACCGCCCCCGATGTCCACGCGATGTTGCAGAGTCTTGTCAACCAAGACAGCCCCACAGCATCCAGAGCCTTAAGGAACGGGCGGATCTCATCCAAGCCCCGGGGCCTTGCAAATCCAATTTTTGCATATATCGTACATTGAAACTAGCGTATCAATCCGCATAACGGGAGTGCCCAAACAAAGAGTCCCAAACGTTGGTGACTCAGTCGGTCTGTATGCTTTTTTTTTAATTGAATACGACTGCAAAATAACCCACCATAGGGCCATGGAAAGTTGCGAGTGCCAGCATTTTGATAAAATAAACGTTATTGAATTCAATAAAAAAACAGAAACTTTCCTCTTGCCACTAAATAATCTTAAATAAAGGTGTTAATTTAATCATTTCACACATCATTTATATGTACTTCACATTGTGAGTTGCAAAACTAGGGGTGTCCCAATCCGATATTGGTATCGGATATCAGTCCAGTATCAGTAAAAAACTAATATCGGATTATATCTCCGATACAAGCAGTCCAGTAGCTAGCAGCTACACAACAGCTAAGCACACAATAGCACACAAGCTAGACATATGTTATAAGTAAAACATAAAAAGGTTATACTTGTTTAGCACTTTTCTACCTTGCACTTTGACACTATTTCTACATTCACCCATTCACACACTGATGGCGGGAGCTGCCATGCAAGGCGCTAACCACGACCCATCAGGAGCAAGGGTGAAGTGTCTTGCTCAAGGACACAACGGACGTGACTCGGTTGGTAGAAGCTGAGGATCGAACTAGGAACCCCTCAGGTTGCTGACACGGCTACTCTCCCAACCGCGCCACGCCGTCCCCAATTAAGTGTCCTTAATTGAACATAATTGCAGTCTAAAAAATAGGGGTGCTATTTATCCATATCTGAATCGCGATTCTTATTCATTAGCATCCTGAATCGGTACAAGATTTTAAAGAAATTTTACAAAACGTTTTTTAAGCCAGTGTTTTTCAAGTATCTAATTTCACCTATTTGGGGTAAAAAATATTTTTTGCAAACCAGTAATTATAATCTGCAAATGATGTGTTGTTGTTGAGTGTCAGTGCTCGGCAGAGTAACCGTGTAATACTCTTTCATACCAGTAGGTGGCAGCAGGTAGCTAATTGCTTTGTCGTGATCACAATATGCAGACGACAGCGGGAGGCAGTGTGCAGGTAAAAAGGTATCTAATGCTTAAACTGAAAAATAAACAAAAGGTGAGTGCCCCTAAAAAAAGGCATTGAAGCTTAGGGAAGGCTATGCGGAACGAAACTACAACTGAACCTGATCCATGTCGCCACGCCCTCACGTTCCCTAAGATCCTCTTCATCCATCCATCTCACTGTCCCTTTACTTAAATTGTCCACCATGGGTGCCCACATCTTTGGAACTCTTTACCACCAGACCTTCGCAACTTAGATTCAATATCCCTCTTCAAATCAAGACTCAAAACACACCTATTCCTGACTGCCTATTCATTGTAATCATCTTTTCTTCTCTATCTTTGTTGTTGTTGTTTTTTTTATCCAAATTTGATTTTATTGTTGTGATTTTGTACGGTGTCCTTGAGTGCCCAGAAAGGCACCTTATAAATAAAATGTATTATTATTATTATTATAACTGGCGACAAATTGAAGAAAAACAGAATGCTGGACGACAGCAAAGACTTACAGCGTGTGGAGCAAAGATGACGTCCACAGAGTACATCCGTACATGACATGACGATCAACAATGTCCCCACAAAGAAGGATAAAAACAACTGAAATATTCTTGATTGCGGGGAATAAAACTCAAAGGAAGACATGAAACTGCTACAGGAAAAGTACCAACAAAACAGGAAAAGCCACCAAAATAGGAGCGCGAGACAAGAACTAAAACACTACACACAGGAAAAGAGAAAAAAACTCCAAATAAGTCAGGGTGTGATGTGACAGGTGGTGACAGTACACCTACTTTGAGACAAGAGCTATATTGATGCATGCTTGGTTATGGTTTAAAGTCATATCCGACGACTTTTTATCGTCAATATCGAGTTTCATGTTTTAATGCCTTTGGATTTTTTTCAATGAAAAAATTGTGCCTCGGCTAAAAGAAAGGTTGAAAAAGACTGTTTTAAGCCATCTATGCGTTTACCCAATGCACGTACACGTCATATGGTAGCCAAAAGAGTAGCTTTTGTAACTTGTTTTGAAAAGGTTTGGGTATAATTCACATAGCACATCATATTTTGTGAGAATTGGTTCAAATTTAGAATTGTGTTGAATCGAGAATTGATTGGAATCAAATTAAATCGTGATTTTTTTTTTTTTGGTACGATTCACATCCCGACTAAAACACAGCATTTGTCAATACAAAACAAGTATCAAATAATTGTGGACGTGTTGCCTGTGATTTACTAAGACTGTGTTTACACTTGATAACAAGTGTAAAAGAGCCTGTGAGGAGGCGTGGCCTGCAGACCTGCAGCGAGGCGGGGCGCGCCGGGACCGGCTCCGAGATGGACGTCAGGTGCGTGGATCGCCCACCTGGGCGCAATGCTATAATCACCTGGCAGTGTGTAAAAGGGCAGCAGCCGAGAACGACGGGGCAGAAGGACTTGGAGAGCCAGCAGTGCATGAAGAGCGAAAGCGACAGAGAGCAAGACGCAGACGACGACGACGACGTGGGCGGCTGAAAAGCGACCGAAGAGCGAGCAGTGGAGGAGGAGCTCAAAAGCGACCTGACGAGAGACTGAGGTTTATTTAAAAAAATAAAATAAGTCACAACGCTGCTCGCAGTCATGTCTGTCCTTGGTGGTCCATGGAACCCGGAGGGAGGAAGACCTCCACATATAGTCTAGGAGCTTTTTGTAATATCTCGGCAGAATAACAAAATAATTTGAGTATTTGAGTTATGTACAAACCCGGTTTCCATATGAGTTGGGAAATTGTGTTAAATGTAAATATAAACGGAATACAATGATTTGCAAATCATTTTCAACCCATATTCAATTGAATGCACTACAAAGACAAGATATTTGATGTTCAAACTCATAAACTTTATTTTTTTTTGCAAATAATAATTAACTTACAATTTCATGGCTGCAACACGTGCCAAAGTAGTTGGGAAAGGGCATGTTCACCACTGTGTTACATGGCCTTTCCTTTTAACAACACTCAGTAAACGTTTGGGAACTGAGGAGACACATTTTTTAAGCTTCTCAGGTGGAATTCTTTCCCATTCTTGCTTGATGTACAGCTTAAGTTGTTCAACAGTCCGAGGGTCTCCGTTGTGGTATTTTAGGCTTCATAATGCGCCACATATTTTCAATGGGAGACAGGTCTGGACTAGAGGCCGGCCAGTCTAGTACCCGCACTCTTTTACTATGAAGCCACGTTGATGTAACACGTGGCTTGGCATTGTCTTGCTGAAATAAGCAGGGGCGTCCATGGTAACGTTGCTTGGATGGCAACATATGTTGCTCCAAAACCTGTATGTACCTTTCAGCATTAATGGCGCTTTCACAGATGTGTAAGTTATCCATGTCTTGGGCACTAATACAGCCCCATACCATCACAGATGCTGGCTTTTCAACTTTGCGCCTAGAACAATCCGGATGGTTCTTTTCCTCTTTGGTCCGGAGGACACGACGTTCCCAGTTTCCAAAAACAATTTGAAATGTGGACTCGTCAGACTACAGAACACTTTTCAACTTTATATCAGTCCATCTTAGATGAGCTCAGGCCCAGCGAAGCCGACGGCGTTTCTGGGTGTTGTTGATAAACGGTTTTCGCCTTGCATAGGAGTTTTAACTTGCACTTACAGATGTAGCGACCAACTGTAGTTACTGACAGTGGGTTTCTGAAGTGTTCCTGAGCCCATGTGGTGATATCCTTTACACACTGATGTCGCTTGTTGATGCAGTACAGCCTGAGGGATCGAAGGTCACGGGCTTAGCTGCTTACGTGCAGTGATTTCTCCAGATTCTCTGAACCCTTTGATGATATTACGGACCGTAGATGGTGAAATCCCTAAATTCCTTGCAATAGCTGGTTGAGAAAGGTTTTTCTTAAACTGTTCAACAATTTGCTCAGGCATTTGTTGACAAAGTGGTGTACCCCGCCCCATCCTTGTTTGTGAATGACTGAGCATTTCATGGAATCTACTTTTATACCCAATCATGGCACCCACCTGTTCCCAATTAGCCTGCACACCTGTGGGATGTTCCAAATAAGTGTTTGATGAGCATTCCTCAACTTTATCAGTATTTATTGCCACCTTTCCCAACTTCTTTGTCACGTGTTGCTGGCATCAAATTCTAAAGTTAATGATTATTTGCAAAATTGAACACCAAATATGTTGTCTTTGTAGCATATTCAACTGAATATGGGTTGAAAATTATTTGCAAATCATTGTATTACGTTTATATTTACATCTAACACAATTTCCCAACTCATATGGAAACAGGGTTTGTAATATGCATTGTTCGGCAAAATACAATTATTAGTAACGTGTTACTTTCCCAAAAAAGTAATTGAGTTAGTGACTAAATTACTCTTTGATAATTATAATAAGTTACCTGGGAAAGTAATCAAGTTACTTAAAAAAAATCTGGCATATGCAATTGTGGAGGTCTTCCTCCCTCCGGGTTCCATGGACCACCAAGGACAGACATGACTGCGAGCAGCGTTGTGACTTCTTTTATTTTTTCAAATAAACCTCAGTCTCTCGTCAGGTCGCTTTTCAGCTCCTCCTCCACTGCTCGCTCTTTGGTCGCTTTTCAGCCGCCCACGTCGTCGTCTGCGTCTTGCTCTCTGTCGCTTTTGCTCTTCATGCACTGCTGGCTCTCCAACTCCTTCCGCCCTGTCGTTCTCGGCTGCTGCCCTTTTACACACTGCCAGGTGATTATAGCATTGCGCCCAGGTGGGCGATCCACGCACCTGACGTCCATCTCGGAGCCGGTCCCGGCGCGGCCCGCCTCGCTGCAGGTCTGCAGGCCACGCCTCCTCACAGAGCCCTATTTAAAATTAGGTTTTTGCGTGTGCTATGCAGGGCCGTCACCATGGAGACACTCATTTCCCTCCACATTCATGTTATCATATTGCTCCAACGGTCCAACCTGTGTTGTTTTTGTCATGTTGCGCGATTTGCAGAACACCCCACCCTTTTTTGGGCGATACGCCGGAGAAGTGCGATCTAAACAACGTCATCTGTTTTTAGCACGCTGAAGGAGATGCTCGTGTTGACATGTAGTTCTCCACAAATGCATGCAAGAATGCATGAACATGCATGTTGCTAAAAGTTTTTACATATAGGAGATGTATTAATAACATATTTCATATGTGAAAAAAAAACGTACACTACAAAAAGATAAGTACCCAAACAAATCATTTGTTGTAATCAGCCCTTAAAGGGGTCATATTATGATGTTTTTCTACATTTAAAACACTGTTACGCTCGGGTCGCATATGATGCAGATGCAGATGGAACTCCAGAGGCAGCGTGCAGGTAGGAAAATACTTTATTTTCAATAAAGCAGCTTTTTCTGTCTTGCCTCTGATGAGGGCGGTCGCATTTCTTTCCGCTCCCTATTCTCCCAGCTGGCTCTCTTTGTTTTTGTCTTGTCTGAACTTTTTTGAAGCCTCTTTCTTTGCGCTGTCCTCAAATCTAAACATCAAATATGGATATGATCAGCTGGACTCTCGACGCAATTGACAAAATCTTTTCGACGAGGAGCCTGGCTGCCCTGATGGAACCATTGATGCGGGGTACGTGAGAGATTCCTGGGATAAATGGAGAATCATGTGCCTCTCAGTCCTTTCCATCGAGGACGTGGAAGACATCTATCTATTTGGAACCGGGCACCTGCTGATTGAGCTTGGCATTGCTTTGGTGTATTGTGAAATTTGTAAGACGATGGCAGCCACTCAAGGAGCCCAAAGGCTGTTCGTCGCAATGGATGGTTTGGGCAGGGCTGTGGGAACACAGACTGTGGCGATTTCTGAACTGAATCGCAAGATGGATCACATCATGGAGAAGCTTGCTGAAAAGGAAAATTGAATTGAATTTGAGAGCACCCAGCATGGGCGAATAGAACAGACAAGTCATTGTTCTGTCTGCTCGCGGAAAACAAACATCCTAATGTCAAGACTGGGACCATGGCTTGGTTTGTGCTCCCGAGGTGCAAGTGATTTGGACTAGATGTGGCGTGAAGGTGAATACATGATTTATTTAAACACTATAACTACAAAAAAAACGAAAAGCGCGCACAGTGGCGGAGAAACGACTTGGCTATGAAAACAAATACTTGCACAAAGGCAGAAACTATGAACAACAAAAAACACTAACTGTGGCTTAATAAACAAAAACTTACTTGGCATAGAACCGGCATGAAAAAAGAGCAGCAAGGGTCTTAAGGGTGTGTGGAGAGTGTGCAGAAGCATAAATGCGGGATGTCGTCAGAACGACAAACTGAAAACAATGAACTTAAATACTATAGACATGATTAGTGAAAGCAGGTGCGTGACTCAAAACGTGAAACAGGTGCGTGACGTGACAGGTGAAAACTAATGGTTGCTATGGTGACAAAACAAAAGTGCACAAAAAGTCCAAAAACCGAACATGACTAAAACAAAAACATGATCACACAGACATGACACCTAATCTACGATTTGACTCCCTCGAATGGCCTTGACGCTGTGAAAACAGGACCAGGCTGTTCTGAAAAACACCCCCGAGGACACCTCAATGATGGACGCTTTTGACCTCCCTCCCTCCTCAACGACACCTGGAGTCAAACTTTTGCAGATCAGCCTCGGTCTATAAAAAACATTACATCATCACACCCAGGATGGAGGTTTTTTCCCACTCCAGACTAGGCCCCCTTAGGAGCCCAGTCTAGATTGTATTTTTTTACTCATCTTTTTCCCCAGCGTTTTTACCTTTTTCCCATCTTTTACGGGGCGCCTTACGGCGACCCATCAGCGTTCCTGTTCTGTAACCCTGTACACTGTTTGTTTGTCTAATCTTGAACGGGTTTGTGCTGAAAACAAAGTTTTGTTGTACTTGTGTAATGACAATAAAGGCCTATCTATCTATCTATCCATCTATCTATCTATCTATCTATCTATCTATCTATCTATCTATCTATCTATCTATCTATCTATCTATCTATCTATCTATCTATCTATCTATCTATCTATCTATCTATCTATCTATCTATCTATCTATCTATCTATCTATCTATCTAAAAATACAGGAAAGCGTGCCGATTGCACGGGTAGCTATGGCAAAGCTACGGAAAGGCTTAGCATCGAAAACAAGCACACGAATGCAAAAATCACCAAACGTAACTTGTTAAAATGACGCAAACAAAACAGCCAGACCGAGTGCGGCGAAAGGCAGGAATAAATAGCTCTCTGATTAGTGCCCGGGAGCAGGTGAGCGTCCCGAACCCTAATCAGAAGCAGGTGAAAATAATCAGCACCCATTGCAAAACAAAAAACACAAACTCAGGGGTGCTGAAACAGAACTGAGGGAGTCTTAAACTAAGAAGAAAACATGATCCAGGCAACGGATCATCACACACGACTCAATTCGATTCTTAGGGGTAACGATTTGATTCAGAATCGATTCTCGATTCAAAACGAATCAAAACAATTCTTGATTCAAAATCAATATTTGGATACCAGTTCTATGATGAACTACTTTCCTCCTTAAAATAGATAAACAGATCTGATAAATGTTTTTAAAAGAAAACTGGTTTTGCTTAACCTGTTCAGTGGCTTAGTGGTTAGAGTGTCCGCACTGAGACTGGAAGGTTGTGAGATCAAACCCCGGCCGAGTCATACCAAAGACTATAAAAATGAGACAAATTGCCTCCCTGCTTGGCACTCAGCATCAAGGGTTGGAATTGGGGGTTAAATCACCAAAAATTATTCCCGGGCGTGGCCATCGCTACTGCTCCCCTCACCTCCCAGGGGGTGAACATGGGGATGGGTCGAATGCAGAGGGTAATTTCACCACACCTAGTGTGTGTGTGACTATCATTGGGACTTGAACTTAACTTTAACTTAATAAAATGCTATCCCCTATCCTTTAATGAAGTCAAATAAGGCAATAAGAGAAGTATCCCACACTTCTCTTTTTTAAAGTAAACATGTACAGAAGATATGATCATCTACACCAGGGGTGTCAAACTCAAATACAGAGTGGGCCAAAATTAAAAATTGAACAAAGCCGCGGGCCAAGGTTGAACAAATTAACCTTTTAATAGGGACCCAAACAAGTTTTGCATTGAATATTGAACAAGCAAGGCTTGTATAACTTTATAGTGACATGCAAAATCCAGTTTCAAATAATAATAATAATAATTAAAAAATATTAATGGCATATCAAATACAATTTAAATAAAAATTGAATGCGTCTTTTCTTTTTGCAGCCTTCTGAGGTAAATATCAACATTAACTTTTTCCGCAGGCTAATAAATTAGAAAATAAAATAACAATGAATAAAACAACCATTCAGGACTTTAAACTGCTCAGTTTGCAACACACTGATCTAATCTGATGTGCCCAAGCCAGATACCTGCCTTCTTTTCTTGGATGCTAGTTCATTAATGTCGGGGCTCAGGCTTTGAGCTGAGGCAACCTTCATTATCGAACGAAGGTGTTCATCAGTCATTATATCCCGTAGTCCACCCGGACCACAGTCTTGGGGGCGTGCCTTAAAGGCACTGCCTTTAACGTCCTCTACGAGCTGTCGTCACGTCCGCTTTTCATCCATTCAAACAACGTGCCGGCCCAGTCACAAGATATGTGCGGCTGCTGTACGCACACACACGTGAATGCAACGCATACTTCATCAACAATGATACAGGTTACACTGAGGGGGGCCGTATAAACAACTTTAACACTGTTAGAAATATACGCCACACTGTGAATCCACACCAAACAAGAATGACCAACACATTTCGGGAGAACATCCTCACTGTAACACAACAGAACAAATACCCAGAACCCTTTGCAGCACTAACTCTTCCGGGACGCTACAAAATACACCCCCCCGCTACCACCAAAACCCCTGCCCCCCCACACAGACACCTTGTAGCGTCCCGGAAGAGTTAGTGCTGCAAAGGGTTCTGGGTATTTGTTCTGTTGTGTTTATGTTATATCCTAACATAGGGACACACGGCAGTGATCGCGTCGCTGCTATAAACAGTTTATGTGTGTTAGCGCTTATAATAACAATATTACTAATACTTGGTTAATATTCAAGTCACAAAATATAAATTGAGTATTGTTGACGCTTTTTGAATGGTTATTTATTGGATTTTATGGGCCGAATAGTGGCGCTCCCATCGGCTCTGCTGTAAGCAAACTTTTATTTATTTAATATTTAGAATGAATTAAAGAAAAATCCATCCGTCGTTTTTCATAATGATTGTGAACAATCGGCAAAATTCCCCCAAAAAGTGCAGTTCCCCTTTAACGTTGACAGCCCTAGTTTTAACATACACCTTTGGTAAATCATGCTCAAAGTGTCTTTCTCATTATTTATTTGGTCAGTTACACTAGAAGTTATACACTTTCACAGGTTTTTTTGACCAAAGGACTTTGCTAACTCGGGACCTGGTGCTCAGTGGCCTAGTGGTTAGAGTGTCCGCCCTGAGATCGGTAGGTTGTGAGTTCAAACCGTGGCCGAGTTATACCAAAGACTATAAAAAATAGAACCAATTAACTCCCTGCTTGGCACTCAGCATCAAGGATTGGAATTGGGGGTTAAATCACCAAAAATGATTCCCGGGCGCGGCCACCGCTGCTGCTCACTGCTCCCCTCACCTCCCAGGGGGTGAACAAGGGGATGGGTCAAATGCAGAGGTTAATTTCACCACACCTAGTGTGTGTGTGACAATCATTGGTACTTTACTTATCTATCTATATATATATATATATATATATATATATATATATATATATATATATATATATATATATATACCGTATTTTTTGGAGTATAAGTCGCACCGAAGTATAAGTCGCACCTGCCGAAAATGCATAATAAAGAAGGAAAAAAACATATATAAATCGCACTGGAGCCCGGCCAAACTATGAAAAAAACTGCGACTTATAGTCCGAAAAATATGGTATATATATATATATATATATATACATACACAGTACAGGCCAAAAGTTTGGACACACCTTCTCATTCAATGTGTTTTCTTTATTTTCATGACTATTTAAATTGTAGATTGTCACTGAAGACATCAAAACTATGAATGAACACAAGTGCTTAACAAACAAATGTGAAATAACTAAAAAAATGTTTTATATTCTAGTTTCTTCAAAATAGCCACCCTTTGCTCAGATTACTGTTTTGCACACTCTTGGCATTCTCTCCATGAGCTTCAAGAGGTAGTGACCTAAAAGGGTTTTCACTCCCCAAGTGTCATAGTTTTGATGCCTTCAGTGACAATCTACAAGGTAAATAACTTTTGGCCGGTACTGTATATATCATGTAAACATAAAAAAACAAAACATATTATATATAATAAAAATTATGTTATTAATATATATCTTTTTTTATGGATTTTTCAAAAAATGATGTAACAATTTTTTAAAAGGAATAAAAAGCCATCGGGATTCAGATGTGAGTTGACTTTTTTCAGCACCCTAATATTTATAGCAATTCTTCATTTAAATAATTATACACTTTCACAGGTTTTTTGAGCTTGGCTAGCCCGGGACCTTGTGTGCATATTCCAGCACTGGCAGTGGTTATTCTAGGTCTTCTTTTTTTTTTTTTCCATTTGTCGCACTTTTATTATCTCATTATTTTTATCTTGCAACTTTACTATTTATTCGAACCCTTTTATTTTATTTTTTGCTCTATGCTTTTTAACCTGTAAAGCACTTTGGTCCAATTTAAAAATTGTTGTAAACGTGCTATATAAATAAAGTTGCCTTGCCTTGCCTTTCCAGTGCAACACTGTCACGTGTTTATACAGAATAAAAACATGTCCTGTTTTTACTTCCTTAAGATGTGATCAACATCCCCGATGGTGAGAGCGGTCACCCTGGCATGCGTCCACTCTTGTACGGACGTCTATTAGCCTTGCAGCGTTAGGTGCCTTAAACCAAACAACGGCCTACAGTTCAAGATAAGACAGCAGCTGTGTTTTCCCTCCTCGTGTTTCCTCTGTTGTGTCTGACGGCAAACACAACTGTGCAGAATAAAAAGGCCTCTTTCTAGGGAAGAAAAAAAAAAAAAAAAAAAAAAAAAAGAGTCTGCATTTTCTAGGACGAAATGATGAACTGAGTTGGCAAGTGAAAACATCTTTATCGGCCCACACAAGTCCACCTTTGAGAGGAGTCCAGTTGGAAGAACTCCCCCAGAATTAACCCGCCCGGCGATAAAGTCGTGTCCAAACAAACTCCCGCGTCTGCGTTTCGGGAAATGCTCAACAATCTTTCACGGGAGCTCGCGTCGCTATCAGTAGTAGCTCCTTGTTTTATCAGGCCACCAGCTAATTATACACATAGCTTTGACAGCTTCTACGCTATCAGCAATATAGATGTATACAGAGAGAAGACATAATAACACTAATGTACAGTACAGGACAAAAGTTTGGACACACCTTCTCCTCATTCAATGTGTTTTCTTTATTTTCATGACTATTTAAATTGTAGATTGTCACTGAAGGCATCAAAACTATGAATGAACACATGTGGAGTTACAAAAAAAGGTGAAATAACTGAAAACATGTTTTATATTCTATGCTATGTTGGAAAAAAAAAAAAAAAAAAAGAGATTTAGGAAATAATAGGATCGATCAAATTATTTCTTGGTATAGAAGCATCCTGGCTATAACTGGAACATTTACATTTACTATATAGTAGTTTCGAATGAATCGCAATTCTTATTTGATTCTTAATTGATTCAAAAAGATCAAAAATCGATATAAAAATATATATATAAACAAATATCTATATATATGTAAAAATATATATACAGTACAGGCCAAAAGTTTGGACACACCTTCTCATCCAATGCATTTTCATGACTATTTACATTGTAGATTGTCACTGAAGGCATCAAAACTATGAATGAACACATGTGGAGTTATGTACTTTGTGGCGACCTGGGCGCATGGTGATGCGGGGTTCGTTCTCTCAGGAATGCAGACGGGCGTCAGACACAGCGTGCAGGTAAGAAAGTATTTATTTAATAAATAAGTTATACTGGAACAAAGAAAAGGGTGCCCATAGCAAATAAGGCAAAAACTAAAAGAGCTAGCATGGGAGCTAGAAGGTAAAAAAGGAGTTTAGCATGGAAGCTAGCAGGTTCAGAGCAGGAAACAAAAGTCGTCATCTGTTGTATGAAAACAAACTACGAAGCAAGACAGAATGACAGGAAAGGCAGGCTTAAATAATAATGTCAGTGATGACAAACAGGTGCGCGTCGGGAACAAACGCGGCAGGTGAAAATAATAAGCAGCCATGGCAACAAACTCAGGTGTACAAAACAGGCACTCAAGGAGTCCAAAACTAACCAAAAACACAAGTAACTTGAAAACGTAAACAAGAAATATGATCCGGGCAGCGGATCATAACAGTACTTAACAAAAAAAAAAGGCTAAATAACTGAAAGCATGTTTTATATTCTACGCTAATTTGAAAAATATATTTAAAAAAATATAAGATTTAGGAAATAATAGAATCTATCAAATTATTTCTTGGTACAGAAGCATCCTGGCTCTAACTGGAACATTTACATTAACTATATATTAAGGGTGTCGAAAAAATACATTTTCGAATGAATCGCGATTCTTATTTGATTCTCTTTTGATAAAAAAAAATCTAAAATCGATATAAATTTATATATATATATATATATATATATATATATATATATATATATATATATATATATATATATATATATATATATATGTATGTATGTATGTATGTATGTATATATATATATATATATATATATATATATATATATATATATATATATATATATGTTACACTAGAAGTTATACACTTTCACAGGTTTTTTGACCATATATATATATATATATATATATATATATATGTAAAATATGTATGTATATATATATATATATATATATATATATGTAAGTATGTATGTATATATATATATATATTTATATATATATATATATATATATATATATATATATATATATATATATATATATATGTAAGTATGTATGTATATATATATATATATATATATATATATATATATATATATATATATATATATATATATATATATATATATATATATGTAAGTATGTATGTATATATATATATATATATATATATATATATATATATATATATATATATATATATATATATATATATATATACATATATATATGTTACACTAGAAGTTATACACTTTCAGAGGTTTTTTGACCAAAGGACTTTGCTAACTTGGGACCTGGTGCTCAGTGGCCTAGTGGTTAGAGTGTCCGCCCTGAGATCGATAGGTCGTGAGTTCAAACCCCGGCCGAGTTATACCAAAGACTATAAAAATGGGTCCCATTACCTCCCTGCTTGGCACTCAGCATCAAGGGTTGGAATTGGTGGTTAAAAGGATTCCTGAGCTGCTCACTGCTCCCCTTGCCTCCCAGGGTGTGAACAAGGGGATGGGTCAAATGCAGAGGTTAATTTCACAACAACTAGTGTGTGTGTGACAATCATTGGTACTTCACTTATATATATATATATATATATATATATATATATATATATATATATATATATATATATATATATATACATATACATATATATATACATATATATAGTACAGGCCAAAAGTTTGGACACACCTTCTCATTTTAATGTGTTTTCTTTATTTCCATGACTATTTACATTGTAGATTGTTAACTCCACATGAATGAACACATGTGGAGTTATGTACTTAACAAACAAATGTGAAATAACTAAAATAATGTTTTATATTCTAGTTTCTTTAAAATAGCCACCCTTTGCTCAGATTACTGTTTTGCACACTCTTGGCATTCTCTCGATGAGCTTCAAGAGGTAGTCACCTAAAAGGGTTTTCACTTTACAGGTGTCATAGTTTTGATGCCTTCAGTGACAATCTACATGGTAAATAATGTTTGGCCTATACTGTATATATCATATAAACATTACAAAAAATAATACATATTTTAAAAATTATGTTATTAATATATATCTTTATTGATTTTTCAAAAATGATGTAACCATTTTTAAAAGGAATAAAAAGCCATCAGGATTCAGATGTGAGTTGACTTTTTTCAGCACCCTAATATTTATAGCAATTCTTCATTTAAATATACACAGGGTTACCGCTGGTGTTTCAAAAGCAATAAAAGTAATTAAATGGATTTTGCGAAAAAATTACGGCCTTAAATGGCATGAAGAAGCATTAAATACGATTTCCAGAGGTACAGTATTTTTTAAAAATCACACAGTTTGCATTTGGCAACAAAAAAGACAACAAAACAAACCACCCGACCCAGTTTATCCAATTGGAGAAATAAACTGCATTTCAAGATGATTGAAATGAGAAGGTGTGTCCAGACTTTTGGCCTGTACTCTACCTGTTTTCTAATCATCAAAGACAATTCAGTCTTCAATGAACCTCGCGTATGCATTTCCGTACTCACTGAAGACAATTCTATCTTAATCAGTTCCAATCACACATTTAAAAACAACTTTAAAGACCAATGTCTTAGAAAAAATCAACACCAGTAGTTAATAATATGATCAATGTAAACATAAATAACATAAACACATAAATAATAAAGGAAGTATAAGTGTTTGTATATAGCATATTATTACACAGGGATATTTCACAACTGTTCGTCTATGTCTTCACTGTGTATATATTTGAACAGTGTTCACGTTGTGTACAAAGTGTATTTATAATATGTTGTGTAAAGGAAATTTCACATTCCTATGAAGCTCAAGATCAGAGCCAGATGTCTGCTGGTTTTATTACATCTTGTATTTGAGATTGTTTATAGGGTTAGGCGAAATAAGTGCTCAACTTCAGCCTCAACCCTTTCGGTCTGTAAAATTGTCAATTTATGAATGTAAAACTGTTTGTTTATTTTGTTGCCCACTGACCAAAGAAATAATAAACTAAACTAAACTTTTGTTGCGTTAGTGTTGGGACGAACCTAATATATGTGTTTTGTACGCAATAAAGACAACAATGGTGTTTTGGTATTCACCAAAGACAACAACGGACATGTGTTTAGGACCATTAATCGCTATCAAGCGAATTAACCGTACGTGTTGCATCAAAGTCAGTTTTTGTGAGTCTTCAACAAACCGAACTCAGGGGATTTTGTAAACATTTAAGATGATTTAGTGTTGGGACGAAGCTAACATATGTGTTCTGTACATAATAAAGACAACAATGGTGTTTTGGTATTCACCAAAGACCACAACGGACAAGTGATAAGGACCATCAATCGTTATGAAGCGATATTATTGAAAGCATCAAACTCGACTTTTGTGAGCGTTCAACAGACCAAGATTATGGGATTTTGTAAACATTTAAAATGATTTAGTGTTGGGACGAACCTAACATGAGGGTTTTGTACACAATAAAGACAACAATGATGTTTTGGTATTCACCAAAGACCACAACGTACAAGTGTTTAAGACCATCAATCGCTATGAAGCTAATGTACCCTATGTGTTATTAAAGGCATCAAACTCGGTTTTTGTGAGTCTTCAACAAACCTAACTTATGGGATTTTGTAAACATTTAGGATGATTTAGTGTTGGGACAAACCTAACATATGTGTTTTGGTATTGAACCTGACAATGGTGTTTTGGTATTCACCAAAGACCACAACTGACAAGTGTTAAAGACCATCAATCGTTATGAAGCTAATGTACCGTACGTGTTATTGAAAGCATCAAACTTGGTTTTTGTGAGCCTTCAACAAACCAAACTTATGGGATTTTGTAAACATTTAAGATGAGTACGTGTTGAGACAAACCTAACATACTGTATGTGTTTTGTACGCAATAAAGACAACCTGACAATGGTGTTTTGGTATTCACCAAAGAACACAACGGACAAGTGTTTAGGACCATCAATCACTATGAAGCTAATGTATCGTATGTGTTATTGAAAGCATCAAAGTCAGTTTTTGCGAGTCTTCAACAAACCTAACTTATGGGATTTTGTAAACATTTAAGATGATTTAGTGTTGGGACGAACCTAACATAAGTGTTTTTTACACAATAAAGACAACCTGACAATGGTGTTTTGGTATTCACCAAAGACCACAACTGACAAGTGTTTAGGACCATCAATTGCTATGAAGCGAATGTACCGTACGTGTTATTGAAAGCATCAAACTTGGTTTTTGTGAGTCTTCAACAAACCTAATTTATGGGATTTTGTAAACATTTAGGATGATTTAGTGTTGGGACAAACCTAACATATGTGTTTTGGTATTGAACCTGACAATGGTGTTTTGGTATTCACCAAAGACCACAACTGACAAGTGTTAAAGACCATCAATCGTTATGAAGCTAATGTACCGTACGTGTTGTTGAAAGCATCAAACTCGGTTTTTGTGAGTCTTCAACAAACCAAACTTATGGGATTTTGTAAACATTTAAGATGATTACGTGTTGGGACAAACCTAACATACTGTATGTGTTTTGTACGCAATAAAGACAACCTGACTATGGTGTTTTGGTATTCACCAAATACCACAACGGACAAGTGTTTAGGACCATCAATCGCTATCAAGTGAATATACCGTACGTGTTGCATCAAAGTCAGTTTTTGCGAGTCTTCAACAAAGCTAACTTATGGGATTTTGTAAACATTTAAAGGCCTACTGAAATGAATTTTTTTTATTCAAACGGGGATAGCAGATCCATTCTATGTGTCATACTTGATCATTTCGCGATATTGCCATATTTCTGCTGAAAGGATTTAGTATAGAACATCGACGATAAAGTTCGCAACTTTTGGTCGCTGACAAAAAAAAAAAGCCTTGCCTGTACCGGAAGTAGCGTGACGTCACAAGTTGAAAGTCTCCTCACATTTCCCCATAGTTTACACCAGCAGCGAGAGTGATTGGGACCGAGAAAGCGACGATTACCCCATTAATTTGAGCCAGGATGAAAGATTCGTGGATGAGGAACGTGAGAGTGAAGTATTAGAGTGGACGTATCTTTTTTCGCTCTGACCGTAACTTAGGTACAAGGGCTCATTGGATTCCACACTCTCTCCTTTTTCTATTGTGGATCACGGATTTGTATTTTAAACCACCTCGGATACTATATCCTCTTGAAAATGAGAGTCGAGAACGCGAAATGGACATTCACAGTGACTTTTATCTCCACGACAATACATCGGTGAAGCACTTTAGCTACGGAGCTAATGTGATAGCATCGGGCTTAACTGCAGATAGAAACAAAATAAATAAACCCCTGACTGGAAGGATAGACAGAAAATCAACAATACTATTAAACCATAGACCTGTAACTACACGGTTAATGCTTTCCAGCCTGGGGAAGCTTAACAATGCTGTTGCTAACGACGCCATTGAAGCTAACTTAGCTACGGACCTCGACAAAGCTATGATAAAAACATTAGCTCTCCACCTACGCCAACCCTTATCTGCTCATCAACACCGAAGCTCACCTGCGTTCCAGCGATCGACGGAGCGACGAAGGACTTCACCCAATCATCGATGCGGTCGGCGGCTAGCGTCGGATAGCGCGTCTGCTATCCAAGTCAAAGTCCTCCTAATTGTGTTGCTGTAGCCAGACGCTAATACACCGATCGCATCTACAGCTTTCTTCTTTGCAGTCTCCATTGTTCATTAAACAAATTGCAAAAGATTCACCAACACAGATGTACAGAATACTGTGGAATTTTGCGATGAAAACTGAGCTTTTTGTATTGGATACAATGGCGTCCCAATACTTCCGTTTCAACCATCGACGTCACGCGCATACGTCATCATACCTAGACGTTTTCAACCGGAAGTTTCGTATTGGCATGTGTTGCAATGTTAAGATTTCATCATTGATATATAAACTATCAGACTGCGTGGTCGGTAGTAGTGGGTTTCAGTAGGCCTTTAAGATAATTTAGTGAAGTGAATTATATAGCGCTTTTCTCTAGTGACTCAAAGCGCTTTTACATAGTGAAACCCAATATCTAAGTTACATTTAAACCAGTGTGGGTGGCACTGGGAGCAGGTGGGTAAAGTGTCTTACCCAAGGACACAACGGCAGTGACTAGGATGGCGGAAGCGGGGATCAAACCTGGAACCCTCAAGTTGCTGGCACAGCTACTCTACCAACCGAGCTATACCGCCCCAGTATTGGGACGAACCTAACATATGTGTTTTGTACGCAATCAAGACAACCTGAGAATGGGGTTTTGGTATTCGCCAAGGACCACAACGGACAAGTGTTTAGGACCATCAATCGCTATCAAGTGAATGTACCGTACATGTTGCATCAAAATCAGTTTTTGCGAGTCTTCAACAAACCTAACTTATGGGATTTTGTAAACATTTAAGATGATTTAGCGTTGGGACGAACCTAACATACGTGTTTTGTACGCAATAAAGACAACCTGACAATGGTGTTTTGGTATTCACCAAAGACCACAACGGACAAGTGTTTAGGACCATCAATCGCTATGAAGCTAATGTAGCGTACGTGTTATTGAAAGCATCGAACTCGGTTTTTGTGAGTCTTGAACAAACCTAACTTATGGGATTTTGTAAACGTTTAGGATGATTTAGTGTTGGAATGAACCTAACATATGTGTTTTGTACGCAATCAAGACAACCTGACAATGGGGTTTTGGTATTCACCAAAGACCACAACGGACAAGTGTTTAGGACCATCAATCGCTAGGGAGCTAATGTACCGTACGTGTTATTGAAAGCATCAAACTCGGTTTTTGTGAGACTTCAACAAAATTTATGGGATTTTGTAAACATTGAAGCTTATTTCGGGGGGTCTTCAATAAACCTAAGTGTTGTAAACTGTCATGATCCGCTGCCCTGATCATGTTTGTTTAGATTTCGATTCCCTCACATCCTGTTTTGAGCACCTCTGGGTTTGTGTTTTAGTTGCCATGACTGCAGATTAGTTTCACCTGCCTCTGATTAGTGTTCGGGACGCTCACCTGCTCCTGGTCACTAATCAGAGAGCTACTTATTCCCGCTGTTCACCACACTACGCCTAACTATTCTTGATTCCTGAGCTAAGCTTTACCATTTGTTTTCTGGTTTACAAGCTAAGCTTTCTTGTTAGCCATTCCGTTAGCTTCCCGGGCTATAGGCACGCTTGTCTTGTTTATTTTTGTACCCAGTCTGATTAATCGGACATTAAATCATTGTCCTACCTGCATATTGCCTCCGGAGTTTCCGTCTGCATGCTGGGAGAACAACACCACGCATAAACATGCGACCCAACCGTAACAGTAAACATCAGTACATCTTATAGTCTTCAAGGGTTTTGTAACATCAAAGGCAGAGACAAGAGACTTCAATGCATTATCAGTCAATGCTGTCCACTGAACCACTATGCTGCACTCCTGTCTAATGGTAAAAAAGTAAACACACCTTAAACGCAAAGCAAACATCGCCGCCATTACTAAGATAAGCGGTAGACAATGGACGGATGGAGACAGAGCCAACTTGAGATGCAAAATAAAGTACAGTAAGTACTTTCATGTTGATAGAAATAAGCTTCGGCATTTTCGCCGGTGAGGCTTCATCTGTTGATAAAGCAACAAAAGGCGTCGCCATAAAGCCACGCCACTCTCAGGAGACGCGAACAATCCAGCTCTGAATTATTCACCTGACCCCTCATGCCCCCTTCTCATCTTACCTGATAAAACACTGACCTTTTCACTGACCTGTGCGGCTGACCGATCACCTTCATGCGGCATAAAGGCTGACACGTCATGTTAGTCTGCACCCTTCCCTACTTCCTCTTCAGGACAGACAGATTTAAAAAGTCGCCATCGTGTGATACAATATACAGAGTAAAAATCTGTGGGTTACTGAACTAGGGACTATCCAGAACTAGCTCCAGGTAACATCTGCGAGCAGACAATATTGTATCATCTCTTTCTCTTACGTACTTATCAGGTCGGAAGTTCATTCTTCACACATTCTTTTCTCATGCTTAAAGGGGAACATTATCACAATTTCAGAAGGGTTAAAACCATTAAAAATCAGTTCCCAGTGGCTTATTTTATTTTTCGAAGTTTTTTTCAAAATTTTACCCATCACACAATATCCCTAAAAAAAAAGCTTCAAAGTGCCTGATTTTAACCATCGTTATAAACACCCGTCCATTTTCATGTGACGTCACATAGTGAAGCCAATACAAACATACATGGCGGGTAGAACAGCAAATTATAGCGACATTAGCTCGGATTCAGACTCGGATTTCAGCGGCTTAAGCGATTCAACAGATTACGCATGTATTGAAACGGATGGTTGTAGTGTGGATAGGGTGACCATTTCCATGACACCAAAAAGGAGGACATTATGCGGCATATCAATAAATTACTATGGTGTACATAGGACTCTGGTATACTCTTATTTATAGTACAATTTTGAGTGGTTTAAAGATGATGTTTGTGTGGCTGAATAGGAAAAACTATTAAAGTCAAGTGTTTGTTAACAGTATTTGTATTTATTCAATACATTGTGGTGTTCAAAAAGTGACCACTGAGATGAATCTTTTCAAGTGCAGAGTACCACAAAGCATAACATGTGTGGACTTAAATGTAGTTAACACATATAATTTAAAAAAAATGCCACAAAAATGTTTCCACATCAACATCAAGGCTGCTTGCTGCATATCTGGTTGCGTTATGCAGAATATGGGCCAAACAGTTTGCAGGGAGCACATCTTTTTGGCTCAGTTTCAGCTTCTGATACGCTGTTATGTTTGCCACAATTGACACTGGCATTGTCTGCTGCATATGCAGACATGTTTTTCACCTCTAAGCCAGACATCTCAAGTTTTGCCAGCAGCTGGTTTGTTATGGCTTCTGACGTTTCGTTGCTGTCACTATAAAAATCCAACAGGACATGTTGGATGCCTTCATCAAAGTGAAAATACCTTACCACAATGGGAAAACACTTGTTTGTTCCTTTATTTGAGGCGTCGGTTGCTACGGAAAAGGGTAGGTTGTTTTCTTTTATGTAGTCGGTATGTTCCTGTACCGAATAGTGAGCGATGACGTTCTCGCACAATGCCTTGGCTTTTGTTCGGCCACAGGCCATCCCTTTAGCTGTGGGATAGTCACTGAAAATCTCCCGGTCCACTTTCATGCCGCAGTCTAAACTTCTGTAGGACTGGTGATGCTTTACAGCAGTGGTTCTCAACCTTTTTTCAGTGATGCACCCCCTGTGAACATTTTTTTAATTCAAGTGCCCCCTAATCAGAGCAAAGCATTTTTGGTTGAAAAAAAGAGATAAAGAAGTAAAATACAGCACTATGTCATCAGTTTCTGATTTATTAAATTGTATAACAGTGCAAAATATTGCTCATTTGTAGTGGTCTTTCTTAAACTATTTGGAAAAAAATATGTAAAATAACTAAAAACTTGTTGAAAAATAAACAAGTGATTCAATTATAAATAAAGATTTCTACACATAGAAGTAATCATCAACTTAAAGTGCCCTCTTTGGGGATTGTAATAGAGATCCACCTGGATTCAGGAACTTAATTCTAAACATTTCTTCACAAAAAAAGAAATCTTTAACATCAATATTTATGGGACATGTCTACAAAAAATCTAGCTGTCAACACTGAATATTGCATTGTTGCATTTCTTTTCACAGTTCTTTTTGACAGACATTTTAGTGAGGGTCAAACCATCATGGCATGGGGGAAACTCTGGGTTTATGGTAATGAATGGAATAGCCTACTTAATTTGATGTTCAGTTTATGAACTTACATTACATTACATACCCCCAGGGTACCATTTGAGAACCACTGCTTTACAGCATGGTACACCTTGCACAGCTCCGCAGCAGTTATCTTGTCATCCAGGGGCGACGAAACTTCACGAAAAAATGTCCTCATTGAAGAGGTACCTGCCGCATGTTTATTACTTTTATGTTTATCCGTACCCGCATGCCGTTCAATTGCAGCTTTCCCCTGACTACTTACGTCGACATCACATCGACAAAGTGTGCAGAAGCCACGGAATGAGTCTCGACTGCTTTTCGTTATAAATTCGTGCTCTTTTATCCATTCAGAATTAAACGAGGTCTTGCGTTTTGGCATGATGCTAACTTTCTGTCAATGTTATGCCGCAGCAGCACATGGACCCTTGTTTACTTTTTTAACCAATGATAAGCAGATTTGTATCCGACACCGCTCTTAGCCAATCATTTGATACGTTACTGCGTTGGGGGCATTTTTTACGGTCTTTGATTGGCTATCGCGCTGCAGCCCAGCAAAGATGAAAAAACTCCGCTCTTCAAGCCTAGTGCCTCAAAAAGGAGGACAAATACGTGTCCGGCTTGAAGCTGCGCCGGACGCCGGACAGGGCATTAAAAATCCGGACTGTCCGGCCTAAATCCGGACACCTGGTCACCTTAAGTGTGGAGGCAGGTAGCGAAAACGAAATTGAAGAAGAAACTGAAGCTATTGAGCCATATCGGTTTGAACCGTATGCAAGCGAAACCGACAAAAACGACACGACAGCCAGCGACACGAGAAAGCGAGGACGAATTCGGCGATCGCCTTCTAACCAACGATTGGTATGTGTTTGTTTGGCATTAAAGGAAACTAACAACTATGAACTAGGTTTACAGCATATGAAATACATTTGGCAACAACATGCACTTTGAGAGTGCAGACAGCCCAATTCAGGCGCGCTAAGAACATATATTTTTCCACGATTTCAGCACTCAGGTTAACCATACCTAAATAGACACAAAATACTGCATTACACAAGAATACCCGAATGTACTCGAATGATTGAAAAAAATAAATGTTTTTAAGCTGGTAAACACAGTTTATGTATAATAATTTACGTAAAACCGCGAGTAATGAATAAAGTTTTCATCAATTAATATATTCTGTAGACATACCCTCATCCGCTCTCTTTTCCTGAAAGCTGATCTGTCCAGTTTTGGAGTTGTTGTCAGCAGGCCAGGGAAGCTAGGGTCGATATTCTTCTCTTGATCATCTTCGGTGGCATAAGGGACGGTTGCCATCTCTGTCGTAGCATAACTTTCGTCGGTAAAGTGTGCGGAGCAAACAATTGACCATTTCGTCGGCTTTCCCCACACCCTCGTATTTTGAACAAATTTCGTCCAATTTCTTGCCACTTTCGCATCTTTGGGCCACTGGTGCAACTTGAATCCGTCCCTGTTCGTGTTGTTACACCCTCCGACAACACACCGACGAAAGTGAGAAAATGGCGGATTGCTTCCCGATGTGACGTCACGTAGTGACGTCATCGCTCCGAGAGCGAATAATAGAAAGGCATTTAATTCGCCAAAATTCACCCATTTAGAGTTCGGAAATCGGTTAAAAAAATATATGGTCTTTTTTCTGCAACATCAATGTATATATTGACGCTTACATAGGTCTGGTGATAATGTTCCCCTTTAAGAGTGAAAGATGAGGCGAAAATACAACCTTTATTTACAAGATTCTATTGCCAGTTTAGCTAGCAAGACACCCCGTTTAAACTCTGCAAAGCTCAATTTCTGTTTCATCTGACATCACATGGACAAAGATAAGACCTTCTGGAGGAAAGTTCTGTGGTCAGATGAAACAAAAATTCAGCTGTTTGGCCACAATACCCAGCAATATGTTTGGAGGAGAAAAGGTGAGGCCTTTAATCCCAGGAACACAAATCCTACCGTCAAGCATGGTGGTGGTAGTATTATGCTCTGGGCCTGCTTTGCTGCCAATGGAACTGGTGCTTTACAGAGAGTAAATGGAACAAGGAAAAAGGAGGACTACCTCCAAATTCTTCAGGACAACCTAAAATCATCAGCCCGGAGGTTGGGTCTTGGGCGCAGTTGGGTGTTCCAACAGGACAATGACCCCAAACACACGTCAAAAGTGGTAAAGGAATGGCTAAATCAGACTAGAATGAAGGTTTTAGAATGGCCTTCCCAAAGTCCTGACTTAAACGTGTGGAAAATGCTGAAGAAACAAGTCCATGTCAGAAAACCAACACATTTAGCTGAACTGCACCAATTTTGTCAAGAGGAGTGGTCAAAAATTCAAGCAGAAGCTTGTGGATGGCTACCAAAAGCGCCTTATTGCAGTGAAACTTGCCAAGGGACATGTAAGCAAATATTAACATTGCTGTATGTATACTTTTGACCCAGCACATTTGGTTTGACCCATAATAAATTCATAAAAGAACCAAACTTCATCAATGTTTTTGTGACCAACAAGTATGTGCTCCAATCACTCTATCACAAAAAAATAAGAGTTGTAGAAATGATTGGAAACTCAAGACAGCCATGACATTATGTTCTTTACAAGTGTATGTCAACTTGTGACCACAATTGTATATATATCTATATCTACCGTATTTTTCGGACTATAAGTCGCAGTTTTTTTCATAGTTTGGCCAGGCTCCAGTGCGATTTATATATGTTTTTTTCCTTCGTTATTATGCATTTTCGGCAGGTGCGACTTATACTCCGGTGCGACTTATACTCCGAAAAATACTGTGTGTGTATATATATATATATATATATATATATATATATATATATATATATATATATATATATATATATATATCAACGATATGATTTGCCTGAGTGGCTGAACAAGACAGATTAAAAAAAAAAAAAAAAAAAAAATAATAATCTGTTTTGTTCAGCCAATAAAAAATGACAAAAAAAAAATATATATATATATATATATATATTTAATCTGTCTTGTTCAGCCACTCAGGCAAATCATATCGTTGATGTAGATAATCATATCTGCTCTACATATTTACTTTAGAAAAGAGAAGTGTTGCATACTTCTCTTGTTGCCTTATTTGTATTTGACTTTATGAAAATGTTTGGGTAGAATCTGATAAAACAAAACCAGTTTTCTTTGAAGTAATATAAAAAATTATTAGAGCTGTTTATTTTATGGAAGAAGAGTCATAGAACTGGCACCCAATGTTATTTAAAAAAAAAAAAAAAAGTATTGATTTTGAATTAAGAATTATTTTGAATCGATTCTGAATCGAATCGAATCGTGTGGTGCCCAAAGATCCACAGCTGTAATATATATATATATTTGTGTTCAACTAGCATCTGTGCTAAAGCAGTTTACTGTACAGTAATTGTCATTTTTCTTGGAACACGCGGCCTCGACTTCTGAAAAAAGATACGATTCTTTGACAGAACGCAACTTAACGACAACCAAAACAGCGTGAATCAAAGTTATTTTTTATATGGTACCAATATATGGCTGTGCTCCATCACACAAAGCTGTGCTATGGTCATTGGCGAGGGTCTAGTCCAGGGGTCGGCAACCCAAAATGTTGTAATCTGTCTGGAGCCGCAACAAATTTAAATACTTATATAAGTGTTATAATGGTGGCAACACATGATGTAAGTGTCTATATTAGCTGTATTAGCCTACTATCAAAATGACTATGTGTTGCAGGCTGACGAAAATTTTCGTTGACAGAAATGTTGAAATGTAAGATTTATTCCACACATTTTGACAACATTGGAAAACATTAATAAAACTTCTCAGAGGGTGAGATAACTCCTGGAAATGACTGTCTTAGAACAGCCAAAGGTATAGATGTGTTTGTCCAAGTTAAAGGAAACGACAGGCTGTCTTCTTCTAATGGATTTGTTACAATCTTTGCAAGCTGGGTAATGTTTGCTGTGGTCTGGAACAACATGGCACACTGAATCAGAAATGCAGCCAATATTACATGCAGATAATGTGTAATGAGACATGGAGAAATAGACTAAATACACAGATGACATAAGTAAAGGAAATTAAATGAGCTCAAATATACCAACAAACGAGGCATACTGATGCAATATGTACATACAGCTAGCCTAAATAGCATGGTAGCATCGATTAGCTTGCAGTCATGTAGTGACCAAATATGCCTGATAAGCACTCCATAACAAGTCAATAACATCAACAAAGCTCACCTTTGTGCATTCACGCACAGTATAAAATATTTGGTGGACAAAATTAGACAAAGAAGGAGTGGCACAAAACCCGTCTTTCTGTGGCAGCGTCGGAAAAAGTTGCACATGTAAACATGGGGCGGTATAGCTCGGTTGGTAGAGCGGCCGTGCCAGCAACTTGAGGGTTGCAGGTTCGATCCCCGCTTCCGCCATCCTAGTCACTGCCGTTGTGTTCTTGGGCAAGACACTTTACCCACCTGCTCCCAGTGCCACCCACACTGGTTTAAATGTAACTTATATATTGGGTTTCACTATGTAAAGCGCTTTGAGTCACTAGAGAAAAGCGCTATATAAATATTATTCACTTCACTTCACTTAAACAAACTACGGCGAGTTCAAGGATCAATATGCCTGATTAGCACTCCATAACAAGTCAATAACATCAACAGAGCGCACCTTTGTGGATTCACGCACAGTACAAAACGTTTGGTGGACAAAATGAGACAAAGAAGGAGTGGCACAAAACCCGTCTTTCTGTGGCAGCATCGGAGAAAGTTGTACATGTAAACAAAGTACGGTGAGTTCAAGGATCAACATGCCTGATTAGCACTCCATAACAAGTCAATAATATCAACAAAGCTCACCTTTGTGCATTCACGCACAGTATAAAACATTTGGTGGACAAAATGAGACAAAGAAGGAGTGGCACAAAACCCGCCTATCTGTGGCAGCGTCGGAGAAAGTTGCACATGTAAACAAACTATGGTGAGTTCAAGGATCAATATGCCTGATTAGCGCTCCATTCCAAGTCAATAACATCAACAAAGCTCACCTTTGTGCATTCACGCACAGTATAAAACGTTCGGTGGACAAAATGAGACAAAGAAGGAGTGGCAAAAAACCCGTCTTTCTGTGGCAACGTCGAAGAAAGTTGTACATGTAAACAAACTACGGTGAGTTCAAGGATCAATATGCCTGATTAGCACTCCATAACAAGTCAATAACATCAACAAAGCTCACATTTGTGCATTCAAGCACAGTATAAAACATTTGGTGGACAAAATGAGACAAAGAAGGAGTGGCACAAAACTCGTCTTTCTGTGGCAGCGTCGGAGAAAGTTGCACATGTAAACAAACTACGGTGAGTTCAAGGATCAATATGTCTAATCAGCACTCCATAACAAGTCAATAACATCAACAAAGCTCACCTTTGTGCATTCACGCACAGTATAAAACGTTCGGTGGACAAAATGAGACAAAGAAGGAGTGGCACAAAACCCGCCTTTTTGTGGCAGTGTCGGAGAAAGTTGTACATGTAAACAAACTACGGTGAGTTCAAGGATCAATATGCCTGATTAGCACTCCATAACAAGTCAATAACATCAACAGAGTTCACCTTTGTGCATTCACGCACATTATTAAATGTTTGGTGGACAAAATGAGACAAAGAAAGAGTGGCACAAAACCCGCCTATCTGTGGCAGCGTCAGAGAAAGTTGCACATGTAAACAAACTACGGTGAGTTCACGGATCAATATGCCTGATTAGCACTCAATAACAAGTCAATAACATCAACAAAGCTCACCTTTGTGCATTCACGCACAGTATAAAACGTTTGGTGGACAAAATGAGACACAGAAGGAGTGTCACAAAACCCGTCTTTCTGTGGCAGCGTCGAAGAAAGTTGTACACGTAAACAAACTGTTGAGTCACATTCCACACAACGGTGAGTTCAAGGGTCGCTGAAATTAGTAGGACAAAATAGCGCTCGCCAAATACTCTCATCAGTGAAGCACGAACACAATCATATTAAACAGTGGGCTTTCTAACAATTAGGAAGGTTTGTGTCGTGTTTGTCCTCCGACAGAAACCATATGACAACAAAAAATATTTTTTTTCACCCAATTTTTTTTCCATTTCCTTACATTTTTGGAAAAAGCTCCATGGAGCCATCTGGGCGCCGCTCAAGAGCCGCATGTGGCCTTAGAGCAAGGGTGTCAAACCCTGTTTCCGTATGAGTTGGGAAATTGTGTTAGATGTAAATATAAACTGAATACAATGATTTGCAAATCCTTTTCAACCCATATTCAGTTGAAAGCACTACAAAGACAAGATATTTGATGTTCAAACTCATAAACTTTTTTTTTTTTTTGCAAATAATAATTCACTTAGGATTTCATGGCTGCAACACGTGCCAAAGTAGTTGGGAAAGGGCATGTTCACCACTGTGTTACATAGCCTTTCCTTTTAACAACACTCAGTAAACGTTTGGGAACTGAGGAGACACATTTTTGAAGCTTCTCAGGTGGAATTATTTCCCATTCTTGCTTGATGTACAGCTTAAGTTGTTCAACAGTCTCCGTTGTGGTATTTTAGGCTTCATAATGCGCCACACATTTTCAATGGGAGACAGGTCTGGACTACAGGCAGGACAGTCTAGTACCCGCACTCTTTTACAATGAAGTCACGTTGATGTAACATGTGGCTTGGCATTGTCTTGCTGAAATAAGCAGGGCAACGTTGCTTGGATGGCAACATATGTTGCTCCAAAACCTGTATGTACCTTTCAGCATTAATGGCGCCTTCACAGATGTGTAAGTTACCCATGCCTTGGCCACTAATACACCCCCATACCATCACACATGCTGGCTTTTCAACTTTGCGCCTATAACAATCCAGATGGTTCTTTTCCTCTTTGGTCCGGAGGACACAACGTCCACAGTTTCCAAAAACAATTTGAAATGTGGACTCGTCAGACCACAGAACACTTTTCCACTTTGTATCAGTCCATCTTAGATGAGCTCAGGCCCAGCGAAGCCGACGGGGTTTCTGGGTGTTGTTGATAAACGGTTTTCGCCTTGCATAGGAGAGTTTTAACTTGCACTTACAGATGTAGCGACCAACTGTAGTTACTGACAGTGGGTTTCTGAAGTGTTCCTGAGCCCATGTGGTGATATCCTTTACACACTGATGTCGCTTGTTGATGCAGTACAGCCTGAGGCATCGAAGGTCACGGGCTTAGCTGCTTACGTGCAGCGATTTCTCCAGATTCTCTGAACCCTTTGATGATATTACGGACCGTAGATGGTGAAATCCCTAAATTCCTTGCAATAGCTGGTTGAGAAAGGTTTTTCTTAAACTGTTCAACAATTTGCTCACGCATTTGTTGACAAAGTGGTGACCCTCGCCCCATCCTTGTTTGTGAATGACTGAGCATTTCATGGAATCTACTTTTATACCCAAGCATGGCACCCACCTGTTCCCAATTTGCCTGTTCACCTGTGGGATGTTCCAAATAAGTGTTTGATGAGCATTCCTCAACTTTATCAGTATTTATTGCCACCTTTCCCAACTTCTTTGTCACGTGTTGCTGGCATCAAATTCTAAAGTTAATGTTTATCAGTTTGAACATCAAATATGTTGTCTTTGTAGCATATTCAACTGAATATGGGTTGAAAATGATTCGCAAATCATTGTATTCCGTTTATATTTACATCTAACACAATTTCCCAACTCATATGGAAACGGGGTTTGTAGATGTCATCAGTGTTTGAACCTGACCGATACAAAGAATCGCTATTTCGTCATTCAGTGGACACTCAGTGGATTCAAATGTCAAGTTACTTTTTATACTTAGCAAACTCATAAAACCTGTTGGCGGGCCTGATCCGGCCCTCGGGCCGTATGTTTGACACCATTTCTGACCCCCGCTCTAATTGCACACGCTTACGCGTTTATTTGTCACATTTATTGTTATTGCTGCCTTTTTTTTTTAAAGACAAGCACTTTTCATCCACTTCAAGGACGTTTCTAAAGTGAAACAAAGAGTGTGAGCTGTGGGGAAAGTCGTTGAAAAAAAAGAAGAAGCGGCAGCTGATGACCTCAGAGTTCCTCTCACAACTTTACTCTTTCTTTCTGTTAAAAACACACGCGGCTTACCCTTTGACCCCTGCCACTTTCCCACTACAACCACCACCCCAGAGGGAGTCAGGAGGAGACTTACCTGGCGTCCCAAGCCGGGGTTAGCAGCTCGGCTCCTTGCTGATGAAGTGTGGTCTTCCAGCGCTGAGTAGGAATAATGTTTTCCTTCTGCTCTTCCACCAGCGGGCTGAAAACCCCCTCCTCCGTTTCCTCTCTTGTCTCCTCCCCCTCGTCTCCTCGTCTCCTCCCTCCTCTTTGCCAGAAGTGGTTTAAAAAGTACTCCTGGCACCAGAACACGGAAGCACATGACAAAAAGTCTGTAACGGTCACACATTAAGAGGAGCCTGCTCTTTTTCACTGAAAGAGTTACTTGTAAGGGTCAAATGGCGAGTAAACAACAACCTTTCATAACATTTGTTATAGCGTTTTTTTTGTTTTTTTTGCTCATAGAGGTGTATTTATACTAACCCACCGGTGTCAAAGTCATGGTCCGGGGTCCAGAACTGACCCGCCGCATCATTTTAAGTCATACTTGCCAACCTTGAGACCTCCGATTTCGGGAGGTGGGGGGAGGGGGGTTGGGATGGGCGTGGTCGGGGCGGGAGGGGGCGTGGCTAAAAGGGGAGGAGTATATTTACAGCTAGAATTCACCAAGTCAAGTATTTCATATATATATATATATAATATATATATATATATATATAACAAATACTTGACGTTCAGTGAATTCTAGCTATATATATATATATATATATATATATATATATATATATATATATATATATATATATATATATATATACACACATATATATATATTTATTTTATATATATATATATATATATATATGTATATATATATATATATTAATTTTATTATATATATATTGTCACCGATTCTGTTCATAACTTTTATGGACAGAATTTCTAGGCGCAGTCAAGGCGTTGAGGGTATCTGGTTTGGTGGCTGCAGGATTAGGTCTCTGCTTTTTGCAGATGATGTGGTCCTGATGGCTTCATCTGGCCAGGATCTTCAGCTCTCGCTGGATCGGTTCGCAGCCGAGTGTGAAGCGACTGGGATGAGAATCAGCACCTCCAAGTCCGAGTCCATGGTTCTCGCCCGGAAAAGGGTGGAATGCCATCTTCGGGTTGGGGAGGAGACCCTGCCCCAAGTGGAGGAGTTCAAGTACCTGGTAGTCTTGTTCACGAGTGAGGGAAGAGTGGATCGTGAGATCGACAGGCGGATCGGTGCGGCGTCTTCAGTAATGCGGACGCTGTATCGATCCGTTGTGGTGAAGAAGGAGCTGAGCCGGAAGGCAAAGCTCTCAATTTACCGGTCGATCTACGTTCCCATCCTCACCTATGGTCATGAGCTTTGGGTTATGACAGAAAGGACAAGATCACGGGTACAAGCGGCCGAAATGAGTTTCCTCCGCCGGGTGGCAGGGCTCTCCCTTAGAGATAGGGTGAGAAGCGCTGTCATCCGGGGGGAGCTCAAAGTAAAGCCGCTGCTCCTCCACATGGAGAGGAGCCAGATGAGGTGGTTCGGGCATCTGGTCAGGATGCCACCCGATCGCCTCCCTCGGGAGGTGTTTAGGGCACGTCCGACCGGTAGGAGGCCACGGGGAAGACCCAGGACACGTTGGGAAGACTATGTCTCCCGGCTGGCCTGGGAACGCCTCGGGATCCCCCGGGAGGAGCTGGACGAAGTGGCTGGGGAGAGGGAAGTCTGGGCTTCCCTGCTTAGGCTGCTGCCCCCGCGACCCGACCTCGGATAAGCGGAAGAAGATGGATGGATGGATGGATGGATATATATATATATATATATATATATATATATATATATATATAAAATAAATACTTGAATTTCAGTGTTCATTTATTTACACATATACACATACATAACACTCATCTACTCATTGTTGAGTTAAGGGTTGAATTGTCCATCTTTGTTTTATTCTCTGTCACTATTTTTCTAACCATGCTGAACTCTGATGATGCATTGATGTGTGGCACGCACAAAAGTGCTTTCATCAAATGCACTAGATGGCAGTATTGTCCTGTTTAAGAGTGTCACAACATTGCTGTTTACGGCAGACGAACTGCTTTACGGTATATAAAAACGTGACTGCTGTTGTTGTGTGTTGTTGCCGCGCTTGGAAGACGTTAATGAAACTGCCTAACAATAAACCCACATAAGAAACCAAGAACTCGCCCTCCATCATTCTACTGTTATAACGTTGATTGGGCTGGTATGCTGGTTATATTGTGGGTTAGCGGACTCAGGTCCTCATGGACCTGAGTCCGCCTGAATTTCGGGTGGTTTTCGGGAGAAAATTTGTCCCGGGAGGTTTTCGGGAGAGGCGCTGAATTTCGGGAGTCTCCCGGAAAATCCGTGAGGGTTGGCAAGTATGTTTTAAGTGATAATAATAATACATAAGGATGATGTTTGATAAGAAATGATCGAGTTCGAGCCCATTATCGAATCCTCTTATCGAACCGATTCCTTATCGATTCTCTTATCGAATCCAGATAGGTTGTTTTATATGAAAAAAAACACAATATTTGGTTTAACAAAAGCTCACTTTTATTTTATAAGAAAAAAAATAAATAAATAAATAAATACATATTGACTGTTGTTACCCAAAGTATATTAAGTGGGATTTTTCAGAAAAACAAATACAAACCCTGTTTCCATATGAGTTGGGAAATTGTGTTAGATGTAAATATAAACGGAATACAATGATTTGTAAATCCTTTTCAACCCATATTCACTTGAATATGCTACAAAGACAACATATTTGATGTTTTCTTTTGCAAATAATCATTAACTTTAGAATTTGATGCCAGCAACATGTGACAAAGAAGTTGGGAAAGGTGGCAATAAATACTGATAGAGTTGAGGAATGCTCATCAAACACTTATTTGGAACATCCCACAGGTGTGCAGGCTAATTGGGAACAGGTGGGTGCCATGATTGGGTATAAAAGTAGATTCCATGAAATGCTCAGTCATTCACAAACAAGGATGGGGCGAGGGTCACCACTTTGTCAACAAATGCGTGAGCAAATTGTTGAACAGTTTAAGAAAAACCTTTCTCAACCAGCTATTGCAAGGAATTTAGGGATTTCACCATCTACGGTCCGTAATATCATCAAAGGGTTCAGAGAACCTGGAGAAATCACTGCACGTAAGCAGCTAAGCCTGTGACCTTCGATCCCTCAGGCTGTACTGTATCAACAAGCGACATCAGTGTGTAAAGGATATCACCACATGGGCTCAGGAACACTTCAGAAACCCACTGTCAGTAACTACATTTGGTCGCTACATCTGTAAGTGCAAGTTAAAACTCTCCTATGCAAGGCGAAAACCGTTTATCAACAACACCCAGAAACGCCGTCGGCTTCGCTGGGCCTGAGCTCATCTAAGATAGACTGATACAAAGTGGAAAAGTGTTCTGTGGTCTGACGAGTCCACATTTCAAATTGTTTTTGGACACTGTGGACGTCGTGTCCTCCGGACCAAAGAGGAAAAGAACCATCCGGATTGTTATAGGCGCAAAGTTGAAAAGCCAGCATCTGTGATGGTATGGGGGTGTATTAGTGCCCAAGACATGGGTAACTTACACATCTGTGAAGGCGCCATTAATGCTGAAAGGTACATACAGGTTTTGGAGCAACATATGTTGCCATCCAAGCAACGTTACCATGGACGCCCCTGCTTATTTCAGCAAGACAATGCCAAGCCACGTGTTACATCAACGTGGCTTCATAGTGAAAGAGTGCGGGTACTAGACTGGCCTGCCTGTAGTCCAGACCTGTCTCCCATTGAAAATGTGTGGCGCATTATGAAGCCTAAAATACCACAACGGAGACCCCCGGACTGTTGAACAACTTAAGCTGTACATCAAGCAAGAATGGGAAAGAATTCCACCTGAGAAGATTAAAAAATGTGTCTCCTCAGTTCCCAAACGTTTACTGAGTGTTGTTAAAAGGAAAGGCCATGTAACACAGTAGTGAACATGCCCTTTCCCAACTACTTTGGCACGTGTTGCAGCCATGAAATTCTAAGTTAATTATTATTTGCAAAAGAAAAAAAAAAGTATGTGTTTGAACATCAAATATCTTGTCTTTGTAGTGCATTCAATTGAATATGGGTTGAAAAGGATTTGCAAATCATTGTGTTACGTTTATATTTACATCTAACACAATTTCCCAACTCATATGGAAACGGGGTTTGTATATACAGTAACACAAAAACAACCTGTCTCTGTGCTCACTATAGGTATATAAATAATAATATAGCGTTAAATAAAATCAGTCCCTTGGGCACAAAACTGAAAATAATACAGCTCTCCAAAAAGTGCACTTCTGCTGCTTTTGGAACATACTAACTACACACACACAGGCAGACAGCTAACAAACAATCCAAGACGTCTAATAAAGTTCCAAAGCAGATTAATCCATTTAGGCTCTTTATTGTTGTTGATCTTGCTTTGTCTTTTCCTATCTTTACTTTTGTCTTGCACTGGACTGTTATTTATTTTTTCTTTAAACAGAAATACACACAATGACAAATGTATAAGCTATGTGATTCAATTAACATTCTGAAATTTAATACACAATATGTAAATATTAGCTTCACACAAATATACAGTGCTATCATCAAACATATACTTCTGAGTGTCGAAACTATTTCAAAACATCTATTGAAACAGTGCACAAAAATCGTTTTTCAATAAGCTATCAAATTTAACCACTTTCCACCTTAATATTGAGTTACATAAACAAGTTAAACAGTTTACTTACAGACTTATCTTTTCCAAGGCTTGTAAGAGCTAACAACTTGTCTACTTCTCAATTGTCTCATGAACTGAACTGAAGTCGCCAACCCGGAAGTGCCCAAACTAATGACGCGTAGTATTTTCATATCGCCACAAGGTGTCAGTAAGAGTCTACAATCAAATGGGCATAACATTGCCGTCCCACAGGGCATTTCCTGTGGGAAGGGATTCGTTCCCAGGGATTCGAATAAAGAACCAACTCTTTTTCTTTACTATAGTGGCCTCGATAACGGGAAACGGTTCTCAAAAAGGGATTCAAGTCCATGGAATTAGTTCTTTTCTTATCGAACAATCGGGAGAACCGGTTTCGAACATCATCCTTAATAATACATAATTATTACAAGGATCAATATGCCTGATTAGCACTCCATAACAAATCAATAACATCAACAAAGCTCACCTTTGTGCATTCACACACAGTATACAACGTTTGGTGGACAGAATGAGACAAAGAAGAAGTGGCACAGAACCCGTCTTTCTGTGGCAGCGTCGGAGAAAGTTGTACACGTAAACAAACTGTTGAGTCACGTTCCACACATAATAGTATGGGACTTTTTGCCACTGGAGTTAAAGTCACAGTCGGACTTTTCTCCACAAAACTGAAAAAAGTGGCTTAGTGTGAGCACTACAATTGGATGCAGTGTGGACAAATAAACGCTAACAATAAAGTGCTAACTTTTTTTCCCCAACTTTACACTTTTTTCTCTAATTGCGCAGCCACACACCTTACAGTCATACGCCTTAGTATTTGAAACATGCTAACTGTATGCTTGTTTACGTTAGCATGTTAGCTTTTTGAGCTAATTTTGCAACCGTTTACCTTACAGTCATTTAACTTGGTATGTGACACTTGTTAACTGCTACCATGCTTATGTTAGCATGCTAACCCTAAAGTGCTAACTTTTTTTTAGCTATTTGTACTCTTTTTTTCCCCCCCCTGTAATTCCCCGGTCAAACACCTTAGTCATATAACTTGGTATGTGACACATGCTAACTATATTATGGTCACGTTAGCTTGCTAGCATGCTAACATTAGCGTGCTAACTTTTTGAGCTAGTTTTGCTACCGTTTACCCCAAAGTCATATTACTTGGTATGTGCCACTTGTTAACTTTTGGCATGCAAATGATAGCATGCTAGCTAGCTAACTTAAACATGCAAACTTTTTCATCTACTTTTACACTTTTTTCTCTTGTTTCCGAAACCATACACCTTACAGTCGTGTTAACATGTGAGACATGCTATCTGTTAGGATGCTATCGTTACCACATTTGTTAGGTGTTAGCATTTTAATGTGTGCATGCTAATGTTTTAGGCTAGCTCTGTAATTCATTTTGTACAGTTACACCTAAAACTTCCGGATTCAGACACTCGGCACCATCTAATAAGTACGCCGGCTTCCGGTAACCCCCTGCCAGAGGTCCAGGGCAGTTTTTAATGTATTTTTATTTTGTACTTGTCTTAATCTTTTTGTATTTGTTTTTCACTTTTCTCCACTTTTTTTTAAAAAGCCTAACCAGGGACGAGGGTTGGAAATTAGCTAGGATTGTCTAGAAGTCTTATGTACTTTGACATCGGTTACATATAGGTAACAATGTTTAATTGTACTGTCCCTGTCAAATAAAAAACATATAAAAAATTACTTTATATTTTTTCATCTCTTTTAATTATTCATTAGGGACTACAAATGCAAATTAGCAGTTTTTCTATAATCCGGCATGTTTACAGAGATATGTACATTTTGATGTTCAATAATGTGCTCCGTCCCTATCTTAGAAATAAAGCATTATTTCAACAGAAAATAAATGTGTTACTGCATGCTTTAATATTATCTAACAATGCAACAAATATTATATTTTTTTGTAAAAATAAATATGATTTCAAAGCAAGTCATCCATAAAATTGTACACTGTAAAAACTACAATAGATTTTACATAAAAAAAAAAAAAAAATCTCCCACTCGCCGGAATGTTATCAATCAATCAATCAATCAATCAATCAATCAATCAATGTTGACTTAAATAGCCCTTCATCACAAATGTCTCAAAGGGCTGCAAAAGCCAATTTTACTGTAAAAAACAATGGTATGATACACTGTAAAAAAAGAACCCGTAGATTTTACGGTACAAAAAAACTAACTGATTTTGTGGTTTAAAAAAAAAGGCAGCTCAGTTGCCAGAATCTTACCGTAAAAATTGGTGGTGCCTTTTTTTTTTTTTGTCCATTTACAGTAATACACTGCGTAAAGAACAACTGTAGATTTCAAGGTAACATTTTAGCGAATTTAGCTGCCTTTTTTTTTTTTTTTTACTGTAATAAACTGTGGTGTCGTTTTGGCATTTAGAGTAATACACCCAACAATCTGCAGTTGTTGATTTGTGGTAAAAAACAAAACAAAAAAAAACTGGCAGCTCAGGTGACAAAATTGACTGTAAAATTTCAGTATTCTTTTTTATTTACAGTAAAAAAACAAATGCAAATTTTACAGTAAAATTTTGGCAACTGAGCTGCCTTTTTTTTTTTTTTAACCCTAAAAACAGCAGTACTGTTTTTCCATTTACAGTAATATACACTACATTTTAAGGTGAAATTATTGCAAATTACCATATTTTTTTTTACATTTTAGTTTTAAAAAAATCTACTAATAAAATGCATAAAAAAATTGTGTAACAATAGTATTCACTGTTAAATTTTTAAAAATCTACTAATAAAAATGCATTAAAAAATTGTGTAATAATAGTATTCAATGTTAATTTAAAAAAAATCTACTAATAAAAATGCATTAAAAAATTGTGTAATAATAGTATTCACTGTTAAAAGCGGCCCTCTGGGGCCAAACTTGTGGCCCTCAGTGAAAACGACTTTGACACCTCTGCTGTAATTAATCACAATCGCATCAATTATTCACAGCAGGAAAGGGATTCATATATCCCCATTCCTGGGTGGATCTCGCGTGAGTGGAAGGGGGGGTAGGGTTAATCATTTTGCAATGCGGTCTGCTGAAAATGTTGGAAAGTGCCCCTTTGCATAGCAACTATTGCTGTGGTCAAAAGTGGAATTGCCACAAAACACTGAAATGACGTCTAAGGGCTAAAGTAGATAGTTTTGAGCAGATAAATACCAAGCATTCACGTCAAACATTAAAAACATGTTTCTGTATGACATTTGCAATTATATTACACATGTGTCAAAATAATGCGATTAATCACGTTTAATCAAAATGATGTTCAGTGAATAATTGGATTGAAAACAAATCGTTTGAAAGCTTGTAAGTAATGATAATGTCGTCATGGAGAGCTACACTAAATTGTCAAAAGTATTTGTCCACCTGCCTTGACTCACATATGAACTTGAAGTGCCATCCCATTCCTAACCCATAGGCTTCAATATGATGTTGGGTCCACCTTTTGCAGCTATTACAGCTTCAACTCTTCTGGGAAGGCTGTCCACAAGGTTGCGGAGTGTGTTTATAGGAAGCTCAACTCCTGAAAAACAACACCACACCATAATTCCTCCTCCACCAAATTTCACACTCCTACTGTCAAGTGCGGGGGGTCGCGGCTTGCAAACGGACCACTCCGGACAGGTCGTGCAGGTAGGAACATGATTTATTTGTAGAACTCGAACAAGTACCAAAAACTGAAAAAAAGCCAGAGGAAAAATGTGCCGATTGCACTCAAAGCAAACGCTAACACTTAGCATAGGCAAAAAGACAAGGAATACTCACGTAACAAAGAAGCCAGGCCGACTGACCGGCAAAGGCAGGCTTAAATAATGCCTCTGATTAGTGCTCGGGGAACAGGTGAGCGTCCCGAACACCAGGTGAAAATAATAAGTAGCAAAGGTAACTAAACAAACTCAAGGGTGCACAACAACAGGAACAAAGGGAGTCCGAAACTAACAGAAAATAACAAAAACATGATCCGGGCCACGGATCATGACACCTACCACGTGGCTGAGTTGCTGTTGTTCCCAAACTAATAAACATTTTCTTATAACAAAGCCGACAGTTGACTTTGGAATATTTAGGAGCGAGGAAATTTCACGACTGGATTTGTCAGTTCCACGCTGGAAATCACTGAGAGCGGCCCATTCTTTCACAAATGTTTGTAGAAACAGTCTCCATGCCTAAGTGCTTGATTTTATACACCTGTGGACGGGCCAAGTGATTATGACTCCTGATTCTGATCATTTGGATGGGTGGCCAAATACTTTTGGCAATATAGTGTATGTTTTCCTTGTCCACACCATTATTAATAGTATTAATAATAACATTTAACATGAACAAAACATCAATTCTCACGCTTTCCTAAACAACTCCAAGCAGTAAATGCTGCACGCCACAGTAAGAATGTTGTGGGGAACTTGTCATTCTTTTCTTATCAGTGACGTAGCAGGAAAGGGCTAGAAATACATTTGCTGCAAAAATGACAAATAAGACAAAACGTGACCCTATGCACGGCGTGTGTCCCGCGTATATAAGGAGGGGCGGCCCTGGTAGAATGTTTTCCAGTTTAGGTAATAACTGTGTGGTATCTACAGTGTTTATTTTTGACTGACTCTAGTATCTCGTCTGAGTGTCTGCTACCTGGTCTGGCGCTGTTTCCTCCCTGCGGCGTCTTTTTGCAACCTCAGTCACGTCGCCGTTTCCTGGAGTCACACACACACGGAAGGAAACCGCAATCTTGCGAGGGAGCTGCAATCAAACAAAGCATCAGTCAAAGTCGTGCAGCTGCAGAAAAAAAACGGTGGCATTCTTGAACGCGGGCTTGTTGTTGGATCACTTCATTGGTCAATAATAGCACAGGGGTCAAACTCAAGGCCCGCGGGCCAGATCTGGCCCTCAACGTCATTTTATATGGCCCGCAAAAGCCTGGAAATGATGTGTCAATAAAATATATTATATTTTCTTTCTTTACTTTATTATTTTCTTCCTAAAAGGTATCAGTTTTTTTTTCTAGTACAACAAGGAAACAATTGTGTTCAATATTGCAACAAATATTATATTATTTAACTTTTTTGGTCAAAATCCAAATAAATACTTAAATATCTGCTTAACTTATGATTTTGAAGCAAGTTATCCATCAAACTGTACACTATAAAAATGACCAATAGATTTTACTGTAAAATTTAGGGAGTTGTTTTTTTTACAGCATATTACTGTAAGTTGAAAAAAATGTTTTTTTTTTACAGTAAAATTCTGTCAACTGAGCGGTCAGGTTTTTTTGGGTTTTTTTTTACTGTAAAATCCAAGGTTGATGAATTTATAGTAACACATTTTATTATGGTACAAAAATTGGCAGCTGAGTTACCAAAATAAAATTCAACAGCCGTACTGTATTTCTATTTACAGTACTATGTTGCGGAAATAATAACAATGAAAAAACACACACCATATATTTTACAGTAAAAGTCTGGCAACTAAGCAGCCACTTTTTTTTTCTGTAAAAAGAATTGGTAAAATCCACTGATTTTTTTTACTCTTCACGTAAATTTTTTTTTAAATATTTTAATTCATAGGCAAATTCATTAATTATTTACTGTTACAAGCGGCCCTCTAATGGCAGTCATGACCAGTGTTGGGTTAGTTACTGAAAACCAGTAACTAGTTACAGTTACTTTCTTTCAAAAGTAACTCAGTTACTAATTCAGTTACTTACACCAAAAAGTAATGCGTTACTGTGAAAAGTAACTATTTAGTTACTTTTTTTTTTTTTTTTAAGGCTCCCATTAATGCCCTTTTAGCCTTCATTTCAGTACTGTTATTGCACTGGAGAATAATACAATGTGTTGGTCAACTTGACATGCATTTGCATCACTGAACTCAGAAAGCAATGTGGTCTACATACAACACACAAAGACAAAGATATGTTTCAATGGGCCAATTTATTTCAGGCCAGAACAAATTGACAAAACTATTTTAAATAGCTGCAACATAATGGCGCTTTAACTTTAACTTTAAGTAGATAGGATCTTTGATCCAAGACACAACTTACATTTAACTAAAATGTTATTTTCTTTGTGCTCGACAAAAGAAAAGTATTGAGAATGTCTCCATGTTAAGAAACTCGACTTCTGGCTTCGCCATGATGTCTTGTTAGTTGTTATGAGAGTAGCGTATGTGTGTGTGTGTGTGTGTGTGTGTGTGGCCCTTTAAGATATGACAGCATGTGAGGTGAGTGACGTCAGTGAGTGAGTGGGCGAGAGAGGTGAGGGACCGGCGACAGTGAGTCCAATAAAGTCACAAAGTTGCAACAAACCACCGGCCTCGTCAATCACCCTCAGCTGTAAAGACCCACTTCCGGGTAAAGTGAAGGTTGTTAAAATAACGTAAAATAACACAGTAACGCATCATGTAGTAACAGTAACTGAGTTACTGAATATAACAAATAAGGCGTTAGATTACTAGTTACCGCCGAAACTAACGGCGTTACAGTAACAGTCCCAACACTGGTCATGACTGAGGTGTGGCACTCAATGAAAACAAGTTTGACACCCCTGGTCAATAGGAACACATTTGAAATGCTTACTTGAATAAAAAGGTTGAGTATCGTTCCTGTAAAGTGACTTTTTTTTAATGATGCCGTAACGGTGATATGTGTCCATCTGTCATGTCTGTGTAATCATGTTTTGTTTTAGTCATGTTTTGTTTTGTTTAATTATTGGACTCTTTAGTTTTTGGCTTTTCACTCCCTTGTCTTGTTTCCATGGTTACCCATTAGTTTCACCTGTTCCACGTTTGGACTCATTGTGCACTCTTGTTTGTCACCATAGCAACCCATTAGTTTTCACCTGCCCTCACAACTCACGCACCTGTCTTTAATCACGTCACTATTATTTAAGCTTCCAGTTGCCAGGCTGTCTGTCTGGCGACATCATACCCGTCACAATCTGTTTACCTCTGCGCACTTCATGCCACGTCCAAGTAAGTTTTTGTTTATTAATGCCACAGTTAGTGTTTTTGTTTCATTGTTCATAGTTTCTGCCTTTGTGCAAGTTTTGTGTTTATAGCCAAGTTTTGTACCTCCACTGTGAGCGCCTTTTGTTTGTTTCTTTTTTGTGAGTGTTAAAATTAAATGTCTTCACCTTCACGCCATGTCTGGTCCAAATCATTTGCACCACGGGAGAACAAACCACGCTATAGTCCAAGTCCTGACACCATCGAGCCTGTAAAATTACCTTCCTCACCTATCAGGTCCAGGTCTGCACTAATTCAAGGTTTTAGTAGTAAAACCTTAAAGTCGCATCTTAAGTGCACAGGAAGCCAGTGCAGGTGAGCCAGTATAGGTATATATATACTGTAGGTATATATGTACATAGTTATATAAAGGTATATACAGTATAGGTATACATGTATATAGGTACAAACCCCGTTTCCATATGAGTTGGGAAATTGTGCTAGATGTAAATATAAACGGAATACAATGATTTGCAAATCATTTTCAACCCATATTCAGTTGAATGCACTACAAAGAAAAGATATTTGATGTTCAAACTCATAAACTTTATTTTTTTTTGCAAATAATAATTAACTTAGAATTTCATGGCTGCAACACGTGCCAAAGTAGTTGGGAAAGGGCATGTTCACCACTGTGTTACATGGCCTTTCCTTTTAACAACACTCAATAAACGATTGGGAACTGAGGAAACTAATTGTTGAAGCTTTGAAAGTGGAATTCTTTCCCATTCTTGTTTTATGTAGAGCTTCAGTCGTTCAACAGTCCGGGGTCTCCGCTGTCGTATTTTACGCTTCATAATGCGCCACACATTTTCGATGGGAGACAGGTCTGGACTGCAGGCAGTCCCGGAAAGTACCCGGACTCTTTTTTTACGAAGCCACGCTGTTGTAACACGTGCTGAAAGTGGCTTGGCATTGTCTTGCTGAAATAAGCAGGAGCGTCTATGATAACGTTGCTCCAAAACCTGTATGTACCTTTCAGCATTAATGGTGCCTTCCCAGATGTGTAAGTTACCCATGTCTTGGGCACTAATGCACCCCCATACCATCACAGATGCTGGCTTTTGAACTTTGCGTCGATAACAGTCTGGAAGGTTCTTTTCCTCTTTGGTCCGGATGACACGATGTCGAATATTTCCAAAAACAATTTGAAATGTGGACTCGTCAGACCACAGAACACTTTTCCACTTTGCATGAGTCCATCTTAGATGATCTCGGGCCCAGAGAAGCCGGCGGCGTTTCTGGGTGTTGTTGATAAATGGCTTTAGCTTTGCATAGTAGAGATTTAACTTGCACTTACAGATGTAGCGACAAACTGTATTTAGTGACAGTGGTTTTTTGAAGTGTTCCTGAGCCCATGTGGTGATATCCTTTAGAGATTGATGTCGGTTTTTGATACAGTGCCGTCTGAGGGGTCATTCAATGTTGGTTTCCGGCCATGCCGCTTACGTGGAGTGATTTCTCCAGATTCTCTGAACCTTTTGATGATATTTTGGACCGTAGATGTTGAAATCCCTTGCAATTGCACTTTGAGAAATGTTGTTCTTAAACTGTTTGACTATTTGCTCACGCAGTTGTGGACAAAGGGGTGTACCTCGCCCCATCCTTTCTTGTGAAAGATTGAGCATTTTTTGGGAAGCTGTTTTTATACCCAATCATGGCACCCACCTGTTCCCAATTAGCCTGTTCACCTGTGGGATGTTCCAAATAAGTGTTTGATGAGCATTCCTCAACTTTATCAGTATTTATTGCCACCTTTCCCAACTTCTTTGTCACGTGTTGCTGGCATCAAATTATAAAGTTAATGATTATTTGCAAAAAAAAAAAAAATGTTTATCAGTTTGAACATCAAATATGTTGTCTTTGTAGCATATTCAACTGAATATGGGTAGAAAATGATTTGCAAATCATTGTATTCCGTTTATATTTACATCTAACACAATTTCTCAACTCATATGGCATACTTGCCAACCCTCCCGGATTTTCCGGGAGACTCCCAAAATTCAGCGCCTCTCCCGAAAACCTCCCGGGACAAATTTTCTCCCGAAAATCACCCGAAATTCAGGCGGAGCTGGAAGCCACGCCCCCTCCAGCTCCATGCAGACCTGAGTGACGTCAGGTGCGCAACACCACGTAAATCGTTGGCCAACCAAAAAGTAACCCCAGTACGCTATAGCCAACATTCACCAGGAGATGGCAACAGACAAACATAGATCACTATTACATTCCTCCCCTTTTAGAAATGTATAGAGGTTACTCAAAATAAATAAACAACCCAACCAAAAAATGCAGCAGCTCAATTAAAAAACTGTACTTAAGCCACATTCTTTTCTTTTTTTTTAGTACTGAACTCTTAACCCTCATTTGTAAAAATTAACATGCTTATTATACAAACAGTATTTGTACACCTTTAACACAGATTTTTATACTGTCTTCAGAGATTCAGTTTTTTTGGTGGTACTCGAAACCTTTCTGGGTACCTGCGAAAGGGTGTTCAGCATGGTTAGAAAAATAGTGACAGAGAATAGAACAAGGATGGACAATTCAACCCTTAACTCAACAATAAGTAGATAAGTGTTATGTGTGTGAAATGTGTAAATAAATGAACACTTAAATTCAAGTATTTCTTCTATTTATATATATATATATATATATATGAAATACTTGACTTGGTGAATTCTAGCTGTAAATATACTCCTCCCCTCTTAGCCCCGCCCACAACCCCCCCCCCCACACCCCACCTCCCGAAATCAGAGGTCTCAAGGTTGGCAAGTATGTCATATGGAAACGGGGTTTGTCCATATATATGTATATATCTATATAGGTATATACAGTATAGGTTTATATATAGGTATATATGTATATATTAGAGATGCGCGGATAGGCAGATATTTCATCCGCAACCGCATCAGAAAGTCGTCAACCATCCGCCATCCACCCGATCTAACATTTGATCAGAACCGCACCCGCCCGTTGTTATATATCTAATATAGACGATGCAAGGCATTAGTGAGGTTATAAAGCTTTTGCCTGTTAAAGAAAGGAGACTGATCCAATGCAGCACAGACATTCGCGTGCCACGCTGTCACGGCCCAGACGCACACCAGTGCGCAATCATATGGGAGCCGCGCTGAGCGCACCTCCAAGCGCGTCTCGCTGCCGGCGACGGCCGGGTATGGGCCCGACGCTCCAGCGCCATCCATTTTCAGGGCTAGTTGATTCGGCAGGTGGGTTGTTACACACTCCTTAGCAGGTTCCAACTTCCATGGCCACCGTCCTGCTGTCTATATCAACCAGGGTGAGCCCCACCCCTTTCGTGAACGCACTGCGCGCGGAGTGACCCCTGTTACGCGCCCCCGGCAACAGGGGTGGCGGGCAGGTAAGCTGTGCGGGCGGAGTGACCCCTGTTACGAGCCCCCGGCCACGGGGGTGGCGGGCAGGTAAGCTGCTTACCTGCTGCGCGTGACGCCGGCCGCGGCGAAGGCGGACGAGGCGGGGTGTCGGTGCGGTGGGCGCGGTGGTGACCCTGGACGTGCGTCGGGCCATTCTCGCGGATCGCCTCAGCTACGGCTCCCGGTGGGGCCCTCTTGGGGGAAGGGGCCTCGGTCCCGGACCCCGGCGAGGCGTCCCTTCTCCGCTCCGTAAAAGTGTCCATCTCTTTTTTTTTTTTTTTCTGTTGTGGCATATGCAGCAGGTGCCTGCTCGTTTTTCGTATGTGGGTAACAACATTCAACTATGTATATATATTTCCGAATTGGTTTAACTGCCACCCGCCTGAATCTATTTAAAATCTAATTTTTTTTTATTTCATCCGCCCGATCCGCGGATAATCCGCGGACTCCGCGGTTGTGCCCGCAAACCGCGCATCTCTAGTATATATCTATATAGGTACATACAGTATAGGCATAATATGATCAAACTTTCCTGTTCTTGTCAAAAGTCTAGCAGCCACATTTTATACCAGCTCTAATCTTTTAATGCTGGACATAGGGAGGCCCGAAAATAATACGTTACAATTACGTTACATGAACTAATGGCATGGAAGGTCTTGTGAAGACAACTCAAGGTCCGGAGAACAGTGCACTTCAATCTGGCCAACACCGCCGTTTTTCGGACAGGATAAAAGCTACAAGCTTGCGTCACATGACTTGGACACCAATGAATGAGACGGCGATGGACAATCACACGCCGGCTTTTCTTCCCTCCCACTCGTGTGCGGCGAAGAACTCCCACACTTATTGAAGAGATGAAAAAAAAAAAAAAAGAAGTTGCGCCAGCAGGACGGGGAGGGCCGCCAACCTTACAGCCTCCGCCACGCTGAGCGTTGCTTTCATTTCCCAGCGCCCTCCAGACATGAGCAAGCACGCTCGGCAGGTGACCCCGCTGGGCGACCGGCCCCCGTCCCCCGGCAAGGGCCAGAAAAGGATTCCCAAGTGCTCCCGCTGCAGGAACCACGGCTTCGTGTCGCAACTGAAGGGACACAAGCGCTTCTGCAAGTGGAAGGACTGCCAGTGCCAAAAGTGTCGGCTGATCGCCGAGCGGCAGAGAGTCATGGCGGCGCAGGTAGAAACACACGCACCTGTTTGTGCTCCTTAACGAGGTCCTATTAGGATTATCTTTAAAACTCTTCCTAGTGTTTTTCAACCACAGCCTGGTGTGCTGTGGGAGATCATCTAATTTCACCTATTTGGGTTAAAAATATTTTTTGCAAACCAGTAATTAAATGGTGTGTTGTTGTTGAGTGTCGGTGCTGTCTAGAGCTCGGCAGAGTAACCGTGTAATACTCTTCCATATCAGTAGGTGGCAGCCGGTAGCTAATTGCTTTGTAGATGTCAGAAACAGCGGGAAGCAGTGTGCAGGTAAAAAGGTATATAATGCTTAAACCAAAAATAAACAAAAGGTGAGTGCCCCTAAGAAAAGGCATTAAAGCTTAGGGAAGGCTATGCAGAACGAAACTAAAACTGAACTGGCTACAAAGTAAACAAAAACAGAATGCTGGACGACAGCAAAGACTTACTGTGGAGCAAAGACAATGTACATCCGAACATGACATGACAATCAACAATGTCCCCACAAAGAAGGATAAAAACAAGTGAAATATTCTTGATTGCTAAAACAAAGTAGATATATCGCTCAAAGGAAGACATGAAACTGCTACAGGAAAATACGGAAAAAAGAGAAAAAGCCACCAAAATAATAATTAATTGCTTTGTAGATGTCAGAAACAGCGGGTAGCAGTGTGCAGGTAATAATAATAATAATAATAATAATAACTGGGATATAAATAGCGCTTTTCTAGGTACCCAAAGTCGCTTTACATGTAGAACCCATCATTCACACATGGTGGTGGTAAGCTACTTTTATACAGTGACGTGCGGTGAGGTTGATGGCTGGTGAGGCACTGACTTCATCACAGTCAGATTTACAAACATATGAACCCTAAAGAGTATCTTATTCACCATTTGATTGGCAGCAGTTAACGGGTTATGTTTAAAAGCTCATACCAGCATTCTTCCCTGCTTGGCACTCAGCATCAAGGGTTGGAATTGGGGGTTAAATCACCAAAAATGATTCCCAGGCACGGTGCCGCTGCTGCCCACTGCTCCCCTCACCTCCCAGGGGGTGATCAAGGGGATGGGTCTAATGCAGAGGACACATTTCATTACACCTAGTGTGTGTGTGACAATCATTGGTACTTTAACTTAACTTTAACTTTACACATACAAACTGTAGCACACAAAAAAGCACATTTAATAAAAAAAACGTTATTATGGTCTTACCTTTACTTAGAAATTAAGTCCATGCGCCGCAACTAAAGCCCTCACTTAAACTTTCCACGTGCAAGATTGAAACTATTTAAAAAAGTGTAACCGAGGGTTTATAAATGTCGCCCTATACTGTATGAAACTACAAAATAACAAACACTGAGGCTCCAGTTTACACGAGGACCGCTTTATTTACCTTCTTTCAAAAACCTCCGCAACGTGACATCACTTCCGCTCTTAGCGCCTTCAAAATAAGAGCTCAAGGCATATACTGTATAACAGCGCATAACAGGAACTTAACATCACAAAGAGGAAAGCCCATGAAAATAGGTTACAAAAGTTATTTAATAAGAAGCCAAAAAGTGCAAAAACAATAATGTTCGTGTTGGAGGAGTTGTGAATTAGATACACCCGCAGTCTGCAGGTGTATCTAATGTTGTGTCCCTGCAGTCATTCACAACTCCTCCAACACCAACATTATTGTTTTTGCACTTTTTGGCTTCTTATGAAATAATTTTTTTTAAATAGATTCAATCTTGCACGTGGAAAGTTTAAGTGTGGGCTTTAGTTGATATAACAATTCTACGGCGGGGGTGCAGGAGGCGAGCCTCAGCCAGTGCGTCCTTTGCAGCCGTTTTATGATCGCTCAGCACAAGAAATACTTTACACACATACAGTTGTTGACAAAATACACTGTACATTATATACCTCAGCTAACTAAACTATGGAAATGTATAATATAATTCATATAGCAATACAGTCTCACTGCACAGCAGGCTAGCAGTTAGCCGAGTCATTGCGCAATCCATGTTGCGGCACTGAGTGACGTGCCTTGACTGGCTGCTGATCACCGCACGGTCTCTTCTCAGTATTTGAACGGCAAATGTGAAAATTCAGCGATTTTGAATAAAAATAATCTAAAACTGGTGAAGTTAAATGGAAAATAACTTTATAGTATAATCACTGGATATATATAACAATTTAATAAAAATGTTTTCTTTTTAAATTTTTTTTCTTTCCATGATGGCAGGTGAGGCCCCGCCTCACCTGCCTCTAGTGACTGCACGTCACTGCTTTCATAGCCACAGCTGCCCTGGGGTAGACTGACGGAAGCGTGGCTGCAATTTGCGCCAACGGCCCCTCCGACCACCACCTGTCATTCATCATTCAATTCACCGGTGTGAGTGGCACCGGGGGCAAAGGATGAAGTGTCCCGCCCAAGGACACAACGGCAGCGATTTTTGGATGGTAAGAGGCGGGGAGCGAACCTGCAACCCTCAGGTTTCTGGCACGGTTGCTCTACCCACTACGCCCCAAAAAAGGTAAAAAGGTATATAATGCTTAAACCAAAAATAAACAAAAGGTGAGTGCCCCTAAGACATACTTGCCAACCCTCCCTAATTTTCCGGGAGACTCCCGAAATTCATTGCCTCTCCCGAAAACCTCCCGGGACAAATATTCTCCCGAAAATCTCCCGATTTTCAGCCGGAGCTGGAGGCCACACCCTCTCCAGCTCCATGCGGACCTGAGTGAGGACAGCCTTTTTTCACAACAGGGTGACAAGAAATAAATCATCCAGACTAGAGATAAATTGTATTATTATGTTTATCTTACCTAAAAAGAAATATATTTATTAATTAAAAAAACAAAAAAGTAAATAAATTTTTACTATATTTTGCTAAAAACATCAAAAAATAATTATATTTTTATTTGTATTTTTTCTGACTCCTTATTACATTCAGCCATAGAATTATACAATAAAATAAACATATTTGAAATAATTAATTTTAAATGATCATAATAATTCATTTAAAATGACCATATTTAATTATTAAAATAATTGCTTGTTTATCAACAACTTTAGCATTTTATTCATTACATTTTGAAGCTCTCAGAAGCCAAGTTATGTTATATTCCTTAAGATTTATTTATGCAAGTTTGAAGTATCAATTATCTAAACACAGTTTTGTTTGCATATTTTCAGGATATATATATATATATATATATATATATATATATATATATATATATATATATATATATATATATATGAAATACTTGACTTGGTGAATTCTAGTTGTCAATATACTCCTCCCCTCTTAACCACGCCCCCAACCACACCCTGCCCCACCCCCGACCACGCCCCCCAACCCCCAACCCCCACCCCCCGAAATCGGAGGTCTCAAGGTTGGCAAGTATGCCCTAAGAAAAGGCATTGAAGCTTAGGGAAGGCTATGCAGAACGAAACTAAAACTGAACTGGCTACAAAGTAAACAAAAACAGAATGCTGGACGACAGCAAAGACTTACTGTGGAGCAAAGACAATGTACATCCGAACATGACATGACAGTCAACAATGTCCCCACAAAGAAGGATAAAAACAAGTGAAATATTCTTGATTGCTAAAACAAAGTAGATATATCGCTCAAAGGAAGACATGAAACTGCTACAGGAAAATACGGAAAAAAGAGAAAAAGCCACCAAAATAGGAGAAGTAAAACACTACACACAGGAAAACACCAAAAAAAAGTCCAAATAAGTCAGGGTGTGATGTGACAGGTGGTGACAATACACCTACTTTGAGACAAGAGCTATATGCTTTAAAGTCATATCCAACAATTGCCAGAACGACTTTTTACTGTCAACTGAGTTTTCGTTTTTGAATGATTTCTGCTGGTGGTGTGTCTCCGCATTTTTCCAACTCAAAAAATGTGCCTTGGCTCAAAAAAGGTTGAAAAACACTGGTCTACACAACATGTGATGATGCGTCTTTGGGCAACATTTTGCATTGATTACTGTCTCTTGTTTGACATTTAGGGGGCCACATTTGTAAAAAAATGCTAAGGAATGGGAAGGAGCCATATTTATTATTTTATACATAATGTGACTTTTATTACCTCAACACATACAGTCCAGGGGCCGTATTTATCAAGCGTCTTAGAATTAATCCTGAGAAGTCTGCTAAGAGTTGACTTATGAGTAAAGAAATTCTTCGCCGAAAGCTGCACTTAAAAGTTAGTTATCAAGCGTCTTACTCACACTTTCGGCAAAGTGTAGGACTGAATCTAAAGTGTCACACTCAGAGCTGAAATACAACATTACTATGTGCCGTAAATGGAATTTTAGGTGACGTCATTTCTGTGTCCATAGAAATGACCAATCACGGAAGGGAATCCCTTGTCTAAGAATAAAGAAATATCTTAGAAATACAAACCCCGTTTCCATATGAGTTGGAAAAATGTGTTAGATGTAAATATAAACGGAATACAATGATTTGCAAATCCTTTTCAACCCATATTCAGTTGAATGCACTACAAAGACAACATATTTGATGTTCAAACTGATAAACTTTTTTTTTTGCAAATAATAATTAACTTAGAATTTCATGGCTGCAACACGTGCCAAAGTAGTTGGGAAAGGGCATGTTCACCACTGTGTTACATGGCCTTTCCTTTTAACAACACTCAGTAAACGTTTGGGAACTGAGGAGACACATTTTTTAAGCTTCTCAGGTGGAATTCTTTCCCATTCTTGCTTGATGTACAGCTTAAGTTGTTCAACAGTCCGGGGGTCTCCGTTGTGGTATTTTAGGCTTCATAATGCGCCACACATTTTCAATGGGAGACAGGTCTGGACTACAGGCAGGCCAGTCTAGTACCCGCACTCTTTTACTATGAAGCCACGCTGATGTAACACATGGCTTGGCATTGTCTTGCTGAAATAAGCAGGGGCGTCCATGGCAACTTTGCTTGGATGGCAACATATGTTGCTCCAAAACCTGTATGTACCTTTCAGCATTAATGGCGCCTTCACAGATGTGTAAGTTACCCATGTCTTGGGCACTAATACACCCCCATACCATCACAGATGCTGGCTTTTCAACTTTGCGCCTATAACAATCCGGATGGTTCTTTTCCTCTTTGGTCCGGAGGACACGACGTCCACAGTTTCCAAAAACAATTTGAAATGTGGACTCGTCAGACCACAGAACACTTTTCCACTTTGTATCAGTCCATCTTAGATGTGCTCAGGCCCAGCGAAGCCGACGGCATTTCTGGGTGTTGTTGATAAACGGTTTTCGCCTTGCATAGAAGAGTTTTTAAATTGCACTTACAGATGTAGCGACCAACTGTAGTTACTGACAGTAGGTTTCTGAAGTGTTCCTGAGCCCATGTGGTGATATCATTTACACACTGATGTCGCTTGTTGATGCAGTACAGCCTGAGGGATCGAAGGTCACGGGCTTAGCTGCTTACGTGCAGTGATTTCTCCAGATTCTCTGAACCCTTTGATGATATTACCGACCGTAGATGGTGAAATCCCTCAATTCCTTCCAATAGCTGGTTGAGAAAGGTTTTTCTTAAACTGTTCAACAATTTTCTCACGCATTTGTTGACAAAGTGGTGACCCTCGCCCCATCCTTGTTTGTGAATGACTGAGCATTTCATGGAATCTCCTTTTATACCCAATCATGGCACCCACCTGTTCCCAATTTGCCTGTTCACCTGTGGGATGTTCCAAATAAGTGTTTGATGAGCATTCCTCAACTTTATCAGTATTTATTGCCACCTTTCCCAACTTCTTTGTCACGTGTTGCAGGCATCAAATTGTAAAGTTAATGATTATTTGCAACAACAAAAAAATCAGTTTGAACATCAATTACCGGTATGTTGTCTTTGTAGCATATTCAACTGAATATGGGTTGAAAATGATTTGCAAATCATTGTATTCCATCTAACACAATTTCCCAACTCATATGGAAACGAGGTTTGTATTTAAGTGGACAATGGAAGTGTATATTTTGACAATAAACTACAAAATAATACAAAACAAACAAACAATATTTGCAATGAATCAAATATAAATGTTTCCTTTTCTTTCCAATTCATTTTCCCAGTGGCGAGATATCGAAGCATCGTGATGACCTTTAGTTCTGCTGTGAAAGCTCTGCTGCGTGATGTTGCTGATGAGATGACGCCCCTTATTATTAAATCTGTGACGTTGATAAGTTGATAAATAGCTTTTATTCTTAAGTTTGAGAGTAGGACTAAATTTCGCAAATTCTCAGGACTTAAAATGGCACTCTAAGACGCTTGATAAATACGGCCCGTGGTCAAAAGTGTACATACACTTGTAAAGAACATAATGTTATGGCTGTCTTGAGTTTCCAGTCATTTCTACAACTCTTATTTTTTTGTGATAGAGTGATGGGAGCACATACTTGTTGGTCACAAAAAACATTCATGAAGTTTGGTTCTTTTATGAATTTATTATGGTTCTACTGAAAATGTGAGCAAATGTGCTGGGTCAAAAGTATACATACAGCAATGTTAATATTTGCTTACATGTCCCTTGGCAAGTTTCACTGCAATAAGACACTTTTGGTAGCCATCCACAAGCTTCTGCTTGAATTTCTGACCACTCCTCTTGACAAAATTGGTGCAGTTCAGCTAAATTTGTTGGTTTTCTGACATTGACTTGTTTCTTCAGCATTGTCCACACATTTAAAGGCCTACTGAAATGCGATTTTCTTATTTAAACGGGGATAGCAGGTCCATTCTATGTGTCATACTTGATCATTTCGCGATATTGCCATATTTTTGCTGAAAGGATTTAGTAGAGAACATCGACGATAAAGTTTGCAACTTTTGGTGGCTGATAAAAAAGCCTTGCCTGTACCGGAAGTAGCAGACGAGTAGCGTGACGTCACAGGTTGTGGAGCTCCTCACATCTGCACATTGTTTACAATCATGGCCACCAGCAGCGAGAGCGATTCGGACCAAGAAAGCGACGATTTCCCCATTAATTTGAGCGAGGATGAAAGTTTTGTGGATGAGGAAAGTGAGAGTGAAGGACTAGAGGGCAGTGGGAGCGATTCAGATAGGGAAAATGCTGTGAGAGGCGGGTGGGACCTGATATTCAGCTCGGAATGACTAAAACAGTAAATAAACATATACTCTATTAGCCACAACACAACCAGGCTTATATTTAATATGCCACAAATTAATCCCGCATAACAAACACATCCCCCCTCCCGTCCATATAACCCGCCAATACAACTCAAACACCTGCACAACACACTCAATCCCACAGCCCAAAGTACCGTTCACCTCCCCAAAGTTCATACAGCACATATATTTCCCCAAAGTCCCCAAAGTTACGTACGTGACATGCACATAGCGGCACGCACGTACGGGCAAGCGATCAAATGTTTGGAAGCCGCAGCTGCATGCGTACTCACGGTACCGCGTCTGCGTATCCAACTCAAAGTCCTCCTGGTAAGAGTCTCTGTTGTCCCAGTTCTCCACAAACCAATGGTAAAGCTTGACTGTCATCTTTCGGGAATGTAAACAATGAAACACCGGCTGTGTTTGTGTTGCTGCAGCCGCCCGCACTCCACCGCTTCCCACCTACAGCTTTCTTCTTTGCTGTCTCCATTGTTCATTGAACAAATTGCAAAAGATTCACCAACACAGATGTCCAGAATACTGTGGAATTTTGCGACGAAAACAGACGACTTAATAGCTGGCCACCATGCTGTCCCAAAATGTCCTCTACAATCCGTGACGTCACGCGCTGACGTCATCATACTAACATACAGGATATTTCGCGCGAAATTTAAAATTGCACTTTAGTAAGCTAACCGGGCCGTATTGGCATGTGTTGCAATGTTATGATTACATAATTGATATATAAACTCAGGACTTTGGGAAGTCAGGACTTTGGGAAGACCGTTCTAAAACCTTCATTCTAGCCTGATTTAGCCATTCCTTTACCACTTTTGACGTGTGTTTAGTGTCATTGCCCTGTTGGAACACCCAACTTGTCAGCGCTCTTATTTTTGTTCAGGTTCCTGCTTGCCTGCCTTAGCGCTGTTCCCCTCAGCTGCGACTGATTGGCACCTGGCCACACCTGGTGTCCATCAGTCGGCTGCTATTTATACCTGCCTTGCCCTTCAGTCAGTGCTGGAGTATTGGTTGCGTGAAGCGTTTTGACACATTGCAAAACTGTATTGATACTGTGTCGATACTGTGTCACTAAATACTGACATCTGCTGGACATTAAAAATTCCTACAGGCAACCTATGGACCGACTCAACTGGCACTGATTTTATGACCTAGTATATACAATAATATAAACCAAGTCATTGTATTTCATTTAGGATTATTTCATATCTTCATTTAGATAAAAATATATTTTTCATCTTTTTTAGATACAGTCAATAAATAATGTGAACATGTATCATAACATGGAAATCTAAGAGAACGTGTTGTGAATGAGGATGCCTGTGGACTGGGAATTTATTTTAATTTTATTTTTTACACATTTTTATTTGAAAAAAAAACAGTTTTTCCAACGAATTCAATTTTAGACTGTCAGAGTTTGTTGGTGACGAACCCCAAGATACAGAGATGACGGCAGGCATTGAGCGAGAAAACATGATTTAATTAAACACTATGGCAAAAAACAAAACAAAAGGGTAACAACAAAAGGCGCGCACAAGGCGGAGAACAAACTTGGCTGTGAACTAAAATAGCAAAAATGCTAACTGTGGACAAGAAACAAAAACACTTACTGTGACACGAAGGAACTATGACATGAGCAGAGTGAACAAAAGTAGACAGAGCTACAACGACAGGTAGTAGTGACAACAAGTATTAGCGACAATGACAATGACAATGACAATAATCCAGCACTGACTGGAGGGGAAGGCAGGATTAAATAGCAGCTGGCTGATTGGCACCTGGCCACACCTGGTTTCAATCAGCCACAGCTGAGGGGACACAGCACTCGGGGAGACAAACAGGAAACAGAACCAAAACAAGAGCGCTGACAGGAAATACTACACACACACACACACACAGAGGAAAAACTAAAACACAACCAAACTGTCAGGGGCAAGCCTGACATAGACGATTTCTCTTCTTAGTTATTATTTCTCCGGCTGTAGAAAAGACCCGCTCACAGGGCACAGAGAGTTCGCGTATCAGTCACGTGACCGAAACAGCTCATGATCGGTCACGTGACTTTCTAAAAGCGGTACGCGCACCAACACAGGGTTTTGCTCTATGAGCTCGACGCGCATTGGTGTTGCCGGAGCCATCACTACTGTGAGCTATTCCCTGGATCCTGACTCCTGCCCGTTTGCTGTTTCCTGGTTTCTGGTTCGTGTTTTCCTTGCATTTTTTTAACCTTAAACCTATGTTTTCTTGTTCCAAGCCTGCCATCTCTGCATCTTGGGGTTCGTCACCCCCATTTCATGACACAACTGCACCTAAAACCCAACCTCCGGGCTGATGATTTTAGGTTGTCCTGAAGAATTTGGAGGTAATCCTCCTTTTTCATTGTCCCATTTACTCTCTGTAAAGCACCAGTTCCATTGGCAGCAAAACAGGCCCAGAGCATAATACTACCTCCACCATGCTTGACGGTAGGTGTGGTGTTCCTGGGATTAAAGGCCTCACCAAACATATTGCTGGGTATTGTGGCCAAACAGCTAAATTTGTGTTTCATTTAAAATCACATGGACAAAGATAAGACCTTCTGGAGGAAAGTTCTGTGGTCCGATGAAACTAAAATTGAGCTGTTTGGCCACAATACCCAGCAATACGTTTGGAGGAGAAAAGGTGCGGCCTTTAATCCCAAGAACACCATTCCTACCGCCAAGCATGGTGGTGGTAGTATTATGCTCTGGGCCTGTTTTTCTGCCAATGGAACTGGTGCTTTAAATGGGACAATGAAAAAGGAGGATTACCGGTACCTCCAAATTCTTCAGGACAACCTAAAATCATCAGCCCGGAGGTTGGGTCTTGGGCGCAGTTGGGTGTTCCAACAGGATAATGACCCCAAACACACGTCAAAAGTGGTAAAGGAATGGCTAAATCAGGCTAGAATTAAGATTTTAGAATGGCATTCCCAAAGTCCTGTTTGGACCACCCTGAAGAAACAAATCCATGTCAGAAAACCAACACATTTAGCTGAACTGCACCAATTTTGTCAAGAGGAGTGGTCAAAAACTCAAGGAGAAGCTTGTGGATGGCTACCAAAAACGCCTTATTGCAGTGAAACTTGCCAAGGGACATGTAAGCAAATATTAACATTGCTGTATGTATACTTTTGACCCAGCACATTTGCTCACATTTTCAGTAGACTCATAATAAATTCATAAAAGAACCAAACTTCATGAATGTTTTTTGTGACCAACAAGTATGTGCTCCAATCACTCTATCACAAAAAAATAACAGTTGTAGAAATGACTGGAAACTCAAGACAGCCATGACATTAGGTTCTTTACAAGTGTATGTAAACTTTTGACCACAACTGTATGTCATTCATAAAGTCATTAGAACTCAAGCTCGCCGCTACTCAAAGATCCTATATGCCTGAGAACCAGCGTCCTAAGCTGTGGATGTTTTGTCACATTTCAGACAAATTGCCCAGTTGTGCAAAACACACATGTCCACTCTAGTGGACGCTGGTTCTCAGGAACATCCGTCAGAGATCCTCTATATACAACATTCACTGTTCCCCCCCGCCCCCCAGGTGGCCCTCAGAAGGCAACAAGCTCAGGATGAGGAGCTCGGGATTTACAGTCCGGTCGATCTTTGCAGTCCGGGCTCGGTGATGAAGCCCGAAGGCGGCGCCGACTGCTTGTTCACTGTGGATGGTCGACCCCTGGCATCTAACGCCGCTTCCTCGCTTGGCGCCACAGGTGAGTCACTCTTCATTGGTCAGTCTACGTGCGTTACCCGTCATTATTCACTCTTTACCGGTCAGCCTATGTGTCCGTCATCGGCAACATCGTACAACTCCTTGGTTGGGTTTCATTACATCAATCATTGGCTAGTCTCGATGTTAACCTTGACATGCAGAACGAGTGAATGGTCTTGTTAAATTATTCACTAGTCACTGGTCAATCTGTGTCAATCCGTATTGGTATTGCAAGTTATTGGTCCGAGTAAAGTATTCGCCCTTCATTGGTCATCATCGGCGGTCACTCGAACGAGTATGACGATACTCCTGGTAGGGGTTTATCCCTTTATGGAGGATGCCTGTGCGTGACTTGGGGAGACTGGTGCACAGACAGTCACCACACGATCCTTGACAGAATCAGGTCAGGGTCCAGTGGCATGGAGTCCTGCAGCCTTCTTCCGCAATCGCAGCCGTTGTGGTAGTTCTTAAATCTACCGTCTTCCGCCTGCTCCGCTGTTGAGGTCTTCACCGTATCCCTGGCTAGGGGGCAGTCAGGTACTAGGCCTTTGCCAAGGGCCACCTGGGGTAACAGTAGTAAAGGGGTTAACCTCCTAGTGCCCCAAGACCCCATAGAGGAGCCTCCACTGCCGGATGCACTTTAACGTCATGCCCAGGACACCTTCATTGGTCAGTCCACATTTCACTGACAACCCAGTCCAAGTGGTTTGTCGGGTTGAAGTTTTCAGTCATCATTGGTCAGTCTACGTGTCGTTGTCCTACCAGTGACTGGTCAGGTTCAATCACTAGTGCATTCCCCATCAAAGTACTCACTCGTCATTGGTAAGTCTACTCTTCATTGGTCAGTCTACGTGGGTTACCCGTCATTATTCACTCTTTACCGGTCAGCCTACATGTCCGTCATCGGCAACATCGTACAACTCCTTGGTTGGGTTTCATTACATCAGTCATTGGCTAGTCTCGATGTTAACCTTGACATGCAGAACAAGTGAATGGTCTCGTTAAATTATTCACTAGTCACTGGTCAGTCTGTGTCAATCCGTATTAGTAATACAAGTTATTGGTCCGAGGAAAGTATTTGCCCTTCATTGGTCATCACCGGCGGTCATTCGAATGAGTATGACGATCCTCCTGGTAGGGGTGTACCGCTTTATGGAAGATGCCTGTGCGTGACTTGGGGAGACTGGTGCACAGACAGTCACCACACGATCCTTGACAGAACCGGGTCAGGGTCCAGTGGCATGGAGTCCTGCAGCCTTCTTCCGCCATCACAGCCGTTGTGGTAGTTCTTAAATCTACCGTCTTCCGTCTGCTCCGCCGTTGAGGTCTTCACCGTATCCCTGGCTAGGGGGCAGTCAGGTACTAGGCCTTTGCCAAGGGCCACCTGGGGTAACAGTAGGAAAGGAGTTAACCTCCTAGTACCCCAAAACCCCATAGAGGAGCCTCCACTGCCGGATGCACTTTAACGTCATGCCCAGGACACCTTCATTGGTCAGTCCACATGTCACTGACAACCCAGTCTAAGTGGTTTGTCGGGTTGAAGTTTTCAGTCATCATTGGTCAGTCTACGTGTCATTCGTTGTCCTACCAGTGACTGGTCAGGTTCAATCACGAGTGCATTCCCCATCAAAGTACTCACTCGTCATTGGTAAGTCTACTCTTCATTGGTCAGTCTACGTGGGTTACCGGTCATTATTCACTCTTTACCGGTCAGCCTACGTGTCCGTCATCGGCAACATTGTACAACTCCTTGGTCGGGTTTCATTACATCAATCATTGGCTAGTCTCGATGTTAACCTTGACATGCAGAACGAGTGAATGGTCTTGTTAAATTATTCACTAGTCACTGATCAGTCTGTGTCAATCCGTATTGGTATTGCAAGTTATTGGTCCGAGTAAAGTATTTGCCCTTCATTGGTCATCATCGGCGGTCACTCGAACGAGTATGACGATCCTCCTGGTAGGGGTGTATTCCTTTATGGAGGATGCCTGTGCGTGACTTTGTTTAATGCGGGGAGACTGGTGCACAGACAGTCACCACACGATCCTTGACAGAACCGGGTCAGGGTCCAGTGGCATGAAGTCTAAGACGACTGGGGACCCTTTTCTGCTGCAGCCTTCCTCTGCCATCGCAGCCGTTGTGGTAGTTCTTAAATCTACCGTCTTCCGCCTGCTCCGCCGTTGAGGTCTTCGCCGTATCCCTGGCTAGGGGCCAGTCAGGTACTAGGCCTTTGCCAAGGGCCACCTGGGGTAACAGTAGTAAAGGGGTTAACCTCCTAGTGCCCCAAGACCAGATAGAGGAGCCTCCACTGCCGGATGCACTTTAACGTCATGCCCAGGACACCTTCATTGGTCAGTCCACATGTCACTGACAACCCAGTCTAAGTGGTTTGTCGGGTTGAAGTTTTCAGTCATCATTGGTCAATCTACGTGTCATTCGTTGTCCTACCAGTGACTGGTCAGGTTCAATCACTAGTGCATTATCTCATTAAAGTACTCACTCGTCATTGGTAAGTCTACATGCCAATCATTATATGGAGTACTAGTGCATTATCTCTTCAAAGTACTAACTCGTCATTGGTGAGTCAATCGTTACTGTGTATGTACTACCAGTGATTTATTTTGTTAAAGTATAGACTTGTCACTGGTCAGTCTACATGTCAGTGACGACACAGCCCAAGTTTCATCACTCACTCTTAATTGGGTAGTCTACAAATTAATAATTAATAGTATTATTCGCGGATGATACAACAGCGTTTTGTTCAGGGGAGAACACACATTGATTGTCATGCCATGTACGGATGTACTTTGTGGACGCCTTCTCTGCTCCACAGTAAGTCTTTGCTGTCGTCCAGCATTCTGTTTTTGTTTACTTTGCAGCCAGTTCAGTTTTAGTTTCGTTTTGCTTCAATGCCTTTTCTTAGCGGCACTTAGGCACTCGCCTTTTGTTTATTTTTGGTTTAGGTGTTGGATACCTTTTTGCCTACATGCTGCCTCCCGCATATTGTGATCACGACAAACCATGTTCCCGGCATCTACAAAGCAATTAGCTACCTGCTGCCACCTACTGATATGGAAGAGTATTACACGGTTACTCTGCCGAGCTCTAGACATCACAGACACTCAACAATGGCCATACTTGCCAACCCTCCCGAATATTCCGGGAGACTCCCGAAATTCAGCGCCTCTCCCGAAAACCTCCCGGGACATATATTCTCCCGAAAATCTCCCGATTTTCAGCCGGAGCTGGAGGCCACGCCCCCTCCAGCTCCATGCTGACCTGTGTGAGGACAGCCTTTTTTCACGACGAGAGGACAACAGGGTGACAAGAACTAAATCATCCAGACTAGAGATAAATTGTATTATTATGTTTATCTTACCTAAAAATAAATATATTTATTCATTAAAAATAAATAAATAAATAAATACATTTTTACTATATTTTGCTAAAAACATCAAAATTAATTGTATTTTTATTTTTTCTGACTCCTTATTACATCCAGCCATAGAATTATACATTAAAATAAACATATTTGAAATTATTAATTTTAAATTATCATAATAATTCATTTAAAATGACCATATTTAATTATTAAAATAATTGCTTGTTTATCAACAACTTTAGCATTTTATTCATTACATTTTGAAGCTCTCAGAAGCCAAGTTATGTTATATTCCTTAATATTTATTTATGCAAGTTTGAAGTATCAATTATCCAAACACAGTTTTGTTTGCATATTTTCAGGATGTATATATATATATATATATATATATATATAAAAATATATATATATATAAATATATATATATATATATATATATATATATATATATATATATATATATATATATATATATGTATATGTATGAAATACTTGACTTGGTGAATTCTAGCTGTCAATATACTCCTCCCCTATTAACCACGCCCCCAACCACGCCCCGCCCCACCCTCGACCACGCCCCCCACCTCCCGAAATCGGAGGTCTCAAGGTTGGCAAGTATGACAATGGCACATTTTTTAATTATAGTTACTGGTTTGCAAAAAATATTTTTAACCCAATTAGGTGAAATTACATAATCTCCCACGACACACCAGACTGTATCTCACGGCACACTAGTGTGCCACGGCACAGTGGTTGAAAAACACAGCGATAAGTAATTAATAATTCCGCTGGTAATCACAGTGTTAAAAATAACGTTCAACATATAAAACATTCTCATGCATTTTAATCCATCCGTCCGTTTTCTACCGCACCTGTTCAAGAAGTCGCATTAATGGTAAGGACTATTTTATTCATTATTGGTTAGCTTCAGAATAACAATGTGATTAAAAAGAAGAATAAACTTTTTATACTCTAAAAATGTTGGTCTTACTTAAAAATGCACGCATTTAGTTGTATTCAGTGTTAAAAAATATTATATGGCTCTCACGGAAATACATTTTATAATATTTGGCTTTCATGGCTCTCCCAGCCAATAAGGTTCCCGACCCCTGAGTTAGAATAACACATAATGTTGGATATAGAGAACATTCAAACCTTTTATTTATTGAATCAAAAATACTGAAATTCCACGACATAGTGAATTTGCAAACAGCTAAAATTATACACAAAGCAAACTATAACCTGCTACCCAAGAATATATAACAATTCTTCTCAACAAAATAGGATAAATCTAATCTTAGAGAAAAATGTAATTTAAAACGTTTGCACGCACCTACAACACTTAAGACCTTCAGTATATCAGTATGTGGAGTTAAATTATGGAATAGATTCAGCAAAGAAATCAAACAATGTACTAATATGATCCACTTCAAGCAAACTCTTCAAACTTAAAGTGTGTACAAAGTACAAATAAGAAGAACCACGATGAACATTCTGAATTTATTTCATCCATCCATTCATTTTCTAGATAATCTTACTCATCTCACCATATGAAATATAACTTACTTCTCTAATTATTAGGGTCCTCTGTCCCAAAGGGACAGAGGACCCTATTGTATTTCTAGCGTTTTATTATTATACCGCCGCCTCTTTGAGCTGTAATTTGACCCCCTTAACATGCTCCAAATTGGACACACACATCAGGACTGGCAAAAATTGCGATCTAATCAAAAAACCAAACCCCAAAACTCAAATCTCAAAATTGCACTCTCGCGCCCCCTAGGAAGAAAACACAGACACAACTGCCTGTTACTCCCAGTAGGAAAGTTGTAAAGACATGAAACAAAAACCTCTATGTAGGTCTCACTTCATACTTGCCAACCCTCACGGATTTTCCGGGAGACTCCCGAAATTCAGCGCCTCTCCCGAAAACCTCCCGGGACAAATGTTCTCCCGAAAATCTCCCGAAATTCAGGCGGAGCTGGAGGCCACGCCCCCTCCAGCTCCATGCGGACCTGAGTGACGTGTCGACAGCCTGTTTTCACGTCCGCTTTCCCACAATATAAACAGCGTGCCTGCCCAATCACATTATAACTGTAGAATGATCGAGGGCGAGTTCTTGGTTTCTTATGTGGGTTTATTGTTGGGCAGTTTCATTAACGTCCTCCCAGCGCGGCAACAACACACAACAGCAGCAGTCACGTTTTCGTCTACCGTAAAGCAGTTTGTCTGCCGTAAACAGCAATGTTGTGACACTCTTAAACAGGACAATACTGCCATCTACTGTACATGCATATGTGACAATAACATCTATGGCTTTTAGAGAGAGCAGTGCACAACTGCGCACACAACAAGGAGACGAAGCAGAATGCATCATCAGAGAGGGTGTTCAGCATGGTTAGAAAAATAGTGACAGAGAATAGAACAAGGATGGACAATTCAACCCTTAACTCAACAATGAGTAGATGAGTGTTATGTGTGTGTATATGTGTAAATAAATGAACACTGAAATTCAAGTATTTCTCTTATTTTTATTTATATATATATATATATATATATATATATATATATATATATATATATATATGTATATATAAAATAAAATAAATATATATATATAGCTAAAATTCACTGAAAGTCAAGTATTTCTTATATATACCGGTACTTGGTGAATTCTAGCTGTAAATATACTCCTCCCCTCTTAACCACGCCCCCAACCACGCCCCCACCCCAACCACGACCCCCCCGACCACGCCCCCCGCCCCACCTCCCGAAATCGGAGGTCTCAAGGTTGGCAAGTATGTCTCACTTAGACCTACATTTCATACACTGACAACCCCCAGCAAAAATCAACAGGAAGTTTGCAACTCCCCCTTCAAAACAAAAGTTGTGTAAAAACAGTCACCTATTTTCAAACATTATCTCCTCTGAGCGCGTTTGTTGTGTCGGCTTCAAATTAGCACAGGAGAGAGATTGAACCCTTCTGATTAAAAGTTGATGAAAGAGTTTTAATTACTGCTCCGGTTTGGATTTTATGAGCCCTCAAAGTCGGTCCCGTCCATCAATGCTTGCAGCTTTAATTATTTTTTTATTTTTTAATGTTATTAGTTATGGAGTATATTGGGAATAAATTGAGAACAGGAAGTGAACAAAAGTTTTAGAAACTGCTATGTAAAGGAAAAAGGGTAGGATTAATTAAGCTCTGCTTCTTCCTACTCCTTTTCGGACATGTTGAACAGAGAAACTGGGAATTGTGATGTATCATGTTATATGCTTGCATGTTCTAAATAAACTCAAACTCAATAATAGCATGCATCGTTAGTAATTGGTCCGGCTGAAGTAGTCGCTCTTCATTGGTCGAGCTACACGTCTGTCGACACGGCGCAGGTCATTTGTTGCGTTACATCACTCATTGGTCAGTCTACAAGCCAGTCGTTACATGTCCTACCAGTGATTCGTCATCATCGATGAGTCTACCGGTTTTTCGAAAAACAATCCATTGGATTTTTGTGCATAAAAATGACTGAGCTCATCCATTGTTAACGAGCTAGCTAACAAACACATCAAAATTTATTGGTCAATCAAAATGTCAGTGAAAACCCAGTTCAAGGGGTTTGTCAGATTCAAGTATTCACTCATCATTGGTCAGTCTACATGCAATTTGCTACATATAGCACCAGTGATTAGTCGGGTTAAATTATTCACCCTTCATTGGTCAGTCTACATGTCAGGGACAACCCCAGACTAAGTGGTTTACCAGGTAAAAGTATTCACACATCATTGGTCAGTCTACACGCCAATTGTTGTAGTACCTGTGATTGGTCAGGTTAAATCGTTCACCTTTCATTGGTCAGTCGGATAAGAGGAAGAAGACGGATGGAGGTATTTACTAGTTATTGGTCAATCCAAATGTCAGTGAAAACGCAATTCAAGGGGTTTGTCAGATTAAAGAATTCACTCATCATTGGTCAGTCTACATGCAATTTGCTACATAGAGTGCCAGTGATTAGTCGAGTTAAATTATTCACCCTTCATTGGTGAGTCTACATGTCAGTGACAACCCCAGACTAAGTGGTTTACCAGGTAAAAGTATTCACACATCATTGGTCAGTCTACACGCCAATTGTTGTAGTACCTGTGATTGGTCAGGTTAAATCGTTCACCTTTCATTGGTCAGTCGGATAAGAGGAAGAAGACGGATGGAGGTATTTACTAGTTATTGGTCAATCCAAATGTCAGTGAAAACGCAATTCAAGTGGTTTGTCAGATTAAAGAATTCACTCATCATTGGTCAGTCTACATGCAATTTGCTACATAGAGCGCCAGTGATTAGTCGGGTTAAATTATTCACGTTCATTGGTCAGTCTACATGCCAGGGACAACCCAGCATAAGTGGTTTGTCATATGAAAGTATTCACTCATCATTGGTCAGTCTACACGCCAATTATTGTAGTACCTGTGATTGATCAGGTTAAATTGTTCACCTTTCATTGGTCAGTCGGATAAGAGTAAAAAGACGGATGGAAGTATTTACTAGTTATTGGTCAATCAAAATGTCAGTGAAAACCCAATTCAAGTGGTTTGTTAGATCATTGGTCAGTCTACATGCAATTTGCTACATAGAGCGCCAGTGATTAGTCGGGTTAAATTATTCACCCTTCATTGGTCAGTCTACATGTCAGTGACAACCCAGTCTAAGGTGAAAGTATTCCCTCATCATTGGTCAGTCTACACACCAATTGTTGTAGTACCTGTGATTGGTCAGGTTAAATCGGTCACCTTTCATTGGTCAGTCGGATAAGAGGAAGATGACGGATGGAAGTATTTACTCGTTATTGGTCAATCCAAATGTCAGTGAAAACCCAGTGATTAGTCGGGTTAAATTATTCACCCTTCATTGGTCAGTCTACATGTCAGAGACAACACAGTCTAAGTGGTTTACCAGGTGATAGTATTCCCTCATCATTGGTCAGTCTACACACCAATTGTTGTAGTACCTGTGATTGGTCAGGTTAAATCGTTCACCTTTCATTGGTCAGTCAGATAAGAGGAAGAAGACAGATGGAGGTATTTACTAGTTATTGGTCAATCCAAATGTCAGTGAAAATGCAATTCAAGTGGTTTGTCAGATTAAAGAATTCACTCATCATTGGTCAGTCTACATGCAATTTGCTACATAGAGCGCCAGTGATTAGTCGGGTTAAATTATTCACTCTTCTTTGGTCAGTCTACATGTCAGGGACAACCTAGTCTAAGTGGTTACCAGGTGAAAGTATTCCCTCATCATTGGTCAGTCTACACGCCAATTGTTGTAATACCTGTGATTGGTCAGGTTAAATCGTTCACCTTTCATTGGTCAGTCAGATAAGAGGAAGAAGACGGATGGAAGTATTTACTCGTTATTGGTCAATCAAAATGTCAGTGAAAACCCAGTTCAAGGGCTTTGTCAGATTAAAGTATTCACTCATCATTGGTCAGTCTACATGCAATTTGCTACATAGAGCGCCAGTGATTAGTCGGGTTAAATTATTCACCCTTCATTGGTCAGTCTACATGTCAGTGACAACCCATTCCAAGTGGTTTGTTAGGTTCAAGTATTCACATATCGTCTGCTTGCCAATCATCACATATAGGACTAGTTTTTTCAAAGTATGGACTCGTCATTGGTCAGTCTACACACCAACAGTTCCATCAAAATGCTGGCTTATTTAAACAAGAACCCAACAATGTGTCGTTGTTCCAGTTATGTTTGCTACAAATAACACAAGCAACAATGACGGGTGAGGCCTTTAAGAAGTCAGGCGTGGACACTGATATTGCGTGCTTCAAGCACATGTCAAGGCTACCCTCCCTCCTGCTCTGGGCCCAGACAGGCAGCACAGAGGAGGCGAGCACACGGGGACGCGGCGATAAGAAGCGCGAGCGAGCGGGAAGAGGCTGTGGACAGCGATGCACGCTGTCAGATCAGAGAAGAATGTGGCCTTGGCGATAAGGCGAACAGTACAAGGAACAACGTGTGATAGGGATGATGATGGCCAGAAAGGTCACTTGGCTGTCCTGTTAGTGCAAGACAATGCAGTCTGCTGGACGTGTAATGCCTCATGCAGCCTGTAGATGGTGCTGTTTGACAAGTGGTTGGAAGCTGAGGCATGTTCAATTCTCTTCTAGTGTATTTTTTTCTCTTTAGTCTTAATTAGGACAGGGAACCTCATAAAAAAAAAAAATAGTAATATTAATATTATTATATAGTTTTTAATATTATTTATTTATGTAATAGTGTTTATATGAATGAATGAATTATATAAATATTGTTACTGCTACAAATAACAACATCAGTAACACTAATAATGTTTATTGTTATAGTAATAATTACAAAAATAACAATACTAATAATAATTGTAATAATAATAATAATACATCAAAATATAAGTAATATGATTATCCACTATTATTATCTACTACTTTTAATCTACTTTATTTTTTTAATCATTATTATCATTTTATTTAATTGTATATGTATTATATATTTATTCTATTTTTTTAATATTATTTATTTTGTATATTAATTATTTATCATATATATTTTAATCATGTATAATTATCTACTACTACACCACTCGTAGTACTACTAAAAATAATAATAATTGTAATAATAATAACAATAATACCTCAAAATATAAATAATATAAATTATTCATTTACATAATAGTGTTTATATGAATTAATTAGTTGTATATTAATTGTTACTACTATGAATAACATCAGTAACATAATAATAATAATTAATGTTATAGTAATAATAACAAAAATAACAACAACAATACCACTCCTGCTATAACGACAACAACAATAATATTAATAATTGTTGGTAACAATACAAATAACAATACCACCACCACTACTACTACTACTAAAATTAATAATAATAGTAATAATAATAATAATAATAATAATAATATGATTATCCACTATTATTATCTACTACTTTTTTTAATCTACTTTTTTTTCATTATCATTTTATTTTATTTTATATTTATTATATATTTTTAATATTAATTATCTTTTGTATTAATTATTTATTATATATATATTTTAATTATTTATAATTGTCTACTAATTATCTACTACTACCACCACTTCTATTACTACTAAAAATAATAATAATTGTAATAATAATAATAATACCTCAAAATAGAAGTGATGTCAGTTATTTATTTATGTATTAGTGTTTATATGAATTCATTAGTTGTATAATTATTGTTACTACTATGAATAACAACATCAGTAACATAATAATAATTAATGTTATAGTAATAATAACAAAAATAACAACAACAATACCACTCCTGCTATAACGACAACAACAATAATATTAATAATTGTTAGTAACAATACAAATAACAATACCACTACCACTACTACTACTACTAAAATTAATAATAATAGTAATAATAATATTAAAAAATAATATGATTATCCACTATTATTATCTACTACTTTTTTTAATCTACTTTTTTTTCATTATCATTTTGTTTTATTTTATATTTATTATATATTTTTAATATTAATTATTTTTTATATTAATTATTTATTATATATATTTTAATTATTTATAATTGTCTACTAATTATCTACTACTACAAGCACTCCTATTACTACTAAAAATAATAATAACTGTAATAATAATAATAATACCTAAAAATAAAAGTGATGTCAATTATTTATTAATGTAATAGTGTTTATATGAATTAATTAGTTGTATAATTATTGTTACTACTATGAATAACAACATCAGTAACATAATAATAATTAATGTTATAGTAATAATAACAAAAATAACAACAACAATACCACTACTGCTATAAGGACAACAACAATAATATTATTAATTGTTAGTAACAATACAAATAACAATACCACCACCACGACTACTACTACTAAAATTAATAATAATTGTAATAATAATAATACATAATATGATTATCCACTATTATTATCTACTACTTTTTAAATCTACTTTATTTTTTTGTTATTTTATTTTATATTTATTATATTTTTTAATATTATTTATTTTTTATATTAATTATTTATTATATATATTTTAATTATTTAGAATGATCTACTAATGATCTACTACTACCACCACTCCTACTACTACTAAAAATAATAATAATTGTAATAATAATAATAATACCTCAAAATATAACTGATATAAATTATTTATTTATGTAATAGTGTTTATATGAATTAATTAGTTGTATAACTATTGTTACTACTATGAATATCAACATCAGTAACATTATAATTAATGTTATAGTAATAATAACAAAAATAACAACAACAATACCACTACTGTAATAACGACAACAACAATAGTATTAATAATTGTTAGTACCAATACAAATAACAATACTACTACCACTACTACTAAAAATAATAATAATCGTAATAATAATAAAACGTCAAAATATAAGTAATATACATTATTTATTTATGTAATAGTGTTTGTATGAATTAATTAGTTGAATAATTATTATTATGACTACGAATAACATTAGTAACACTAATGATAATTATTGTTATAGTAGTAATAATAACAAAAATAACAACAACAACAATACCACTGCTGCTATTAACAACAACAATAATATTAATAATTGTTAGTAACAATACAAATAACAATACTACTACAACCACTACGACTACTACTACTAAAAATAATAATAATTGTAATAATAATAACACATCAAAATACAAATATAATATAAATACCTGCTGTGTAAGAAAGACAAATAATTTAGAATCATATGTTTTGGTTATTGCACGTTTTTTTTTAAGAAAAATTAGGAAATACAATTAAATTCATTTTTTTATTTGAAATATAATTCAATGAACATACACTGTAAACAACAAACATTTTTGTTTGAGATAGTATACGAACAAAACAACAGAAAATATACAAAATATATAGATTATCCAAGCATGGTTTTGTTGTATTTATTGTAAGATTTGTAAATGTTTTGTATTTCATTATTATGTAATTATTTTGTTATTTATATTAATATTACTAAACAAAATGGAAGAATGAAAATCATTGTCAAAGTAATCAGGTATTTAAATATGTGTAATAATTAAATTGAAAAGAGATGCAATGATCATGTAACATAGAAATAAAAACCATATTGGTCATTGTTGCATGCTAGGAATATTTTGTTTTTATTATGGTACGTTGTTATTTATATTACCATACTGTGGTTGGACCTTCAAATAATAATGTTGATGCGAGCTACAATGACTTAACGACGGTATAGCATCTGGATGCTGTTGCCATGGTGACCTACTTTAGCATTAATGTCACATTAAGGCGGTGGTCAGCAACCAACGGCTCTCGAGCCACATGCGGCTAATAAGCGGTGCCCTGGTGGCTCCATGGAGCTTTTTAACAAATGTATGGAAATGGAAAAAAAAATGGGGTGAAAAATATATTTTTTGTTGTAATATGGTTGCGCAGGACACAAACCTTCCTAATTGTTGGAAAGCCCACTGTTTAATATGACTGTGTTTATGCTTCACTGATGAGAGTATTTGGCGAGCGCCGTTTTGTCCTACTAATTTCAACGGTCCTTGAACTCGCCGTTGTGTGGACTGTGACTCAACAGTTTGTTTACATGTACAACTTTCTCCGACACTGCCACAGAAAGACGGGTTTTGTGCCACTTCTTCTTTGTCTCATTCTGTCCACCAAACGTTTTATACTGTGCGTGAATCCACAAAGGTGAGCTTTGTTGATGTTATTGACTTGTTATGGAGTGCTAATCAGGCATATTGATCTTTGAACTCACTGCAGTTTGTTTACATGTGCAACTTTCTCCGACGCTGCCACAGAAAGACGTGTTTTGTGCCACTCCTTCTTTGTCTCATTTTGTCCACCAAACGTTTTATGCTGTGCGTGACTCCACAAAGGTGTACTTTGTTGATGTTATTGACTAGTTGGCGTGCTAATCGGGCATATTTGGTCACTGCATGACTGCAAGCTAATCGATGCTAACATGCTATTTAGGCTAGCTGTATGTACATATTGCATCATTATGCCTCGTTTGTTGGTATACTCGAGCTCATTTAATTTCCTTATGTCCTCTGTGTATTTGGTTTATGTCTCATGACACATTATCTGTATGTAATTTTGGCTGCATGTATGATAGTTGTTTGTGCGCCATGTTGTTCCAGACTACAGCAAACGTTACCCAGCTTGCAAAAATTTTAATAAATCCAATAGAAGAAGACAGCCTGATGTTTCCTTCAACTTGGACACACACATCTATACCTTTGGCCATTCTAAGACAGTCATTTCCAGGAGTTATCTCACCCTCTGAGAAGTTGTACTAATGTTTTCCAATGTTGTACAAATGTGTAGAATAAATATTACATTTCAACATTTCTGTCAACGAAGATTTGCGACAGCCTGCGACACATAGTCATTTTGATAGTAGGCTATTATAGACACTTAGTTTAGTTTAGTCTTTATTTGAAGGGACAATGCACAGAAACATTAAGCTCAAAGACAGATAAGTTCTGTACCAGATTATAGCTAAATAGCTCATTTCCATCTGCAGTCTGCAGTGGCTACCTAAATTAAAGGGATACAAAAATCATGCAATAAAATTATGACAATAAAATCATACTATAGCATGTATTCAAATTAAGAAAAGTCATGAAATGCCCTTTCATGGACACATACCGTATTTTTCGGAGTATAAGTGGCTCCGGAGTATAAGTCGCACCGGCCGAAAATGCATAATAAAGAAGGAAAAAAACATATATAAGTCGCATTGGAGTATAAGTCGCATTTTTGGGGGAAATTTATTGATAAAACCCAACACTAAGAATAGACATTTGAAAGGCAATTTAAAATAAATAAAGAATAGTGAACAACAGGCTGAATAAGTGTACGTTATATGAGGCATAAATAACCAACTGAGAACGTGCCTGGTATGTTAACGTAACATATTATGGTAAGAGTCATTCAAATAACTATAACATATAGAACATGCTATACGTTTACCAAACAATCTGTCACTCCTAATCGCTAAATCCCATGAAATTTTATACGTCTAGTCTCTTACGTGAATGAGCTAAATAATATTATTTGATATTTTACGGTAATGTGTTAATCATTTCACACATAAGTCGCTCCTGAGTATAAGTCGCACCCCCGGCCAAACTATGAAAAAGACTGTGACTTATAGTCCAAAAAATACGATAATGTAATAGTAATATACCGTATTTTTCGGAGTATAAGTCGCACCTGCCGAATAAAGAAGGAAAAAAACATATATAAGTCGCACTGGACTATAAGTCGCATTTTTTGGGGAAATTTATTTGATAAAACCCAACACCAAGAATAGACATTTGAAAGGTAATTTAAAATAAATAAAGAATAGTGAACAACAGGCTGAATAAGTGTACGTTATATGACACATAAATAACCAACTGAGAACGTGCCTGGTATGTTAACGTAACATATTATGGTAAGAGTCATTCAAATAACTATAACATATAGAACATGCTATATGCTTACCAAACAATCTGTCACTCCTAATCGCTAAATCCCATGAAATTTTATACGTCTAGTCTCTTACGTGAATGAGCTAAATAATATTATTTGATATTTTACGGTAATGTGTTAATAATTTCACACATAAGTCGCTCCTGAGTATAAGTAAAAAATAAATAATAAATAAAAAATAATAAATAATAAAAACTGCGACTTATAGTCCGAAAAATACGGTACTTAATATACAATACAACCACACCTCATTTACATCGTCACACAAAGACAATACATGCTCTTGTTCACATCTGTCATCATTTGTAAGAACAACCGTGATTTTAACAGACACACCTCACAATTTACAACAAAAATGCTCTCATGGATAAATATAATACACATTAAGTTGATGTGTCAAACATAGTGTCCACCTTAGTGACCGTGTGAGCACCTTTGATTGCTCCGAAGCCACTTTTTAACTTCAATTGTGAATGAAGAGTAATCTGTTAGACTTATATCATGTGTTGCCTTCATTATAACACTTACCGTATTTTTCGGACTATAAGTCGCAGTTTTTTTCATAGTTTGGCCGGGGGTGCGACTTATACTCAGGTGCGACTTATGTGCATACTTGCCAACCTTGAGACCTCCAGGACGTGGTTGGGGGTGTGGTTAAGAGGGGAGGAGTATATTGACAGCTAGAATTCACCAAGTCAAGTATTTCATACATATATATATATATATATATATATATATATATATATATATATATATATATATATATATATATATATATATATCTACATCCCGAAAATATGCAAACAAAACTGCGTTTAGATAATTGATACTTCAAACTTGCATAAATAAATAATTAAGAAATATAAAAGAACTTCAAAATGTAATGAATAAAATGCTAAAGTTGTTGATAAACAAGCAATTATTTTAATAATTAAATATGGTCATTTTAAATGAATTATTATGATAAATTAAAATTAATGATTTCAAATATGTTTATTTTAATGTATAATTCTATAGCTGGATGTAATAAGGAGTCAGAAAAAATACAAATAAAAATACAATTAATTTTGATGTTTTTAGCAAAATATAGTAAAAATGTATTTAGTTTTTTGTTTTTTTTAATTAATAAATATATTTATTTTTAGGTAAGATAAACATAATAATACAATTTGTCTCTACTCTGGATGATTTAGTTCTTGTCACCCTGTTGTCCTCCCATCGTGAAAAAAGGCTGTCCTCACTCAGGTCCTCATGGAGCTGGAGGAGGTGTGGCCTCCAGCTCCGGCTGAAAATCGGGAGATTTTCGGGAGAATATTTGTCCCGGGAGGTTTTCAGGAGAGGCGCTGAATTTCGGGAGTCTCCCGGAAAATTCGGGAGGGTTGGCAAGTATGCTTATGTGTGAAATGATTAACACATTACCGTAAAATATCAAATAATATTATTTAGCTCATTCACGTAAAGCGCCGTTCTAGTGGCTCTCTGGAGCTTTTTCAAAAATGTATGAAAAATGGAAAAAGATGAGGGGAAAAATATATATTTTTCGTTTTAATATGGTTTCTGTAGGAGGACAAACATGACACAAACCTCCCTAATTGTTATAAAGCACACTGTTTATATTAAACATGCTTCACTGATTCGAGTATTTGGCGAGCGCCGTTTTGTCCTACTAATTATGGCGGTCCTTGAACTCACCGTAGTTTGTTTACATGTACAACTTTCTCCGACTTTCTAGGACGTGTTTTATTCCACTTCTTTTTCTGTCTCATTTTGTCCACCAAACTTTTAAGGTTGTGCATGAATGCACAGAGGTGAGTTTTGTTGATGTTATTGACTTGTGTGGAGTGCTAATCAGACATATTTGGTCACTGCAAGCTAATCGATGCTAACATGCTATTTAGGCTAGTCAGGGGTCGGCAACCTCTACGAGTCAAAGAGCCATTTTGACCAGTTTCACAAATTATAGAAAACTATGGGAGCCGCAAAAAATTAATGAAATTTTAAATGAAATAACACTGTACACAGCGATTTTTTTTACTTTGTGCTATATTTAATCCAGGGGTCTCAGACACGCTGCCCACACCTTTATGTAGAATTTGAAAGCTGGTGCGGCACGCGGGTTTAAACTGAATGACGCTTGTCAGCTTCATGCGTGCCGTGTTGGTACAACATATAGCACCCACCATGAACAGCGTGCCTGATCAGCCTCACGTTGTATGTGGCTTTTGCTTACTCACGTAGGTGACAGCAACGCATACTTGGTCAATAACCACACAGGTTACACTGACGGTGGCGGTATAACATTTTTTTTAACACTCTTACTAATAATGCGCCACACTGTGAACTCACACCAAACAAGAATGACAAACACATTTCGGGAGAACATCTGCACCTTAACACAACAGGACAAATACTCAGAATCCCATGCAGCCCTAACTCTTCCGGGATACATTAAACACCCCCGCTACCAAACCCCGCCCACAGAGAGAGAGGGGGGAGAGGGGGGGGCGGTGATGTGTGAGGGAGCAGGGTTGGGGTGGGGGCGGGGTTTGGTGGTAGCAGGGATGTATAATATAGCCCGGAAGAGTCAGGGCTGCATGGGATTCTGGGTGTTTGTTCTGTTGTGTTTATGTTGTGTTAAGGTGCAGATGTTCTCCCGAAATGTGTTTGTCATTCTTGTTTGGTTTTGGTTCAAAGTGTGGCGCATTATTAGTAAGAGTGTTAAAGTTGTTTTATATGGTCACCGTCAGTGTAACCTGTGTGGCTGTTGACCAAGTATGCCTTGCTGTCACATATGTGTGGAAGCAGAAGATGTATATTGTATAACAAGTGTTGGGCTAGCACGCTGTTGATATAGATTGTAGAAGGCACCAAATGTTGTACCATCATGGTATGCCCTTATTATGGCTGTAAGGGTGAAAAATCGGTGAATATTAATCCCGGGGGAGTTTTCTGCGAGAGAAACTGAAGTCCGGAAGTCTCATGGAAAAATCGGGGGGTTCAGCAAGTAAGCTGCTGAGCCGCATCAGAGTGATCAAAGAGCCGCATGCGGCTCCGGAGCCACGGGTTGCCGACCCCTGGGCTAGCTATATGTACATATTGCATCATTATGCCTCATTTGTAGCTATATTTGAGGTCATTTAGTTTCCTTTAAGTCCTCTTAATTCCATGTATATCTCATGACACACTATCTGTATGTAAAATGGCTTTTAATTTTTTGCGGCTCAAGACAGATTTATTTTTGTATTTTTGGTCCAATATGGCTCTTTCAACATTTTGGGTTGCCGACCCCTGGACTAGACGTATAAGATTTCATGGGATTTAGCGATTAGGAGTGACAGATTGTTTGGTAAACGTATAGCATGTTCTATATGTTATAGTTATTTGAATGACTCTTACCATAATATGTTACGTTAACATACCAGTTGGTTATTTATGCCTCATATAACGTACACTTATTCAGCCTGTTGTTCACTATTCTTTATTTATTTTAAATTGCCTTTCAAATGTCTATTCTTGGTGTTGGGTTTTATCAAATAGAGTTCCCCAAAAAATGCGACTTATATGTTTTTTTCCTTCTTTATTATGCATTTTCGGCCGGTGCGACTTATACTCCGAAAAATACGGTATATAAGCCTTTTAATGTTTTGCAGCTCCAGACAGATTACTTTTTTGTATTTTTGGTCCAGTATGGCACTTTCAACATTTTGGGTTGCATTGTCGTGTGTTTTTCAGGTGCAGAAAATCACTCCAGCCCGACGGCCAGCCAACAGTCCGATCTGCTGCTGGAGACCTCCTACCAACACCTCTACCAGCCTTCCTGCTACCCGGGCTACTACAACAACGTGTACAACTACCAGCAGTACCAGGTGACGCCCTATCTTTAAGTCTGAACCTTAAAGATACTGTGTTATGATTAGATGGGGGTTGGGTGACAAAAAAAGAGAGTCTTGGACGTGTTATCTATAGCGACATAGCAGAGGGCACGGATCAAGATGGTGGAGCCAGAAGAAGAAGCGCCGAGTGTGAGAAAAGATGACTATCATATGTTTGTGAGCGCTTATTCAAGATGTGAGGAAGGAGAAGCGGGATGATAACCAAAATACAGTAGGAGCAACTTGATAGTAACGAGTAGATGCTAACACAATCACTTTTTCCCCACGTCCCAACTGGGAGAATTGTTGCCTCATACCTGTGAGAATCCTGCATGTTGGTTCGTTTCTGCAGGACGAGCTGCAGTGTGCTCAAACTACCACCAGGTGGCATCTGTGAGCAGATAATACTGTATCATCCCATTCTCTTGGTCTTATCAGGTCTTAGCAGGAAACGTCACGGTTTAACCTCTGAAACAGACCTGGGCAAATTAAGGCCCGGGGGCCACATGCGGCTCGTTGAGCTTTTCAATCCGGCCCACCGCACATTTCCAAATAATTTTTAATTTTTAATCTTTAAGATGGAAAGTGCAGTGATGTTTTGAAATTACCATAAGTCTTGAACTATACAAAGTATTTCAATGGTTGGAATCGGTGCTTTTGCATGATATCACCAATCACCAAAATTATTCACGAACGCGGCCACCGCTGCTGCTTACTGCTCCCCTCACTTCTCAGGGGGTGGAGCAAGGGTATGGGTCAAATGCAGAAGGTAATTTCACCACACCTAGTGTGTGTGTGTGACTATCAGTGGTACTTTAACTTTAACTTTAATACACTAGTTACTATGTTAAAGGCCTACTGAAAGCCACTACTACCGACCACGCAGTCTGATAGTTTATATATCAATGATGATATCTTAACATTGCAACACATGCCAATACGGCCGGGTTAGCTTACTAAAGTGCAATTTGTAATTTTCGCGCAAAATATCCTGCTGAAAACGTCTCGGTATGATGACGTCAGCGCGTGACGTCACGGATTGTGGAGGACATTTTGGGACAGCATGGTGGCCAGCTATTAAGTCGTCTGTTTTCATCGCAAAATTCCACAGTATTCTGGACATCTGTGTTGGTGAATCTTTTGCAATTTGTTCAATGAACAATGGAGACAGCAAAGAAGAAAGCTGTAGGTGGGAAGCGGTGGAGTGCGGGCGGCTGCAGCAACACAAACACAGCCGGTGTTTCATTGTTTACATTCCCGAAAGATGACAGTCAAGCTTTACCATTGGCCTGTGGAGAACTGGGACAACAGAGACTCTTACCAGGAGGACTTTGAGTTGGATACGCAGACACGGTACCGTGAGTACGCATGCAGCTGCGGCTTCCAAACATTTGATCGCTTGCCCGTACGTGCGTGCCGCTATGTGCATGTCACGTACGTAACTTTGGGGACTTTGGGGAAATATATGTGCTGTATGAACTTTGGGGAGGTGAACGGTACTTTGGGCTGTGGGATTGAGTGCAGGTGTTTGAGTTGTATTGGCGGGTTGTATGGACGGGAGGGGGGAGGTGTTTGTTATGCGGGATTAATTTGTGGCATATTAAATATAAGCCTGGTTGTGTTGTGGCTAATAGAGTATATATATGTATTGTGTTTATTTACTGTTTTAGTCATTCCCAGCTGAATATCAGGTCCCACCCGCCTCTCACAGCATCTTCCCTATCTAAGTCGCTCCCACTTCACTCTCACTTTCCTCATCCACGAATCTTTCATCCTCGCTCAAATTAATGGGGAAATCGTCGCTTTCTCGGTCCGAATCGCTCTCGCTGCTGGTGGCCATGATTGTAAACAATGTGCAGATGTGAGGAGCTCCAAAACCTGTGACGTCACACTACTCGTCTGCTACTTCCGGTACAGGCAAGGCTTTTTTATCAGCGACCAAAAGTTGCGAACTTTATCGTCGATGTTCTCTACTAAATCCTTTCAGCAAAAATATGGCAATATCGCGAAATGATCAAGTATGACACATAGAATGGACCTGCTATCCCCGTTTAAATAAGAAAATCGCATTTCAGTAGGCCTTTAATCTAATTAGTTACTATGGTAGCTCAGATGAGGCACCAAGCAGTGTGGGTGGGGAGCGTTTCCACAGAGTGTTTCCAGAACGGCCAGCCTGAAATGTGGGTGTCAGGGACAGACGCGGAAGGAGATTTTTACCCTTTGCGTTCATATTTTGTTGTGTTTGTTGTATTTTTGTTGCATTTTTCTTGATTGTAAAATATGTCAATCGAGAGAGGGTGTGCCGTTCATATGTCAATATTCAGTGTTTTATCGTTCATAGTTAATATTGTAAACCCCACATTCTTTATTTTCACGTACATTCTGGGTGTCTCATTCAGTAGAAAAAGTTGAAATTCCATTCCGTTTTTAAGGCGGTCTGTCATAATGTTTTTAGCATTCAATCAGACATTATTGTGAGGTTTTGTATTAGTGTTCCTAAAAATAGATATACCGGCCCCCAGACACATTTCTTTCTCTAAATTTGGCCCCCAAGTCAAAATAATTGCCCAGGACTGCTCTAAAGGCCTTAGTGGCCACATGCGTGGACAGCACCTTTTAGCTCTTATTTCCAAAATTGTGTACACTACTGAATTGGGGTCTTATGCCGACATATGGACACTTATACTGCCATCTGGTGGTGTCAGAAGAGTATAACATACAATGGAATTTGGGGGAAAAAAGTGTAAAAATAAACATTTGCATGTCACTACACATGAAGTACACGTGTGTGTACTTATGGACTAAGTACATCATATAAAAATATGATTTTTAGTTTTTATTCTAATTAGGGTCCAATAAGCCCAAAAAGCAAAGAGAAATAAAAAAAGCATGTAAACAAACAGCTTAAGAGGTTAAGTGAGGGATGGGGCAAAAACTAATCCAGACCCACTTTATACTAAAACATCAAAAGACTGACATCCAATAATAACTTAGGTAGTAAGCATTTACCCCACGTTATTTGCCACTTTAATTTACTTAAGTTTTATTATTGATGCTTGTGTGTATGGCAGCTAAGAAAACGTTGCCATTATTAAAGGTTTATGATAGCAATCGTTTAATTAAATTAGCCTGCTCAGTGGCCTTGTGGTTAGAGTGTCCGCCCTGAGATTGGTAGGTCCGTGAGTTCAAACCCCGGCCGAGTCATACCAAAGACTATACAAATGGGACCCATTACCTCCCTGCGTCGCACTCAGCATCAAGGGTTGGAATTGGGGGTAAAATCACCAAAAATTGTTCCCGGGCGCGGCCATCACTGCTGCTCACTGCTCCCCTCACCTCCCAGTGGGTGGAACAAGGAGATGAGTCAAATGCAGAGAGTAATTTCACCACACCTAGTGTGTGTGTGTGTGTGTGTGTGTGACTATCAGTGGTACTTTTTAACTTTAAATCAGTAAGGATTTTTAAATATCCATTTTTATACAGTTTGCCTTTACCGTAATGTTTACTTTATTTTTTTTCAAGCAGCGGTCCTGCGATATTTTCCACTTTTCTGACAATACGCTTTGCACCTTTGTTGTTTTTGTTGACATAATACCAAATACTGTACAATTTTAACAGTACCGACTAGGGCTGGGAGATATGGTCGAAAAAGTGTATCTCCATATACAAACCCCGTTTCCATATGAGTTGGGAAATTGTGTTAGATGTAAATATAAACGGAATACAATGATTTGCAAATCATTTTCAACCCATATTCAGTTGAATATGCTACAAAGACAACATATTTGATGTTCAAACCGATAAACATTTTTTTGTTTTTGCAAATAATCATTAACTTTAGAATTTGATGCCAGCAACACGTGACAAAGAAGTTGGGAAAGGTGGCAATAAATACTGATAAAGTTGAGGAATGCTCATCAAACATCCCACAGGTGAACAGGCAAATTGGGAACAGGTGGGCGCCATGATTGGGTATAAAAGTAGATTCCATGAAATGCTCAGTCATTCACAAACAAGGATGGGGCGAGGGTCACCACTTTGTCAACAAATGCCTGAGCAAATTGTTGAACAGTTTAAGAAAAACCTTTCTTAACCAGCTATTGCAAGGAATTTAGGGATTTCACCATCTACGGTCCGTAATATCATCAAAGGGTTCAGAGAATCTGGAGAAATCACTGCACGTAAGCAGCTAAGCCCGTGACCTTCGATCCCTCAGGCTGTACTGCATCAACAAGCGACATCAGTGTGTAAAGGATATCACCACATGGGCTCAGGAACACTTCAGAAACCCACTGTCAGTAACTAGTTAATTATTATTTGCAACCTATTGTGACTATAACAATCTACAAGGTTAATGTAGGTTGCTTCTCTTTCTCCCCCTCCATTTTTCTGCATTATTTCGTATCTCAAGTTATCATTACGTATATGTATTGTTGCATTTAAACAACTGTATTGTTGATAATAAAGGTAAATTATTGGTATTGTTCATTATCAATAGCGCTATTTCTATTGGTATTTGTATTGATCCATTTGTAGTGTAATAATGCTCATTGTCATTTCTGTATTATTTTTTATTTTTCGCTAACTGCTTATTTGCTATTACTTTTACCATCATATTTGTACATGTCGTATTTGCGGATGTTGCTCTATTGTTGTTGTTGTTGTTTGCTGTTGTTGTTTTTGTCTCTCTGTCTAATCCCCCTCTTGTCCCCACAATTTCCCCCTCTGTCTTCTTTTTTTTCTCTTTCTATCCCCTCCTGCTCCGGCCCGGCTGCACTAAATGATAATATAAATACATTTAATAAAGTCAAATACAAATAAGGCAACAAGAGAAGTATCCTACACTTCTCTTTTGTAAAGTAAATCTGAACAGCCGACATGGGCATCTACATCAACTATATGATTTGCCTGAGAAGCAGTACAGGACACAAAAAAAAAAATAAAAAAAAAAAAAAATAAAAAAAAATTATTATTTGCAAAAAAAAAAAAAAAGTTTATGAGTTTGAACATCAAAAATCTTGTCTTTGTAGTGCATTCAATTGAATATGGGTTGAAAAGGATTTGCAAATCATTGTATGCCGTTTATATTTACATCTAACACAATTTCCCAACTCATATGAAAACGGGGTTTGTATTTTTGCTTAAACTATATATATATTTGGTGAAAGTATACATGTAAAGATATTCATTTTTGAGCGATATTCACTGAAATATATACACATATGTTAACCAGAGGGGGAGCACTTTTAAAACCGACACACAGTCAATTTGAAAAATCCCTCCTTTTTGGGACCACCCTCATTTTGATAGATTTCACCACCAGGGGTGCAAATGAGATCTCTATTTTTTGTTTTTTTGTAATGTGCTTAAGGCCGATGACATAGGAGACACTGACCACAGATGGCCCCTGTGCCGCACTTTAGGCAACCCAGCTGTAGAAGCTAACTGTTAATGGCCACTATATATATATTGTTCATCCTATGCGGGTTGTGGACGCAGGTTGTCTTACGTCAGCACGGGAAGTCATAAAATCAGCTGTTCACCTGGCGGGTTTTTTCGGGGATGAATAGGGAAGTCCTTATTTAGCTGCCGTCTTGTTTTATCATATATTGCTGCCTTTGCACCTGTCAAAGTTTACTTTTGTATGCACATTAAAACAACAAAAAAACATCCTAACTTTGGAGCAATGTTCACGGACTCTAGTATTTGGCTCTCTGTTAGATGCAATGGTTTTCCGTATTGGGATCATGATTTCGGTCCTAACTTGTTCCTCATATGGAAGCCCACACACACACACATACACACACACACACACACACACACACACGCTAATGTGTCAAAGGATGATGAGCTGGGTGTAACAAATGAACTCTATAACTCCTTGGTGATCTCAGATCAGGTGCTTTAATCTTATTAATAAATATTTATCCCCCCCACCTCCTTCAGTAGCAACATCAAGTTTTGGGGTCAGTGCCTTGGCGGCGGCGCCTGAATTGCAAAGGTTAATGGTATTGTCTGTCGGTTGGAGAGGCGACCCGCTCCGCCTCAGCGCTCGGAAAGGGAGAAAGTGAGCGCGTTTAATGCTAATCAGTTAGCGCTCCTTAGCATAATTTTGCCATCGTGCCCGCTGATTTATGGTATTTTATGTGGAGCTGTCATTGCCTGAGAGGCCACGTGCGGCGATTATTTAAATTTTATTATTGGGTTTGGAAAGTGAAGGTGTGGCAAGTACACACTTTGGACACTTGAAGCACTGAGTTGCTCGTTACACACACACACACACACACACACACACACACACACACACACTGATCTTTATCTACCTTAATTTTGTCATGACCCGTTGTCCGGATCATGTTTTTGTTATGTTCTGTTAGTTTTAGACCCCATAGTTCCTGTTTTTGTGTGCACCCTTGGTTGTTTTGGTTACCATGGCGACTGATGATTTTCACCTGCCTCTGGTGTTCGGGACACGCACTTGTTTCCAATCAAGAGACATGATTTAAGCCCACCTTTGCCAGTCAGTCGTCCTGGCGTCATTGCTCGTTTCAGGTCTGATTCTATAGTTATGCTGGTTATTGGTTTCATGCCACAGTTTCATGTTGTTCTATGCCATAGTTCATGTTAGTTGTTTCATGCCACAGTTTCATGTTGTTCTATGCCATTGTTCTAGTTAGTTGTTTCATGTCACAGTTTCATGTTGTTCTATGCCATTGTTCATGTTAGTTGTTTCATGCCACGGTTTCATGTTGTTCTATGCCATTGTTCATGTTAGTTGTTTCATGCCACAGTTTCATGTTGTTCTAAGCCATTGTTCATGTTCGTTGTTTCATGCCACAGTTTCATGTTGTTCTATGCCATTGTTCATGTTAGTTGTTTCATGCCACAGTTTCATGTTGTTCTATGCCATTGTTCATGTTAGTTGTTTCATGCCACAGTTTCATGTTGTTCTATGCCATTGTTCTTGTTAGTTGTTTCATGCCACAGTTTCATGTTGTTCTATGCCATTGTTCATGTTAGTTGTTTCATGCCACAGTTTCATGTTGTTCTATGCCATTGTTCATGTTAGTTGTTTCATGCCACAGTTTCATGTTGTTCTATGCCATTGTTCATGTTAGTTGTTTCATGCCACAGTTTCATGTTGTTCTATGCCATTGTTCATGTTAGTTGTTTCATGCCACAGTTTCATGTTGTTCTATGCCATTGTTCATGTTAGTTGTTTCATGCCACAGTTTCATGTTGTTCTATGCCATTGTTCATGTTAGTTGTTTCATGCCACAGTTTCATGTTGTTCTTTGCCATTGTTCATGTTAGTTGTTTCATGCCACAGTTTCATGTTGTTCTATGCCTTTGTTCATGTTAGTTGTTTCATGCCACAGTTTCATGTTGTTCTATGCCATTGTTCATGTTAGTTGTTTCATGCCACAGTTTCATGTTGTTCTATGCCATCGTTCATGTTAGTTGTTTCATGCCACAGTTTCATGTTGTTCTATGCCATCGTTCATGTTAGTTGTTTCATGCCACAGTTTCATGTTGTCCTATGCCATTGTTCATGTTAGTTGTTTCATGCCACAGTTTCATGTTGTTCTATGCCATTGTTCATGTTAGTTGTTTCATGCCCCAGTTTCATGTTGTTCTATGCCATTGTTCATATTAGTTGTTTCATGCCACAGTTTCATGTTGTTCTATGCCATTGTTCATGTTAGTTGTTTCATGCCACAGTTTCATGTTGTTCTATGCCATTGTTCATGTTAGTTGTTTCATGCCACAGTTCCATGTTGTTCTATGCCATTGTTCATGTTAGTTGTTTCATGCCACAGTTCCATGTTGTTCTATGCCATTGTTCATGTTAGTTGTTTCATGCCACAGTTTCATGTTGTTCTATGCCATTGTTCATGTTAGTTGTTTCATGCCACAGTTTCATGTTGTTCTATGCCATTGTTCATGTTAGTTGTTTCATGCCACAGTTTCATGTTGTTCTATGCCATTGTTCATGTTAGTTGTTTCATGCCACAGTTTCATGTTGATCTATGCCATTGTTCATGTTAGTTGTTTCATGCCACATTTTCATGTAGTCCTATGCCATTGTTCATGTTAGTTGTTTCATGCCACAGTTTCATGTTGTTCTATGCCATTGTTCATGTTAGTTGTTTCATGCCGCAGTTTCATGTTGTTCTATGCCATTGTTCATGTTAGTTGTTTCATGCCACAGTTTCATGTTGTTCTATGCCATCGTTCATGTTAGTTGTTTCGTGCCACAGTTTCATGTTGTTCTATGCCATTGTTCATGTTAGTTGTTTCGTGCCACAGTTTCATGTTGTTCTATGCCATTGTTCAAGTTAGTTGTTTCGTGCCACAGTTTCATGTTGTTCTATGCCATTGTTCATGTTAGTTGTTTCATGCCACAGTTTCATGTTGTTCTATGCCATTGTTCATGTTAGTTGTTTCATGCCACAGTTTCATGTTGTTCTATGCCATCGTTCATGTTAGTTGTTTCATGCCACAGTTTCATGTTGTCCTATGCCATTGTTCATGTTAGTTGTTTCATGCCACAGTTTCATGTTGTTCTATGCCATTGTTCATGTTAGTTGTTTCATGCCCCAGTTTCATGTTGTTCTATGCCATTGTTCATATTAGTTGTTTCATGCCACAGTTTCATGTTGTTCTATGCCATTGTTCATGTTAGTTGTTTCATGCCACAGTTTCATGTTGTTCTATGCCATTGTTCATGTTAGTTGTTTCATGCCACAGTTCCATGTTGTTCTATGCCATTGTTCATGTTAGTTGTTTCATGCCACAGTTCCATGTTGTTCTATGCCATTGTTCATGTTAGTTGTTTCATGCCACAGTTTCATGTTGTTCTATGCCATTGTTCATGTTAGTTGTTTCATGCCACAGTTTCATGTTGTTCTATGCCATTGTTCATGTTAGTTGTTTCATGCCACAGTTTCATGTTGTTCTATGCCATTGTTCATGTTAGTTGTTTCATGCCACAGTTTCATGTTGATCTATGCCATTGTTTATGTTAGTTGTTTCATGCCACATTTTCATGTAGTCCTATGCCATTGTTCATGTTAGTTGTTTCATGCCACAGTTTCATGTTGTTCTATGCCATTGTTCATGTTAGTTGTTTCATGCCACAGTTTCATGTTGTTCTATGCCATTGTTCATGTTAGTTGTTTCATGCCACAGTTTCATGTTGTTCTATGCCATTGTTCATGTTAGTTGTTTCATGCCGCAGTTTCATGTTGTTCTATGCCATTGTTCATGTTAGTTGTTTCATGCCGCAGTTTCATGTTGTTCTATGCCATTGTTCATGTTAGTTGTTTCATGCCACAGTTTCATGTTGTTCTATGCCATCGTTCATGTTAGTTGTTTCATGCCACAGTTTCATGTTGTTCTATGCCATTGTTCATGTTAGTTGTTTCGTGCCACAGTTTCATGTTGTTCTATGCCATTGTTCAAGTTAGTTGTTTCGTGCCACAGTTTCATGTTGTTCTATGCCATTGTTCATGTTAGTTGTTTCATGCCACAGTTTCATGTTGTTCTATGCCATTGTTCATGTTAGTTGTTTCATGCCACAGTTTCATGTTGTTCTATGCCATTGTTCTAGTTAGTTGTTTCATGCCACAGTTTCATGTTGTTCTATGCCATTGTTCATGTTAGTTGTTTCATGCCACAGTTTCATGTTGTTCTATGCCATTGTTCTATGCCACAGTTTCATGTTGTGCTATGCCATCGTTCATGTTAGTTGTTTCATGCCATAGTTTCATGTTGTTCTATGCCATTGTTCATGTTAGTTGTTTCATGCCACAGTTTCATGTTGTTCTATGCCATTGTTCATGTTAGTTGTTTCATGCCACAGTTTCATAGTTGTTCCATGCCATTGTTCATGTTAGTTGTTTCATGCCACAGTTTCATGTTGTTCTATGCCATTGTTCATGTTAGTTGTTTCATGCCACAGTTTCATGTTGTTCTATGCCATTGTTCATGTTAGTTGTTTCATGCCACAGTTTCATGTTGTTCTATGCCATTGTTCATGTTAGTTGTTTCATGCCACAGTTCCATGTTGTTCTATGCCATTGTTCATGTTAGTTGTTTCATGCCACAGTTTCATGTTGTTCTATGCCATTGTTCATGTTAGTTGTTTCATGCCACAGTCTCATGTTGTTCTATGCCATTGTTCATGTTGTTCTATGCCATTGTTCTATGCCACAGTTTCATGTTGTGCTATGCCATCGTTCATGTTAGTTGTTTCATGCCATAGTTTCATGTTGTTCTATGCCATTGTTCATGTTAGTTGTTTCATGCCACAGTTTCATGTTGTTCTATGCCATTGTTCATGTTAGTTGTTTCATGCCACAGTTTCATAGTTGTTCCATGCCATTGTTCATGTTAGTTGTTTCATGCCACAGTTTCATGTTGTTCTATGCCATTGTTCATGTTAGTTGTTTCATGCCACAGTTTCATGTTGTTCTATGCCATTGTTCATGTTAGTTGTTTCATGCCACAGTTTCATGTTGTTCTATGCCATCGTTCATGTTAGTTGTTTCATGCCACAGTTTCATGTTGTTCTATGCCATCGTTCATGTTAGTTGTTTCATGCCAGTTTCATGTTGTTCTATGCCATTGTTCATGTTAGTTGTTTCATGCCACAGTTTCATGTTGTTCTATGCCATTGTTCATGTTAGTTGTTTCATGCCCCAGTTTCATGTTGTTCTATGCCATTGTTCATATTAGTTGTTTCATGCCACAGTTTCATGTTGTTCTATGCCATTGTTCATGTTAGTTGTTTCATGCCACAGTTTCATGTTGTTCTATGCCATTGTTCATGTTAGTTGTTTCATGCCACAGTTCAATGTTGTTCTATGCCATTGTTCATGTTAGTTGTTTCATGCCACAGTTTCATGTTGTTCTATGCCATTGTTCATGTTAGTTGTTCCATGCCACAGTTTCATGTTGTTCTATGCCATTGTTCATGTTAGTTGTTTCATGCCACAGTTTCATGTTGTTCTATGCCATTGTTCATGTTAGTTGTTTCATGCCACAGTTTCATGTTGTTCTATGCCATTGTTCATGTTGTTCTATGCCATTGTTCATGTTAGTTGTTTCATGCCACAGTTTCATGTTGTTCTATGCCATTGTTCATGTTAGTTGTTTCATGCCACAGTTTCATGTTGTTCTATGCCATTGTTCATGTTAGTTGTTTCATGCCACAGTTTCATGTTGTACATCAAGCAAGAATGGGAAAGAATTCCACCTGAGAAGCTTAAAAAATGTGTCTACTCAGTTCCCAAACGTTTACTGAGTGTTGTTAAAAGGAAAGGCCATGTAACACAGTGGTGAACATGCCCTTTCCCAACTACTTTGGCACGTGTTGCAGCCATGAAATTCTAAGTTAATTATTATTTGCAAAAAAAAAAAAAAAAGTTTATGAGTTTGAACATCAAATATGTTATCTTTGTAGTGCATTCAATTGAATATGGGTTGAAAAGGATTTGCAAATCATTGTATTCCGTTTATATTTACATCTAACACAATTTCCCAACTCATATGGAAACGGGGTTTGTAAAAGTGTGTATATTGTATGTATATAATTGTGTATTGCCACAAAGACTGCAGTTTCACTTTTGCTGTCCAAAGTCGACTCAGAGAGGCAACATTTTGGCTCTTTATCGTGTGGTACATCTACCCCGCCAGTACCCACTGGCCCCACGCCGCACACTCAGTGGTGCTTGGCGGCCATGCAGGCGGCAAATGATAAACGCAATAAGGGTGATGGTGAAGAAGCTTCCAGACAGGAAGATGGTGCCTGATAAGAAGTCCGGAGCTCTCAGGGAGGTACAAACCCTCACAACTTCACCCCGCTCCCAAACAGGAGCAATATTGTCTTCCCTTTCCATTTTGGACCTTATCTTCAGTCAAATCGGAGATATATATATTTAGTAAAATCAGTAAAAGTAGCTAACAGAACGGGAGAGTTTTACTGAAAAAAGTAAAATGGCGTTTTGACAAACGTCTGGAAATTAGTTGTTTACTTTATTATCTCAGATTGTAGTTGAACAGTAAGCATATTGGTTTAACACAGTAAGAAAAAATAAAAATGTTATCCACATTTATTTTTGACTATGTTTTTATTTATTTATTGGTTGTTTTTTTCGAGGATATTTATAAATTATTTTACATTTTGTCTTTAATATAAAACGTCTAGACCAGGGGTGTCAAACTCAAATACAGAGTGGGCTGAACTGAACAAAGCCGCGGGCCGGGGTTGAACAAGTTAACCTTTTAATAGGGACCCAAACAAGTTTTGCATTGAATATTGAACAAGCAAGGCTTGTATAACTTTATATTGACATGCAAAATCCAGTTTCAAATAATACTAATAATAATTAAAAAAATATCAATGGCATATCAAATACAATTTAAATAAAAATGGAATGCCTCTTTTCTATTTGCAGCCTTCTGAGGTAAATATCAACATTAACTTTTTCCACAGGCTAATAAATTTGAAAATAAAATAATGAATAAAACAACCATTCAGGACTTTAAACTGCTCAGTTTGCAACACACTGATCTAATCTGATGTGCCCAAGCCAGATACCTGCCATCTTTTCTTGGATGCAAGTTCATTAATGTCGGGGTTTAGGCTTTGAGCTGAGGCAACTTCATTATCGAACGAAGGTGTTCATCAGTCATTATTTCTCGTAGTCCACCCGGACCACTGTCTTGGGGGCGTGCCTTAAAGGCACTGCCTTTAACGTCCTCTACGAGCTGTCGTCACGTCCGCTTTTCATCCATTCTAACAATGTGCCAGCCCAGTCACAAGATATGTGCGGCTTCTGTACGCACACACACGTGAATGCAACGCATACTTGATCAACAGCGATACAGGTTACACTGAGGGTGGCCATATAAACAACTTTAACACTGTTAGAAATATACGCCACACTGTGAATCCACACCAAACACGAACGACAAACACATTTCGGGAGAACATCCGCACCGTAACACAACATAAACACAACAGAACAAATACCCAGAACCCTTTGCAGCATTAACTCTTCCGGGACGCTACAAAATACACCCCCCGCTGTGTGAAACGTGTATTAAATGACAGGTTTTATTAAATGACAGGTTTTATTAAATGACTAAATAAAAATAATGTGCTATTTAGTGTAACGATTGTATTGGGGTGAAAGGTACCTTCAAATGCGTGATTAGGAAGTAAGAAAGTAAGTACATTTTATTTATGAAGCGCTTTTCACAGATAAAATCACAAAGCGCTGTACAAAACATAGGTGAAGTAAAACAACAATTCAATCAAAACAACAGGGGCAACATCATAAAAAGGATACAAAGTGGATTAAAATTGATAGTTAAAAGTTGCATTAACTAAAAGCTTTACTAAAAAGAGACATTTTCAAATGTTTCTTAAAAGTTTCAACACAGTCAAGATCACGGAGGGACTGGTGCAAGTTGTTCCAGAGTCTGGGTACTATAGTCTGGAATGCCAGGTCTCCACGGGTTTAAAAACACGTTTTTGGGATCTTTAGAAGACCCTGGCCTGAAGACCGGAGGCTGCGCCCTGAATAGTAGGGACATAGCAAGTCAGGGATGTACTGAGGGGCCCCACCATGCAATGCACAGAATGTCAGGACTTAAAATCTTAAACTCTATGCGGAATTTAACTGGAAGCCAATGAAGACTGGATTAAATTACATTTCCTCATTCCTTGGATTCATTCACAGGCGCAGATGCAAGGGGTGCATGAATTCCAATGGGGAGCATGTCTCGCCACAACACCGGCTGGAAAAATTGGAAATATTAACTGCTTGAAAGTAACGTGATCTCGCTTATTGGTTCTGGCTTCTGGCTCAGGGCCCGAATTTCAGTGCCCCTCCCGAAAATCTCCCGGGGCAACCATTCTCCCGAATTTCTCCCGATTTCCACCGGGACAACAATATTGGGGGCGTGCCTTAAAGGCACTGCCTTTAGCGTCCTCTCTCACCTGAAAAGGAGACTATCATATATGTCTCCGTTATCCATAGGTTTATCTATAACCCATAAAGTAGGCAGGCACGGAGCTATTTCTCAGCGTGTGTTTATTCCAGCCGGCACGTTAATACACTGACACACAACATCCGGATTCCCATCATGCATCGTTTCAAAACTACGGCAAGTAGTAATGTCCAAAAACACAACAGAGACGAAGCAGAAGAACGAAGAAGAGACATGGCGACGACGAGTAAGAAGAAGAAGTACGCCTGCAAGTTCTGAAATGATTGGAAAAAATAATTTCAGTTCATCCTGTCATGACTTGGTCCTGGGTGTTTGCTTTTCCGGTATGCAACGGAAAGTTGGCTCGGGCGAGACGGGAATGTAAATACATGATTTATTTAATATATCAAAATAACGTGCAAACGAAAAGCGCGCACAGTGGCGGAGAACAAACTATGAAACCAAAAGACTATAGCATTAATAAACAAAACTTACTTGGCATGGACTAAAAGGAGCAGCATGAACGATGGACATGAAATCAAGTGTCAGAAATGTGCAGAGCATAATTGTGGGATGTCACCAGCAAGACAAACTGAAAACAATGAACTTAAAATACTACAGACATGATTAACGAAAACAGGTGCGTGACTCAAAACGTGAAACAGGTGCGTGACGTGACAGGTGAAAACTAATGGTTGCTATGGTGACAAAACAAAAGTGCACAAAAAGTCCAAAAACAAAACCGAACATGACCAAAACAAAAACATGATCACACAGACATGACATATCCAGGACAGCTCGAAGGGGAAGTGGTATGCTGCCTGCACATTTTGTAGATCAGACTCCTCCATTGAACACACGGTGGCCGAATGGATATACTCATTCATGAACGGATTATTTATATATATATATATATATATATATATATATATATATATATATATATATATATATATATATATATATATATATATATATATATATATATATATATATACTCACCACCGGCGGAAAAGATTATCAGGACCCCTCTTCCTCCTATCCAGGAGATCGCAAAAAGCCGCTGCCTGACCAGGGCTCAGAAAATCTGCAAAGACTCCTCCCACCCACCAAGGACTGTTTTCACTGCTGGACTCTAGGAAGAGATTCCGCAGCCTCCGAAGCAGAACCTCCAGGTTCTGTAACAGCTTCTTCCCTCAAGCCGTAAGACTCTTGAACGCATCATAATAATCCCCTCAACTCCCCCCAAAATGGATTAACTCGCTGGAATAAAAAGACAATATAACATACATCCATAAACGTGGATGCATATGAAAAAGTGCAATATATTTATCTGTACAGTAATCTATTTATTTATTTATATATATTTATATATATATATATATATATATATATATTTTTTTTTAATATATATATATATTATTTATATATATTTATTTATTTATAAATGCACCTTATTGCTTTTTTATCCTGCACTACCATGAGCTAATGCAACGAAATTTCGTTCTTATTTGTACTGTAAAGTTAAAATTTGAATGACAATAAAAAGGAAGTCTAAGTCTAATATATATATATATATATATATATATATATATATATATATATATACACACCTCAACAACCCCGTCCCCCCCCCCCATCTCCCGAATTCGGAGGTCTCAAGGTTGGCAAGTATGAACAAGCGGCATTTTAAAAAGAAAAAAGCCAAAGAAAAAGCAAAACTGTGCTTGAAAATTGAAAAACTTATGTTAAAATAGACAGAAAATAGATAAAAAAAAGAGACATGCATGTCGGGAGTTATTTCTGACCCCTCCCATGGCCGTACACCCCCCCAGCCCCCCAGTCCGTCCAATCCGTGTTGGATTTTTCACAGCCTAATACAAGCGCTGAGTGTCGCTTAAATAACAGTTTATAAAGCTGTCAGCGAACTGACGGCGTGGACAACGCGGGTGACGTATTGCAGGGTGACAGAAATCAAATTCCATAAAAGTGAAATTGAAAAAGCGGCGTCGGGGCTGCTGAGTGGACGGCTCGTTTCAAAGTTTGCACCCCCCCTCCCCCCCCACACGCGAGACGTAAGACGCGAGCCCGTTTATTTATCCCCCCCGATTTGTGAAATACGACAAAGTGGACACACATCTTAGTGCGTTCACATCTCGATTATTGTTCAGTCAGGAACGAGTGTGGAGGGAATGTGTTGTGCTTTATTTGATCTGGAGATAATTCATGTTGTTTATGCTTCATGTGGGATTTCCAGCCTATTTTGTCAACTAATAAAACTCCTGTCTGTCAACGTCGACTCTGTCTATTTGTATATCTGTTTAAGTATTTATTTGACTTTTTATGAATAACATTACTTAGTTACACTTCAGGTATAGTCTGTTTTTGCCACACTATCTTCTTCATCTTTTAAATTTTCGGTGTAGTATCACCTGCAAATAATGCTAACTTTTGTGTTTGTCTATAGGGTAAAGAGTTTTGGTCATAGGATTGACCCCTGGGGTACACCGCTAGTTCTATCTTGGCATTAAGATGTATGTTATTTTAGCTTCACATGTTGCTATCTGTTTTTTTAAGTAGCTTTTCAATTTGTTTGTTAGGATATTGTGATTATTTGTATCGAATACTTTAACAACATTGGTGTTTATTTATGTTACTAATTAGTAGGGCTGAGAATCTTTGAGCACCACATAATTCGAGTCAATTCTTGGGGGCTAACGATTCGTTTCAAAACAATTCTCCAATAAAATCTAGACATTAAAATCATCCATAACGTAGATGAGCAGCTCTATTTAATTTCTACATTAGTTAAAAGAAAACTGGTTTTGATAAAAAAAAAAATTCTACCCAAACATTTAATAAAATAAACTACAATTAAGGCAAGAAAATAAACCGTACGGCAGATATGGGCATTCACACCAACAGTATGATTTTCTTGAGTGGCTGGACAGGACAGATTAGAAAAAAATAATAGTAATAATAATAAATAAATAAAAATAATAATAATAATAATAAAATAAAGAAATAATTAAATAATAATAATAGTTAAAAAAAAAAAATATATATATATTTGTTTTTAATAATAATAATAATAATGATATAATAATAATAATAAATAAAAAATGAAGACATATACATTTTTTTTTTATTATTATAAAAAAAAAAAATATATATATATATATACAAATATATATATATATATATATATATATATATATATATATATATATATATATATATATATATATATATTTTTTTTTTTTTAATTTAAATTTTTTTTAATTAAATAATAATAATAATAATAATCATACATTAAAAAATAAAGAAATCTATCTGTCTATCAGTGTTGGCCCTGCGATGAGGTGGCGACTTGTCCAGGGTGTACACCGCCTTCCGCCCGATTGTAGCTGAGATAGGCTCCAGCGCCCCCCGCGACCCCAAAGGGAATAAGCGGTAGAAAATGGATGGATGGATATATATACATATAATTTTTTTTTATTATTAAAAACTAATATATATATATATATATATATATATATATATATATATATATATATATATATATATATATATATATATATATATATATATCCATCCATCCATCTTCTTCCGCTTATCCGAGGTCGGGTCGCGGGGGCAGCAGCCTAAGCAGGGAAGCCCAGACTTCCCTCTCCCCAGCCACTTCGTCCAGCTCTTCCTGTGGGACCCCGAGGCGTTCCCAGGCCAGCCGGGAGACATAGTCTTCCCAACGTGTCCTGGGTCTTCCCCGCGGCCTCCTACCGGTCGGACGTGCCCTAAACACCTCCCTAGGGAGGCGTTTGGGTGGCATCCTAACCAGATGCCCGAACCACCTCATCTGGCTCCTCTCCATGTGGAGGAGCAGCGGTTTTACTTTGAGCTCCTCCCGGATGGCAGAGCTTCTCACCCTATCTCTAAGGGATATATATATATATATATATATATATATATATATATATATATATATATATATATATATATATATATATATATGTAATCGATTAAAAATGGTTACAAATAAATTTGAAAATCGATTGACATTGATATGGAAATGTTTGCTCTGTATCCTTACTGGCTTTCTGAGAGTATTTTGTGAGAATACAACATTTGTACTCCGCCAATAACATCCTAAAGGCATGCTTGGATGACTACTGCGTTTGTTCACAGATGCCCAACGGAGACGGCCGTCTGGCGGGCCACAACATGTCCCCCCAGTACCGCATGCACCCCTACTACCCGGCAGCCCCGTACCTCGGCCAGGGCCTGGGCGCCTCCTCCTCCATGCCGCCCTTCTTCCCCACCGAGGACAACAGCTGCTCCGAGGCCATGGCGGCCTGTAGGTGACACACGACAACAGTCCATCAGTTTGTATGTTCACAAACTGCTTACAGCGGCCCCTAGCGGTCAGGGATGGTATGTTTCTCTGTGCTGCCTTTCCATCTTTGAGTTCCCCGCATCCCCCCTCTCCTATTTGTTTTGGACTTTCACCTGACTGTTTCCTGTGAGGGTCCAAGCCGTCACGCTCCATTACAATATGACAACAGTCACAGCGGGTGGTCCCGCATTTGGTGGCATCCCCCCGTGGTTACCACTTTTTCCTTTTTTCACTCACCTGCCACAACATTAGGTACACCTGCACTAATAATAATAATAATAATAATAATAATACCCATCCAGTACACGACATGCCTTTGTATACATAATACAGTATTTGACAAACGTAAGTACAGCCCTCACATTTCAGCAAGTATTTTATAATATCTTGTCAAAGGACAATACTATAGAAAGTAAACTTAGATATACAAACCCCGTTTCCATATGAGTTGGGAAAATGAGTTAGATGTAAATATAAACGGAATACAATGATTTGCAAATCATTTTCAACCCATATTCAGTTGAATATGCTACAAAGACAACATATTTGATGTTCAAACTGATAAACTTTTTTTTTTTTTTGCAAATAATCATTAACTTTAGAATTTGATGCCAGCAACACGTGACAAAGAAGTTGGGAAAGGTGGCAATAAATACTGATAAAGTTGAGGAATGCTCATCAAACACTTATTTGGAACATCCCACAGGTGTGCAGGCTAATTGGGAACAGGTGGGTGCCATGATTGGGTATAAAAGTAGATTCCATGAAATGCTCAGTCATTCACAAACAAGGATGGGGCGAGGGTCACCACTTTGTCAACAAATGCGTGAGCAAATTGTTGAACAGTTTAAGAAAAACCTTTCTCAACCAGCTATTGCAAGGAATTTAGGGATTTCACCATCTACGGTCTGTAATATCATCAAAGAGTTCAGAGAATCTGGCGAAATCACTGCACGTAAGCAGCTAAGCCCATGACCTTCGATCCCTCAGGCTGTACTGCATCAACAAGCGACATCAGTGTGTAAAGGATATGACCACATGGGCTCAGGAACACTTCAGAAAACCACTGTCAGTAACTACAGTTGGTCGCTACATCTGTAAGTGCAAGTTAAAACTCTCCTATGCAAGGCGAAAACCGTTTATCAACAACACCCAGAAACGCCGTCGGCTTCGCTGGGCCTGAGCTCATCTAAGATGGACTGATACAAAGTGGAAAAGTGTTCTGTGGTCTGACGAGTCCACATTTCAAATTGTTTTTGGAAACTGTGGACGTCGTGTCCTCCGGACCAAAGAGGAAAAGAACCATTCGGATTGTTATAGGCGCAAAGTTGAAAAGCCAGCATGTGTGATGGTATGGGGGTGTATTAGTGGCCAAGACATGGGTAACTTACACATCTGTGAAGGCGCCATTAATGCTGAAAGGTACATACAGGTTTTGGAGCAACATATGTTGCCATCCAAGCAATGTTACCATGGACGCCCCTGCTTATTTCAGCAAGACAATGCCAAGCCACGTGTTACATCAACGTGGCTTCATAGTAAAAGAGTGCGGGTACTAGACTGGCCTGCCTGTAGTCCAGAACTGCCTCCCATTGAAAATGTGTGGCGTATTATGAAGCCTAAAACACCACAACGGAGACCCCCGGACTGTTGAACAACTTAAGCTGTACATCAAGCAAGAATGGGAAAGAATTCCACTTGAGAAGCTTAAGAAATGTGTCTCCTCAGTTCCCAAACGTTTACTGAGTGTTGTTAAAAGGAAAGGCCATGTAACACAGTGGTGAACATGGCCTTTCCCAACTACTTTGGCACGTGTTGCAGCCATGAAATTCTAAGTTAATTATTATTTGCAAAAAAGTTGAACAGTTTGAACATCAAATATGTTGTCTTTGTAGCATATTCAACTGAATATGGGTTGAAAATTATTTGCAAATCATCATATTCTGTTTATATTTACATCTAACACAATTTCCCAACTCATATGGAAACGGGGTTTGTACTTTAGAGTAGTCAGTGTACAGCTTGTGTAGCGGTATAGATTCACTATCCACTTAAAAACAAGTCAACACAAACACATTATTGTCGAAATATTTGGCAACTCCGGCCGGTAGCAAGGTCATTCGCTATCTTTTAGTGGCGGTAGCATCATGGCATGGGGCTGCACGAGTGCCGCCGGCACCAGGGAGCCAAGTTCATTGAGGTGAAGATGAACCCCAACATGAAGCGGAGCAAACTGGGACACATGGCGGTTTTCCAAACATGATAAGGAACCAAAAGGGAGGAATAAAGACAGGTTGGAAGAGGAGCAGAAGGTGTGAATGTCGGAACAGTCAGAACCTGTGCAGCTCTGCTCAAGTCCATGCTTAAGAGCATTAAGGTAGTGCTAGAAAAGACAAACCACACAATTTGCTTCCCACAGTTATTCCAGTACCGGCAGCACTCGTGTAGCTCCAGACCACCACCATGTTTGACTGTAGACAAGACAAAATAATCTTGCTACTAACTTGTGTTGTCATCTATTTACACCAGGGATTCTCAACCGTTTTTGACCTTGGGGCCCAACTCTTCCACTACATAGGGGGCCGGGTCCCACTCCAGCATTAACAATGGATTTGTAATCTTGCTCTTGATTTTAATCATATTCAATAATCTACCAACAGTTTAACAGAACAACACTTTGTCAAATTATTTGATGTGGGGGGGTTAGGGGGTAGCGGGGGGGGGGGGGGGGGTGTATATTGTAGCGTTCCGGAAGGGTTAGTGCTGCAAGGGGTTCTGGGTATTTGTTCTGTTGTGTTTATGTTGTGTAACGGTGCGGATGTTCTCCCGAAATGTGTTTGTCATTCTTGTTGGGTGTGGGTTCACAGTGTGGCCATACTTGCCAACCCTCACGGATTTTCCGGGAGACTCCCGAAATTCAGCGCCTCTCCTGAAAACCTCCCGGGACACATTTTCTCCCAAAAATCTCCCGAAATTCAGGCGGACTCAGCTCCATGCGGACCTGAGTCCGCTTTCCCACAATATAAACAGCGTACCTGCCCATTCACGTTATAACTGTAGAATGATGGAGGGCGAGTTCTTGGTTTCTTATGTGGGTTTATTGCTAGGCAGTTTCATTAACGTCCTCCCAGCGCGGCAACAACACACAACAACAGCAGTCACGTTTTCCTCTACCGTAAAGCAGTTCGTCTGCCGTAAACAGCAATGTTGTGACACTCTTAAACAGGACAATACTGCCATCTAGTGCATTTGATGAAAGCCCTTTTGTGCGTGCCACACAGCAATGCATCATCAGAGAGGGTGTTCAGCATGGTTAGAAAAATAGTGACAGAGAATAGAACAAGGATGGACAATTCAACCCTTAACTCAACAATGAGTAGATGAGTGTTATGTGTGTGTATATGTGTAAATAAATGAACACTGAAATTCAAGTATTTATTTTATATATATATATATATATATATATATATATATAAAATAATAAAAGAAATATATATTTATAGCTAGAATTCACTGAAAGTCAAGTATTTCTTATATATATATATATATATATATATATATATATATATATATATATATATATATATATATATATATATATGAAATACTTGACTTGGTGAATTCTAGCTGTAAATATACTCCTCCCCTCTTAACCACGCCCCCCCACCTCCCGAAATCGGAGGTCTCAAGGTTGGCGCATATTTGTAACAGTGTTAAAGTTGTTTATACGGCCACCCTCAGTGTGACCTGTATGGCTGTTGACCAAGTATGCTTTGCATTCAATTGTGTGTGTGAAAAGCTGTAGATATTATGTGATTGGGCCTGCACGCAAAGGCAGTGCCTTTAAGATTTATTTGCGCTCTGTACTTCTCCCTACGTCCGTGTACTACTCCGTACAGCGGCGTTTTAAAAAGTCATAAATTTTACTTTTTGAAACCGATATCGATAATTTCTGATATTACATTTTAAAGCATTTATCGGCCGATATTATTGGACATCTCTACCCCAAACACACGTCAAAAGTGGTAAAGAAATGGCTAAATCAGGCTAGAATGAAGGTTTTAGAATGGCCTTCCCAAAGTCCTGACTGACGTGTGGACAATGTTGAAGAAACAAGTCCATGTCAGAAAAACAACACATTTAGCTGAACTGCACCAATTTTGTCAAGAGGAGTGGTCAAAAATTCAAGCAGAAGCTTGTGGATGGCTACCAAAAGCGCCTTATTGCAGTGAAACTTGCCAAGGGACCAAATATTAACATTGCTGTACGGTATGTATACTTTTGACCCTCACATTTTCAGTAGACCCATAATAAATTCATAAAAGAACCAAACTTCATGAATGTATGTGCTCCAATCACTCTATCACCAAAAAACAAGAGTTGTAGAAATTACTCATGACAGCCATGACATTATGTTCTTTACAAGTGTACGTAAACTTTTGACCACGACTGTATATCCAAGTTGACTTTTTCTCGTTTTGTCCCCTAAGAAAATGCTTGCTGGGGCTTTTGGAAGAACCTGTTTTGAGTTTAGTTAGTCTGGTTTACCGTTCAATATTTGAGTATAAGAGCAGCAGGAATGTACTTGGAGAGCTACTGTAGAACTCCTTCCTGGCAATGGCCAAGGTTTATCTCATCATTTCCTCACGCTGCCAGGGTCACACCGCGGAATAATGGCCAATCTGGCATTCCTCTCCTATTAATGTATTCCCGTATCTCTTGTTGCCGCGTGAGAAAGTCGCATGCTCGTCCATCCCGCATCTTATCAAATGGTTGGTCGGCGTCCAGCGCGTGGGCGTGTTCGGAGGGAAGGGAAGCGGCTTTGCCCGAGCCAAAGCGTTGGTGCAACATTCTTTACGCTCGCCCAAGCTTCCTGCCAGAGGAGAAAGTCTCGGCCTTGAAAGTGGGCCAAGACTGCAATCTTATCTGCTGAAGGATGTCATTCAACGCTGTAATACACATGTTGTACTTGTCACTATCCTCAGTGCTGATTGGACGGGTTACGTAATACTTCCTCCAATAGTGGCCATGCCTCAATTAGTCCAACAAATAATTGAAGCTCAAACAGTAAAAAGAGATGTGAATCTTACAATCAATCAATCAATCAATGTTTATTTATATAGCCCTAAATCACAAGTGTCTCAAAGGGCTGCACAAGCCACAACGACATCCTCTGTTCAGAGCCCACATAAGGGCAAGGAAAAACTCACATCCCAGTGGGATGTCAATGTGAAAGACTATGAGAAACCTTGGAGAGGACCGCAGATGTGGGTGACATCCCCCCCTCTAAGGGAGACCGGATGCAATGGATGGCGAGTGGGTCTAGTATAATATTGTGAAAGTTCAGTCCATAGTGGATCTAACATAATAGTGAGAGTCCAGTCCGTAGTGGATCTAACATAATAGTGAGAGTCCAGTCCATAGTGGATCTAACATAATAGAGAGAGTCCAGTCCATAGTGGATCTAACATAATAGTGTGAAAGTCCAGTCCACAGTGGATCTAACATAATAGAGAGAGTCCAGTCCATAGTGGATCTAACATAATAGTGTGAGAGTCCAGTCCATAGTGGATCTAACATAATATTGTGAAAGTCCAGTCCATAGTGGATTTAACATAATAGTGAGAGTCCAGTCCATAGTGGATCTAACATAATAGAGATAGTCCAGTCCATAGTGGATCTAACATAATAGTGTGAAAGTCCAGTCCACAGTGGATCTAACATAATAGAGAGAGTCCAGTCCATAGTGGATCTAACATAATAGTGTGAGAGTCCAGTCCATAGTGGATCTAACATAATATTGTGAAAGTCCAGTCCATAGTGGATTTAACATAATAGTGAGAGTCCAGTCCATAGTGGATCTAACATAATATTGTGAGAGTCCAGTCCATAGTGGATCTAACATAATAGTGAGAGTCCAGTCCGTAGTGGATCTAAAATAATAGTGAGGGTCCAGTCCATAGTGGATCTAACATAATAGTGAGGGGCCAGTCCATAGTGGATCTAAAATAATTGTGAGGGTCCAGTCCATAGTGGATCTAACATAATAGTGAGAGTCCAGTCCATAGTGGATCTAACATAATAGAGAGAGTCCAGTCCATAGTGGATATAACATAATAGTGAGAGTCCAGTCCATAGTGGATCTAACATATTATTGTGAAAGTCCAGTCCATAGTGGATCTAACATAATAGTGAGAGTCCAGTCCATAGTAGATCTAACATAATAGTGAGAGTCCAGTCCATAGTGGATCTAACATAATAGTGAAAGTCCAGTCCATAGTGGATCTAACATAATATTGTGAAAGTCCAGTCCATAGTGGATCTAACATAATAGTGAGAGTCCACTCCATAGTGGATCTAACATAATATTGTGAAGTCCAGTCCATAGTGGATCTAACATAATAGTGAGAGTCCAGTCCATAGTGGATCTAACATAATATTGTGAAAGTCCAGTCCATAGTGGATCTAACATAATAGTGAGAGTCCAGTCCATAGTAGATCTAACATAATAGTGAGAGTCCAGTCCATTGTGGATCTAACATAATATTGTGAAAGTCCAGTCCGTAGTGGATCTAACATAATAGTGAGAGTCCAGTCCATAGTGGATCTAACATAATATTGTGAGAGTCCAGTCCATAGTGGATCCAACATAATAGTGAGAGTTCACTCCATAGTGGATCTAAAATAATATTGTGAAAGTCCAGTCCATAGTGGATCTAACTTAATAGTGAGAGTCCAGTCCATAGTGGATCTGACATAATAGTGAGAGTCCAGTTCATAGTGGATCTAACATAATAGTGTGAGAGTCCAGTCCATAGTGGATCTAACATAATAGTGAGAGTCCAGTCCATAGTAGATCTAACATAATAGTGAGAGTCCGCTCCATAGTGGATCTAACATAATAGTGTGAGAGTCCAGTCCATAGTGGATCTAACATAATAGTGAGAGTCCAGTCCATAGTAGATCTAACATAATAGTGAGAGTCCGCTCCATAGTGGATCTAACATAATATTGTGAAAGTCCAGTCCATAGTGGATCTAACATAATAGTGAGAGTCCAGTCCATAGTGGATCTAACATAATATTGTGATAGTCCAGTCCATAGTGGATCTAACATAATAGTGAGAGTTCACTCCATAGTGGATCTAAAATAATTTTGTGAAAGTCCAGTCCATAGTGGATCTAACTATATAGTGAGAGTCCCGTCCATAGTGGATCTAACATAATAGTGAGAGTCCAGTCCATAGTGGATCTAACATAATATTGTGAGAGTCCAGTCCATAGTGGATCTAACATAATAGTGAGAGTTCACTCCATAGTGGATCTAAAATAATATTGTGAAAGTCCAGTCCATAGTGGATCTAACTTAATAGTGAGAGTCCAGTCCATAGTGGATCTGACATAATAGTGAGAGTCCAGTTCATAGTGGATCTAACATAATAGTGTGAGAGTCCAGTCCATAGTGGATCTAACATAATAGTGAGAGTCCAGTCCATAGTAGATCTAACATAATAGTGAGAGTCCGCTCCATAGTGGATCTAACATAATAGTGTGAGAGTCCAGTCCATAGTGGATCTAACATAATAGTGAGAGTCCAGTCCATAGTAGATCTAACATAATAGTGAGAGTCCGCTCCATAGTGGATCTAACATAATATTGTGAAAGTCCAGTCCATAGTGGATCTAACATAATAGTGAGAGTCCAGTCCATAGTGGATCTAACATAATATTGTGATAGTCCAGTCCATAGTGGATCTAACATAATAGTGAGAGTTCACTCCATAGTGGATCTAAAATAATTTTGTGAAAGTCCAGTCCATAGTGGATCTAACTATATAGTGAGAGTCCCGTCCATAGTGGATCTAACATAATAGTGAGAGTCCAGTCCATAGTGGATCTAACATAATATTGTGAGAGTCCAGTCCATAGTGGATCTAACATAATAGTGAGAGTTCACTCCATAGTGGATCTAAAATAATATTGTGAAAGTCCAGTCCATAGTGGATCTAACTTAATAGTGAGAGTCCAGTCCATAGTGGGGCCAGCAATTCACATTTCAGATTCTTGGGGTGATTAGTCGATTTGGAATCGGTTCTTGATTCAAACAGATTCTCGCAATATATTATAATAAAATAATAATAAAACCTTTTCAAAACTGGTTGCAGATTACAAAAGTTCCTTGTGGCTGCGGACGTACAGTATGACATAGATACGCAGCGAGTAGGGTTGTCCAGATACCAATATTTTGGTACCGGTAGGTACCAAAAATGCATTTCGATACTTTTTGATACTTTTTCTAAATACAAGAGACCACAAAAAATGTCATTATTGTCTTTATTTTAACAAAAAAATCTTAGGGTACATTAAACATATGTTTCTTATTGCAAGTTTGTCCTTAAATAAAATAGTGAACGAGACAACTTTTCTTTTAGTAATAAGTAAGCAAACAAACATATTTTGTGTCATTTTCCATTCTATTATTTTTGTCAAAATTATTAAGGACTAGGGATGTCCGATAATATCGGACTGCCGATATTATCGGCTGATAAATGCTTTAAAATGTAATATCGGAAATTATCGGTATCGGTTTCAAAGTTATCTGTATCGATTTCAAAAAGTAAAATTCATGACTTTTTGAAACGCCGCTGTGTACGAGCGCCAATAAACCTTAAAGACACTGCCTTTGCGTGCCGGCCCAATCACATAATATCTACTGCTTTTCACACACACACAAGTGAATGCAAGACATACTTGGTCAACAGCCATACAGGTTACACTGAGGGTGGCCGTATAAACAACTTTAACACTGTTACAAATATGCGCCACACTGTGAAGCCACACCAAACAAGAATGACAAACACATTTCGGGAGAACATCTGCACCGTAACACAACATAAACACAACAGAACAAATACCCAGAACCCCCTGCAGCACTAACTCTTCCGGGACGCTACAATATACACCCCCTGCATTGGTCATATTCAAAGTCCTCATATGTCCAGGGACGTATTTACTGATTTTATAAACATAATATACATTTAAAAAAAACAGAAAAAGATTTTGTGATGCTAAAAAATATTGATGTAATCATAGTAGTATCGACTAGATACGTGCCTGTACTTGGTATCATTGCAGTGGATGTCAGGTGTAGATCCACCAATGGCGTTTGTTTACATTTTGATGCCGGTGAGCTATTGTGTGTAGTGAAGCATGTTTAGCTATTCCTCGTCCTGCAGGGATGATACTTGTAAGAAACTTACTTTATTTGTCGCCATGGAGGCAAGGATTAGTGATTTAGAAGTAGCTAAAACACTGCCGACAGCGGATGGACGTTAGCCGCTAGCTAGCTAGCCATGTCTTAAAGCACCTCTTCCTGAGGGTGTTTCAGTGTTATAACTTCACCTTTATCGTTAGTTTTTAAGCCAAAATGCGTCCGTTCTCCCTTTTCTGTCTACACACTGTGTCTTCTTGTAAGTACTCTGTGATTGTGCGCTGCCGAACATGCTCCTCTGCTGGTAAAACCAGCAATGTCAACGCGCCATTATCCCCGTTAAAAAAAAGGGGTTGGGGGGCTGGGACTTTTTAGAGGTGGTATAGTACCAAATATGATTCATTAGTATCGTGGTACTATACCAGTACCGGTATACCGTACAACCTTAGCAGCGAGTAAGCCAGAAATGGCCTAAAAACGTCTATTTAAGATAGGATTCTTAAAAAACTAAAATGTTTTTTTTTTTCAATTCATAATTTAAAAAAATCCTACAAAAATTAATAAAAAAAATAAAACAAAGTGTTTCTGTCAAAACGATTTTTTAGAGTTATTTATTACTTTTGACTTAGAATAAATGTGTGTGTTTATAAACTCAGTAAATACGTCCCTGGACACATGAGGACTTTGAATATGACCAATGTATGATCCTGTAACTACTTGGTATCGGATCGATACCCAAATTTGTGGTATCATCCAAAACTAATGTAAAGTATCCAAACAACAGAAGAATAAGTGATTATAACATTTTAACAGAAGTATAGATAGAACATGTTGAAATGGAAAATAAGCAGATATTAACAGTAAATGAACAAATGGATTAATAATATTTTTTTACAGATTGTCCCTCATAATTTTGACAAAATAATAGAATGATAAATGACACAATATGTTACTGCATATGTCAGCAGCTAAATTAGGAGCCTTTGTTTGTTTACTTACTACTAAAAGACAAGTTGTCTAGTATGTTCACTATTTTATTTAATGACAGACTTGCAATAAGAAACATATGTGTAATGTACCCTAAACATTTTTTTGTTAAAATAAAGCCTATAATGCCATTTTTTGGTGGTCCCCTTTATTTAGAAAAGTATCGAAAAGTATCGAAAAGTATCGAAAAATATTGAAATACATTTTGGTACCGGTACCAGTACCAAAGTATTGGTATCGGGACAACCCTTGTGTGGTGTTCGGGTCCGTGGGACCCATTTTCATTTTTTATTAAAAATAAAAATTATACAATTAATTTATTTTTCAAACTGAAACTCACTGACTTTGGCTCATTTTCTGTGAAGAACATATATCAGAATACATATTTAATGACCACACACCATACACCCCGCCCTACACATTTCTATTACATATAAGATGTCCGGGTCCACTGGACCCGGGGCTAATAGAAGTGTGGAAATTGATGTTCTGTGTACCACACACACACACACACACACACACACACACACACACACACACACACACACACACACACACACACACACACAACAGGCCTAAACAGGAGGAGGACAGAGTGTAGGTACACAGAACATCAGAGGGTCAAATGTGCGAGAAAATGAGAGCAGACAGTGTTGACAAACAATGTTGCAACCTTGTGTGGGAACCACAGGTGCAGAAACACAAAAGAAGAATCCCTGTGGGATGCAGAACCTGGCAGAGAAATTTTCCGTGCAACGTTCATATTGTTGTTACCCAGCCAGCGTTTGTGGGTCTGATGGACCCGTTGCATTTTGTGGCTTTTAATGCCTCACAATCAAACACTTTTATGTTAAAACACTGAACAAATGTTTATTGGGATAAGGTAAACATCTGTTCAGTATTTTAACATAAAAGTGTTTTGATTGTGAGGCCTTAAAAGCCACAAAATGCAACGGGTCCATCAGACCCACAAACTCTGGCTGAGTAACAATAATATGAACATTACACAAGGGTTAAAGGCCTACTGAAACCCACTACTACGAACCACGCAGTCTGATAGTTTATATATCAATGATGAAATCTTAACATTGCAACACATGCCAATACGGCCGGGTTAGTTTACTAAAGTGCAATTTTAAATTTCACGCGAAATATCCTGCTGAAAACGTCTCGGTATGATGACGTCAGCGCGTGACGTCGCGGATTGTGGAGGACATTTTGGGACAGCATGGTGGCCAGCTATTAAGTCGTCTGTTTTCATCGCAAAATTCCACAGTATTCTGGACATCTGTGTTGGTGAATCTTTTGCAATTGGTTCAATGAACAATGGAGACAGCAAAGAAGAAAGCTGTAGGTGGGAAGCGGTGTATTGCGGGCGACTTCAGCAACACAAACACGGCCGGTGTTTCATTGTTTACATTCCCGAAAGATGACAGTCAAGCTTTACCATTGGCCTGTGGAGAACTGGGACAACAGAGACTCTTACCAGGAGGACTTTGAGTTGGATACGCAGACACGGTACCGTGAGTACGCTTCCAAACATTTGATCGCTTGCCTGTACGTGCGTGCCGCTATGTGCATGTCACGTACGTAACTTTGGGAACTTTGGGGAAATATATGTGCTGTATGAACTTTGGGGAGGTGAACGGTACTTTGGGCTGTGGGATTGAGTGTGTTGTGCAGGTGTTTGAGTTGTATTGGCGGGTTATATGGACGGGAGGGGGGAGGTGTTTGTTATGCGGGATTAATTTGTGGCATATTAAATACAAGCCTGGTTATGTTGTGGCTAATAGAGTATATATATGTCTTGTGTTTATTTACTGTTTTAGTCATTCCCAGCTGAATATCAGGTCCCACCCGCCTCTCACAGCATCTTCCCTATCTGAATCGCCCCCACTGCCCTCTAGTCCTTCACTCTCACTTTCCTCATCCACAAATCTTTCATCCTCGCTCAAATTAATGGGGAAATCGTCGCTTTCCCGGTCCGAATCGCTCTCGCTGCTGGTGGCCATGATTGTAAACAATGTGCAGATGTGAGGAGCTCCACAACCTGTGACGTCACGCTACTCGTCTGCTACTTCCATTACAGGCAAGGCTTTTTTATCAGTGACCAAAAGTTGCGAACTTTATCATCGATGTTCTCTACTAAATCCTTTCAGCAAAAATATGACAATATTGCGAAATGATCAAGTATGACACATAGAATGGACCTGCTATCCCCGTTTAAATAAGAAAATCGCATTTCAGTAGGCCTTTAAGTCCCTTTGTTTGCCCCTTTCTTTAACACCTAGTGTGGTATTAGTTGTCCAATATAAAGCATTTTTGGATGCTTGGTGAATTTTACTCGAATTTTAATTGGCTGATGGATGTAACATCGGACAATAGCTACTAGAGATGCGCGGTTTGCGGACACAACCGCGGAGTCCGCGGATTATCCGCGGGTCGGGCGGTTGAAATAAAAAAAAATTAGATTTTAAATAGATTCAGGCGGGTGGCAGTTAAACCAATTCGGAAATATATATACATAGTTAAATGTTGTTACCCACATACGAAAAACGAGCAGGCACCTGCAGCATATGCCACAACAGAAGAAGAAAAAAAAAAAGAGATGGACACTTTTACGGAGCGGAGAAGGGACGCCTCGCCGGGGTCCGGGACCGAGGCCCCTTCCCCCGAGAGGGCCCCACCGGGAGCCGTAGCTGAGGTGATCCGCGAGAAGGGCCCGACGCACGTCCAGGGTCACCACCGCGCCCACCGCACCGACACCCCGCCTCGTCCGCCTTCGCCGCGGCCGGCGTCACGCGCAGCAGGTAAGCAGCTTACCTGCCCGCCACCCCCGTGGCCGGGGGCTCGTAACAGGGGTCACTCCGCGCGCTCCGCCCGCGCAGCTTACCTGCCCGCCACCCCTAACAGGGGTCACTCCGCGCACAGTGCGCTCACGAAAAGGGTGGGGCTCACCCTGGTGAGCCGAGTGGGCCACTTTTGGTAAGCAGAACTGGCGCTGCGGGATGAACCGAACGCCGGGTTAAGGCGTCCGATGCCGACGCTCATCAGACCCCAGAAAAGGTGTTGGTTGATATAGACAGCAGGACGGTGGCCATGGAAGTCGGAACCCGCTAAGGAGTGTGTAACAACCCACCTGCCGAATCAACTAGCCCTGAAAATGGATGGCGCTGGAGCGTCGGGCCCATACCCGGCCGTCGCCGGCAGCGAGAGCCGCGAGGGCTAGGGCGCGACGAGTAGGATGGCCGCCGCGATGCGCGCTGAAGCCTCGGGCGCGAGCCTGGGTGGAGCCGCCGCGGGTGCGAGGGACATCGCACCTCCACGCGCTTGGAGGTGCGCTCAGCGCGGCTCCCAGATGATTGCGCACTGGTGTGCGTCTGGGCCGTGACAGCGTGGCACGCATTGAATGTCTCTGCTACATTGGATCAGTCTCCTTTCTTTAACAGGCAAAAGCTTTATAACCTCACTAATGCCTTGCATCGTCTATATTAGATATATAACAACGGGCGGGTGCAGTTTTGATTAAATGTTAGTTCGGGTGGATGCGGATAGTTGACGACTTTTGTGATGCGGTTGCGGATGAAATAATTGCCTATCCGCGCATCTCTAATAGCTACCAACGTGGACCAGCCAGGAACACGAACTAGCGCCAAAGCAGATTTACCCCCCCCCCCCCAATGAGAGGAACTGATCACTTGACCAAACCCAGAGCTCCAAATAACCTTCAGGAGCACCTATAGCTGTCCTTTTCCTCCGCCTCGCCCCCGCCCACTGCCGCCTCCCCCTCGGCGTGCCCCCGCTGTCGCCGCAAAATTGCCTTCTGGAGTTAGTGAGCGGGAACAGTTAAGATTTACAAACAATGATGAAGCTTGTCATGCGTCTTTCTCCATCCGTCACGGGGGGTGGTGGGGAGGGGGTCGGGGAGCCGTGCCGGTGTTCTTCATAAAAGCCAGCTCCGTGTGAAATACGCCCCCCCGGCCCGGCCCGTTTACTGCGCCGCGCTCGTCAGCAGCACCGCCGCCGTAAATCGCCGAGCGGGGAGGCGACAGCGCAGTCCATCAAGCCCCCCCCTCTCCTCCTCCTCCTCCCCCCGCCCCACCTCAATGTACACACACACACACACAGTCTAAATGTTTGTCCACACCCCCCCAGGATCCACCACGTTCCCTTTACCCGCCCGTCCTTGTGGAGACTTTGTAGAAGTTCGCTCAGCTCAACTTTTGGATCGATGGCCGCCTGAAAAGAAGAGTCAAAGAAAACTTTATAGCTCTGGCGGCTGCACGTTTGGTTATATCAGGAGTGAGAGTTATTTAAATGCAAATGAGACGCTTGAAGTATTGCACTTTAAATCGATATCCCCGACACCTTCAAAATCCATGCCTATCTTTTCCCGCCGTGATATTCTATCGATTCCCGCTGCGTCACTGTACGCCCGCTACTGAGCTTTTCTCCTGCTCCGGCTGGGAACATTGTCTTCCTTTCATGGGGTGGGGGGGATTACGCACCCCCCAGACCCACTCGGACCGCCGCACCCTCTCTCTCTCTCTCTCTTTGAGCGATTTATTTGGTCTGGAACAAATCAGCAAGTCTGAAGAGGTGACCTCTGTGTTGTGTCGCGGCCCGAGACGGCCGGCCGTTGGCGTTGAGGACGTCACTCACGCTGGTAACCCAGCAGGGTATGTTTGCCACACCCCAGACCCGGGATATTCAAGTACCGTATTTTCCGGACCGGACTATAAGCCGCACTGCCGATGAGCGGGTCGATTCAGGTCTATTTCCATACAAAAGGCGCACCGGATTATAAGGCGCATTAAAGGGTTTATATTAGTGTTGTCCGATAATGTTTTTTTTTGCCTATATCCGATATTCCGATATTGTCCAACTCTTAATTACCGATTCCGATATCAACCGATGCCGATATATACAGTCGTGGAATTAACACATTATTATGCCTAATTTTGTTGTGATGCATTAAACAATGTTAAAAGTTAAAGTACCAATGATTGTCACACACACACTAGGTGTGGCGAAATTATTCTCTGCATTTGACCCATCACCCTTGATCGCCCCCTGGGAGGTGAGGGGAGCAGTGAGCAGCAGCGGTGGCCGCGCCCGGGAATACTTTTTGGTGATTCAACCCCCAATTCCAACCCTTGATGCTGAGTGCCAAGCAGGGAGGTAATGGGTCCCATTTTTATAGTCTTTGGTATGACTCGGCCGGGGTTTGAACTCACAACCTAACGATCTCAGGGCGGACACTCTAGCCACTGAGTAGGTGTAACAAGGTTTTCCAAAATAAATCAACTCAAGTTATGGAAAAAAATGCCAACATGGCACTGCCATATTTATTATTGAAGTCAAAATGTGCATTTTTTTTTTTAACATGCCTCAAAACAGCAGCTTGGAATTTGGGACATGCTCTCTCTGAGAGAGCATGAGGAGGTTGAGGTGGGCGGGGTTTTGGGGGGGTTGAGGTGCGGGAGTTAGGGGGTAGTGGGGGTGTATATCGAAGTGTTGCTGGTTACTGGGGTTCAATCCCCACCTTCTACCATCCTAGTCACGTCCGTTGTGTCCTTGGGCAAGACACTTCACCCCTTGCTCCTGATGGGTGCTGGTTAGCGCCTTGCATGGCAGCTCCCGCCATCAGTGTGTGAATGTGTGTGTGAATGGGTGAATGTGGTAATACTGTCAAAGCGCTTTGAGTACCTTGAAGGTAGAAAAGCGCTATACAAGTATAACCCATTTATCATTTATTTATTTATATTGTAGCGTCCCGGAAGAGTTAGTGCTGCAAGGGGTTCTGGGTATTTGTTCTGTTGTGTTTATGTTGTGTTACGGTGCGGATGTTCTCCCCAAAAGTGTTTGTCATTCTTGTTTGGTGTGGGTTCACAGTGTGGCGCATATTTGTAACAGTGTTAAACTTGTTTATACGGCCACCCTCAGTGTGACCTGTATGGCTGTTGACCAAGTATGGTTTGCATTCACTTGTGTGTGTGAAAAGTTGTAGGTATTATGTGACTGGGCCGGCACGCAAAGGAAGTGCCTTTAAGGTTTATTGGCGCTCTGTACTTTTGCACTCTGCGTTTTAAAAAGTCATACATTTTAATTTTTGAATTACCGATATTACATTGTAAAGCATTTATCGGCCGATAATATCGGCAGTCCGATATTATCGGCCATCTTTGCACTTTATATATTCATTCATAAATTATATTACTTTAATTAATTTTTATGTAAAAAAAACCCTCTAATTTTTAAGATATGGCGACTTTTATTTTATTTTGTAGTAGTAGTAGCGTCTTCCTTGTTCATTTACGGAATCCTGTCAACTTACTTTGTTTTCACTTTATCGATCTGCGCATGCAAGTGACGTCGAGGCCACATCGGGGCCACATTGGTGCGTTTACACTAAAGTTTAAAAAAGATCACATTTTACTTGTAGTGTAAAATCTGATTTTGAAAAATCCAATTTAGGCCACTTTGGCCTGCAGTGTGAACGTAGTCCATGACTTTTAGATAACTGTTTTAAAGTCTCGATGCCGTGCTCTTGAAAAAGGCCATGTTTTTCAACCAATCTGTCTCAAATTTTGCACGTGTGCTCGACCGTCCCCTCAAGGAGTGTGGCAAATTTCGAAGTGATTCAAACGAAAGAACACCTTGAAGTTATCGTCGGTGTTTTGTGAAGCAGTGCTAGAAATCCCAAGTCAATCCAATTTATGGGATTCAACAACAGCGCTGCCATGTGGTGCATTTGTCAGAAAAAATAACCAATCCCGCTGAAATTGTACAAACATGTGCTTGCCGTTAACCTAAAAGTTGTCATGTCTGTGTAATCATGTTTTGTCTTAGTCATGTTTTGTTTAGTTATTGGACTTTTTAGTTTCTGGCTTTTCACTCCCTTGTCTTGTTTCCATGATTACCCATTAGTTTCACCTGTTCCACGTTTGGACTCATTGTGCACTCTTGTTTGTCACCATAGCAACCCATTAGTTTTCACCTGTCACGTCACGCACCTGTTTCACGTTTTGAGTCACGCACCTGTTTTCGTTAATCATGTCTGTCGTATTTAAGTTCATTGTTTTTCAGTTTGTCTTGCTGGTGACATCCCCACATTTATGCTCTGCACATTACTGACTCTTTTTTCATGTCCATCGTTCACGCTGCTCCTTTTTGTCCATGCCAAGTAAGTTTTGTTTATTATTGCCACAGTTAGTGTTTTTTGTTGTTCATAGTTTTTGCCTTTGTGCAAGTGTTTGGTTTCATAGTTTGTTCTCCGCCATTGTGCGCGCCTTTTGTTTACTTCCTTGTTTTGTATTTATAGTGTTTAAATAAAAATGTACCTTCATTCCCGTCTCGCCCGAGCCATCTTTCCGGTGCATCCCGGAAAAGCAAACACCCAGGACCCAGTCTTGACAAAAGTGTGTGCCAAATTTTTTATCGTTATCGTTGGTGTTTTGTAGATCTGTGTGAGAAATTGCAAGTCGGTCCAAATCATGTTTTTCTTTTTTCACGATAGCACATTGTTGGACGTTTGGACAAAAACAGCATGGATACTGTTAGATAAACAATACATTGTAATTAGAGATGTCCGATAATATCGGACTGCCGATATTATCGGCCGATAAATGCTTTAAAATGTAATATCGGAAATGATCGGTATCGGTTTCAAAAAGTACAATTTATGACTTTTTAAAACGCCGCTGTACGGAGTGGTACACGGACGTAGGGAGAAGTACAGAGCAGTTGTGTCTCCCAGTCATACTTCCCAACCCTCCCGATTTTCACGAAAGACTCCCGAATTTCAGTACCCCTCCCGAAAATCTCCCGGGGCAACCATTGTCCCGAATTCCTCCCGATTTCCACCCAGACAACAATATTGGGGGCGTGCCTTAAAGGCACTGCATTTGCATGCCGGCCCAATCACATAATATCTACGGCTTTTCACACACACAAGTGAATGCATAGCATACTTGGTCAACAGCCATACAGGTCACACTGAGGGTGGCCGTATAAACAACTTTAACACTGTTACAAGTATGCGCCACACTGTGAACCCACACCAAACAAGAATGACAAACACATTTCGGGAGAACATCCGCACCGTAGCACAACATAAAGACAACAGAACAAATACCCAGAACCCCTTGCAGCACTAACTCTGTCAGAGTTTGTTGTTGACGAACACCAAGATGCAGAGATGGCGGCAGGCTTGGTACAAGAAAACATGGTTTTAATGTTCAAAAATAAGAAAAGGAAAATATGAACCAGAAACCAGGAAGCAGGAACAGGAGTCAGGATCTAGGGAATGACACCAGGTGTGGCCAGGTGCCAATCAGCAGCAGCTCAGGGGAAGCAGCACTCAGGGAGACAATCAGGAAATAACCAAAATAAGAGCGCTGACAGGAAATGACAAAGGAAAAACCAAAACATAAACTGTCAGGGACAAGCCTGACAAACTCTTCCAGGACGCTACAATATACACCCCCCGCTACCCCCTACCTCAACCTCGCCCACCTCAACCTCCTCATGCTCTCTCAGGGAGAGCATGTCCCAAATTCCAAGCTGCTGTTTTGAGGCATGTTAAAGAAAATAATGCACTTTGTGACTTCAATAATAAATATGGCAGTGCCATGTTGGCACTTTTTTCCAAAACTTGAGTTGATTTAGGCCAGGGGTCGGCAACCCAAAATGTTAAAAGAGCCATATTGGACCAAAAATACAAAAACACATCTGTCTGGAGCAGCAAAAAATTAAAAGCCATATTACATACAGATAGTGTGTCATGAGATATAAATTTAATTAAGAGGACTTAAAGGAAACTAAATGAGCTCAAATATACCTACAAATGAGGCATAATGATGCAATATGTACATATAGCTAGCCTAAATAGCATGTTAGCATCGATTAGCTTGCAGTCATGCAGTGACCAAATATGTCTGATTAGCACTCCACACAAGTCAATAACATCAACAAAACTCACCTTTGTGCATTCATGCACAACGTTTAAAGCTTGGTGGACAAAATGAGACAGAAAAAGATGTGGCATAAAACATGTCCTAGAAACAAACTACGGTGAGTTCAAGTACCGCCAAAATTAGTAGGACAAAACGGCGCTCGCCAAATACTGGAATCAGTGAAGCATGTTTAATATAAACAGTGCGCTTTATAACAATTAGGGAGGTTTGTATCATGTTTGTCCTCCTACAGAAACCATATTAAAACAAAAAATATATATTTTTCCCCTCATCTTTTTCCATTTTTCATACATTTTTGAAAAAGCTCCAGAGAGCCACTAGGGCGGCGCTATGCGGCTCTAGAGCCGTGGGTTGCCGACCCCTGATTTAGGCTCTGTGATGAGATGGCGACTTGTCCAGGGTGTACGCCGCCTTCCGCCCGAATGCAGCTGAGGTAGGCTCCAGCACCCCCCGCGACCCCGAACGGGACAAGCGGTAGAAAATGGATGGATGGATGGATGAGTTGATTTTATTTTGTAAAACCTTGTTACATTGTTTAATGCATCCAATATGGCATCACAACAAAATTAGGCATAATTATGTGTTAATTCCACGACTGTATATATCGGTTGATATCGGAATCGGTAATTAAGAGTTGGACAATATCGGAATATCGGCAAAAAAAGCCATTATCGGACATCTCTAACCACAACCACTGACAGGTTTGCAAACCCAATTTTTTAATTGATGTTATTTTTATATATTTTTTCCAGAATAACCATTTTTCATTCAAAATGGAACTGTCATTCAGTGGAAATGGTCCTCTTACACCCTCCTCTGTCAACCAGAAAGTAGCCTGCTAACTTAATAAATGGACGCACAAGCATAGACACATGATATTTATGATATTTTTTTAAATCCCCATTATTGTTCCCTTTCATTCCCCCCATCCACGGATCAAAAAATGACACAAACATAAAAAGTAGTTCCATCTTTGATGTCTTTGTCTGTCAAGCCTACGTGATACAGCCGAACCTCATCGGACTGTGTGGGTGCACCAAGTGTTGTTGAGTCGAGTATTGGACGGTGCGGACATTGTGAAGGCAAGAGGACATAAAACACTCGTTTAACGTGCCAGAAGCCGCAGGCTGCTGTTAATGGTGCTGTCTTACAGGCCATTACGAGCTAACGCACAGCTACACTGCTGTTTAGCCCGCAGGCTATCAGGATACTTAGCGGCACAGCAGGGGTGGCGTGGATAACATGACACACTCCGCAGGACAAGACACAAATTCATGGCGGACCCCCGAGGGTCCGACGGGCCCCCGGCAGGAGGCCCTTTGCTATAATTACAGCTCAGATACAAACAGCAAAAACATCAAGAGCATCTCAGACTGTGAGGAAAGAGCAGAATACCCCAAAATATAGACAAAATGTCAACATTACAATTAGAGATGGCTTTTTTGCCGATATTCCGATATTACCGATTTCGATATCAACCGATACCGATATATACAGTCGTGGAATTAACACATTATTATGCCTAATTTTGTTGTGATGCCCCGCTGGATGCATTAAACCAGCGTTTCTCAAAGTGTGGGGCGCGCCCCACTGGTGGGGAATAGAGACATGACAGGTGGGGCGCGAGGAACGGGAGGACATTTCACTTTAATTATTTAAAAAAAAATTATATTCTTAGATTTTTTTTTTTACTATGCTTTCATTTTCTATACACACTGTAAATCACTTTGTGATTCTGTCTGTGGAATCCGCTATATAAATAAATGTAAATTACTTATTTTTCCTGTAGGCTTTAAATTTTTCGGTAGGAGCGAAAGTTTGACAGACATAGCAACAGTAACTAATGGGGGCGGGGCTAAGCGGATCAAACTTTCGCGCGGATGGGTAGCAGGCTAATGTTTTGACCACAATTACACAAAATGGATACATTTGTGACTGGCACCTCAAAGGTCGTCGAACCAGAGCCAGAGCCAGAGCCAGCGCCTGCAGAAAAACAAAAATCTGACGGGCCTAATCAACCATAAAGCCAACCGAAAAGAAAATATGATGAAGGGTATCTTGCTCTTGGATTCACGGCAGTGATGGTGGAGGCAGAGGAGAGACCCCTGTGTGTTCTGTGTCTAAAAGCGCTAGCAGCAGACAGCATGAGACCCAACAAATTAAAGAGACACCTCGAGACCACACACCCCAATCACGTCAATAAGCCACTTGATTTCTTTCAAAGAAAACTGACAGAGTACCGTCAACAGGAGAAGCGCATGGTAAAAGCTACACCAGTAAACAGTAACGCTCAAATGGCTTCATATAGAGTTGCATACAGAATTGCACAATGCAAAAAAACACATGTTATGTCCTCGGTTTCACCTATGTGCTTATTTAGGTGTCTTCATTTAATAATAATCAGGCAACACGTTTCAACTCAATGCCTCGGATCGCTCCCGTTTATTAACAACTTCGAGAGTCCAAACTCTCCCTCCCTCCCGTGACGTCACACACTGAACACATGCTACGGTGGCTCGGACATGACAAAACAGTACATGACACCTCACACAATTGCTGAGCAGCTCATTCTCCCCGCTGCAATAGACCTGGTGTCAGTCATGCTTAGTTATTTTATTTATTATTGAACTTGATGCAAGTTATACCACAGCTGCACAGTTATTTTATTTATTATTGAACTTGATGTTATGTTATGTTATTGAGTTTGAATGTATACAACTTGATGTTACTTGATGTTCAATCAATTTGAAAATGTTAAGCTTGGCATTAGCGTTCTGTTGGGGCGATGGGGGCAGGTGGGGCTTGAAAACTCCCCCTTGTCCAAAGTGGGGGATGACAAAAAAAGTTTGAGAACCACTGCATTAAACAATGTAACAAGGTTTTCCAAAATAAATCAACTCATCCATCCATCCATCCATCCATTTTCTACCGCTTGTCCCGTTCGGGGTCGCGGGGGGTTCTGGAGCTTATCTCAGCTGCATTCGGGCGGAAGGCGGTGTACACCCTGGACAAGTCGCCATCTCATCACAGAGCCTAAATCAACTCAAGTTATGGAAAAAAATGCCAACATGGCACTGCCATATTTATTATTGAAGTCACAAAGTGCATTATTTTTTTTTAACATGCCTCAAAACAGCAGCTTGGAATTTGGGACATGCGCTCCCTGAGAGAGCATGAGGAGGTTGAGGTGGGCGGGGTTGACGTAGGAGGGTAGAGGGGTAGGGGGTAGCGGGGGGTGTATATTGTAGCGTTCCGGAAGAGTTAGTGCTGCAAGGGGTTCTGGGTATTTGTTCTGTTGTGTTTATGTTGTGTTACGGTGCGGATGTTCTCCCGAAATGTGTTTGTCATTCTTGTTTGGTGTGGGTTCACGGTGTGGCGCATATTTGTAACAGTGTTAAAGTTGTTTATACGGCCACCCTCAGTGTGACCTGTATGGCTCTTGACCAAGTATGAATGCATTCACGTGTGTGTGTGAAAAGCCGTAGATATTATGTGATTGGGCCGGCACGCAAAGGCAGTGCCTTTAAGGCACGCCCCCAATATTACACCACCTCAACCGATGCACGGAGGGGGGGCAGGGTTGGGGGGCGGGGTTTGGTGGTAGCGGGGGTGTATATTGTAGCCCGGAAGAGTTAGAGCTGCGTGGGATTCTGGGTATTTGTTCTGTTGTGTTTATGTTGTGTTACGGTACGGATGTTCTCCCGAAATGTGTTTGTCATTCTTGTTCGGTGTGGGTTCACAGTGTGGCGCATATTTGTAACAGTGTTAAAGTTGTTTATACGGGCACCCTCAGTGTGACCTGTATGGCTGTTGACCAAGTATGCCTTGCAATCACATGTGTGTGTGAAAAGCCGTAGATATTATGTGATTGGGCCGGCACGCAAAGGCAGTGCCTTTAAACCAGGGGTCTCAAACTCAATTTACCTGGGGGCCACTGGATGCAGAAACTGGGTGAGGCTGGGCCGCAAGAAAAGATTTCCTAAAAAAATCTAACGTGCACTTTTTAATGAATTCACCTTCTTTGATTGGCTTTCCCGCCCTAGCAACATACTTGCCAATCCTCACGATTTTTCCGGGAGAATCCCGAATTTCAGTGCCCCTCCCGACAATCTCCCAGGGCAACCATTCTCCCGAATTTGTCCCGATTTTCACCCGGACAACAATATTAAGGGCGTGCGTTGATAGCACTGCCTTTAACGTATTCTACTACCTGTCATCACGTCCGCTTTTTCACCATACGAACAGCGTGCCGGCCCAGCCACATGTTGTATGAGGCTTCTGCAGACACACATAAGTGACTGCAAGACATACTTGATCAACAGCCATACATGTCACACTGAGGATAGCAGTATAAACAACTTTAACAATGTTACAAATATGCGCCACACTATGAAACCACACCAAACAAGAATAACAAACACATTTCGGGAGAACATCCGCACCGTAACACAACATAAACACAACAGAACAAATACCCAGAACACCTTGCAGCCCTAACTCTTCCGGGCTACAATATACACCACCTCAACCAATGCACGGAGGGGGGGGGTTAATGTGTGGGGGGGGCAGGGTTGGGGGGCGGGGTTTGGTGGTAGCGGGGGTGTATATTGTAGCCCGGAAGAGTTAGGGCTGCGTGGGATTCTGGGTATTTGTTCTGTTGTGTTTATGTTGTGTTACGGTGCGGATGTTCTCCCGAAATGTGTTTGTCATTCTTGTTTGGTGTGGGTTCACAGTGTGGCGCATATTCATAACAATGATAAAGTTGTTTGTACGGCCACCTTCAGTGTGACCTGTATGGCTGTTGATCAAGTATGTCTTGCAGTCACATACGTGTGTCTACAGAAGCCAAATACAACATATGACTGGGCTGGCACGCTGTTTGTACAGGTTGTAGAGGGCGCTAAAGGCAGTGCCATCACGGCACACCCTTAACATTGTTGTTCGGGTGAAAATCGGCAGAAATTCGAGAGAATGGTTGCCCTGAAATTCGGGAGTGTCCCGGAAAAATCGGGAGGGTTGGCAAGTATGACGCTGTCAAATGCCATTCATACGCGTGTCTGAGACCCATGCTTTAAGGTTTATTGGCGCTCTGTACTTCTCCCTACGTCCGTGTACACAGCGGCGTTTTAAAAAGTCATACATTTTACTTTTTGAAACCGATACCGATAATTTTGAAACCGATCCCGTTAATTTCCGATATTACATTTTAAAGCATTTATCGGCCGATAATATCGGCAGTCCGATATTATCGGACATCCCTAGTTGTGGTTGTTGTAGTTTTTGTTTTATTTTGTTTTACAGTAGTTTACATTGTTTAGTGTTTATTTCTGTTGTCGGCGCTTCTTTCCTCCCTTGTTTATCCTCTTGTTGCTAAGAGCGCTGATATACACACCTGCCTCCGTCAATTAAAACACGCACCAGACTAAGAGGAGAAGTATTTCAGAAAGAGATTATTCTAGATTGTATCTCATGTCATGACTGGTTTTATTGATTATTGACTATTTTATTGATTATGGGACAAGCAGTAGAAAATGGATGGATGGTACTTTTTCGTCACTTATTGTTTGTCTTTGGTACACTAATGTGTATATTTTAGGCCATTGGTTATTTGTTTTATTTTTGCAAAAATATTTATATATATTTTTATATTGCTCTTTTTTTTATCTTTGGTATGAACATTATTATGTAAACTCGAAGTTATTGGTTTTTTTTTGGTTCTTTGTTGTTGCTATTTTTGTATTACAACATTTTATTTGATCATGTTGTACTGCATTGTAGTCTTTTGTTTTGTGATTGTGTGATGTTTTTTGCCTGGACGTCACGCCGTGTCATTGCTGGTTTTACCAGCAGATGAGCATGTTCGGCAGCGCACAATCACAGAGTACTTACAAGCAGACAAAGTGTGTAGACAGAAAATGAAGAATGGGTGCATTTTGGCTTAAAAACCAAAGATAAAGGTGAAGTTATAACACTGAAATGCCCTCAGGAAGAAATGCTTTAAGACATGGCTAACTAGCTAGCTAGCGACTAACATCCATCCGCAGTCTGCAGTGTTTTAGCTTCTTCTAAATCACTAATCCTCGTCTCCATAGCGACAAATAAAGTAAGTTTCTTACAAGTATCATCCCTGCAGGACGAGGAGTAGCTAAACATGCTTCACTACACACCGTAGCTCACCGGCGTCAAAATGTAAACAAACGCCATTGGTGGATCTACACCTGACATCCACTGTAATGATACCAAGTACAGGCACGTATGTAGTCGATACTACTATAATTACATCAATATTTTTTAGCATCACAAAATCTTTTTCTGTTTTTTTTAAATGTATATTATGTTTATAAACTCAGTAAATACGTCCCTGGACACATGAGGACTTTGCATATGACCAATGTATGATCCTGTAACTACTTGGTATAAGGATTGATACCCAAATTTGTGGTATACCATACCATACCATACCAACTTTATTTATAAAGCCCTTTAACTACTAGTGTTAGTCCTTAGTGTCCCAATACTTTTGTCTAGTGTCAGTCCTAAGTGTCCCAATACTTTTGTCTACGTGTAGTCCATAAGTGTCCCAATACTTTTGCCTAGTGTAAGTCCTAAGTGTCCCAATCCTTTTGTGTAGTGTCAGTCCTAAGTGTCCCAATACTTTTGTCCAGTGTTAGTCTTAAGTGTCCCAATACTTTTGTCTACTTGTAGTCCATAAGTGTCCCAATAATTTTGCCTCGTGTTAGTCCTAATTGTCCCAATACTTTTGTTTACTTGTAGTCCATAAGTGTCCCAATACTTTTGCCTAGTGTTAGTCCTAAGTGTCCCAATACTTTTGCCTAGTGTTAGTCCTAAATGTCCCAATACTTTTGTCTACTTGTAGTCTATAAGTGTCCCAATACTTTAGCCTAATGTTAGTCGTAAGTGTCCCAATACTTTTGTCCAGTGTTAGTCCTAATTGTCCCAATACTTTTGTCTACTTGTAGTCTATAAGTGTCCCATTACTTTTGCCTACCAATACTTTTGTCCAGTGTTAGTCCTAAGTGTCCCAATACTTTTGTCTACTTGTAGTCTATAGGTGTCCCAATACTTTAGCCTAATGTTAGTCCTAAGTGTCCCAATACTTTTGTCCAGTGTTAGTCCTAATTGTCCCAATACATTTGTCTACTTGTAGTCTGTAAGTGTCCCAATACTTTTGCCTAGTGTAGTCCTAAGTGTCCCAATACTTTTGTCTACGTGTAGTCTATAAGTGTCCCAATACTTTTGCCTAGTGTTAGTTCTAAGTGTCCCAATACTTTTGTCCAGTGGTAGTCCTAAGTGTCCCAATACTTTTGTCCAGTGTTAGTCCTAAGTGTCCCAATACTTTTGTCTACTTGTAGTCTATAAGTGTCCCAATACTTTAGCCTAATGTTAGTCCTAAGTGTCCCAATACTTTTGTCCAGTGTTAGTCCTAAGTGTCCCAATACATTTGTCTACTTGTAGTCTATAAGTGTCCCAATACTTTTGCCTAGTGTTAGTCCTAAGTGTCCCAATACTTTTGTCTACGTGTAGTCTATAAGTGTCCCAATACTTTTGCCTAGTGTTAGTCCTAAGTGTCCCAATACTTTTGTCTACTTGTAGTCTATAAGTGTCCCAATACTTTTGCCTACCAATACTTTTGTCCAGTGTTAGTCCTAAGTGTCCCAATACTTTTGTCTACTTGTAGTCTATAGGTGTCCCAATACTTTAGCCTAATGTTAGTCCTAAGTGTCCCAATACTTTTGTCCAGTGTTAGTCCTAAGTGTCCCAATACATTTGTCTACTTGTAGTCTATAAGTGTCCCAATACATTTGCCTAGTGTTAGTCCTAAGTGTCCCAATACTTTTGTCTACATGTAGTCTATAAGTGTCCCAATACTTTTGTCCAGTGTTAGTCCTAAGTGTCCCAATACTTTTGTCTACGTGTAGTCTATAATTGTCCCAATACTTTTGCTTAGTGTTAGTCCTAAGTGTCCCAATACTTTTGTCCAGTGTTAGTCCTAAGTGTCCCAATACTTTTGTCTACGTGTAGTCTATAATTGTCCCAATACTTTTGCTTAGTGTTAGTCCTAAGTGTCCCAATACTTTTGTCCAGTGTTAGTCCTAAGTGTCCCAATACTTTTGTCTACTTGTAGTCTATAAGTGTCCCAATACTTTAGCCTAATGTTAGTCCTAAGTGTCCCAATACTTTTGTCCAGTGTTAGTCCTAAGTGTCCCAATACATTTGTCTACTTGTAGTCTATAAGTGTCCCAATACTTTTGCCTAGTGTTAGTCCTAAGTGTCCCAATACTTTTGTCTACGTGTAGTCTATAAGTGTCCCAATACTTTTGCCTAGTGTTAGTCCTAAGTGTCCCAATACTTTTGTCTACTTGTAGTCTATAAGTGTCCCAATACTTTTGCCTACCAATACTTTTGTCCAGTGTTAGTCCTAAGTGTCCCAATACTTTTGTCTACTTGTAGTCTATAGGTGTCCCAATACTTTAGCCTAATGTTAGTCCTAAGTGTCCCAATACTTTTGTCCAGTGTTAGTCCTAAGTGTCCCAATACATTTGTCTACTTGTAGTCTATAAGTATCCCAATACTTTTGCCTAGTGTTAGTCCTAAGTGTCCCAATACTTTTGTCTACGTGTAGTCTATAAGTGTCCCAATACTTTTGCCTAGTGTTAGTCCTAAGTGTCCCAATACTTGTGTCTACTTGTAGTCTATAAGTGTCCCAATACTTTTGCCTACCAATACTTTTGTCCAGTGTTAGTCCTAAGTGTCCCAATACTTTTGTCTACTTGTAGTCTATAGGTGTCCCAATACTTTAGCCTAATGTTAGTCCTAAGTGTCCCAATACTTTTGTCCAGTGTTAGTCCTAAGTGTCCCAATACATTTGTCTACTTGTAGTCTATAAGTGTCCCAATACATTTGCCTAGTGTTAGTCCTAAGTGTCCCAATACTTTTGTCTACATGTAGTCTATAAGTGTCCCAATAATTTTGTCCAGTGTTAGTCCTAAGTGTCCCAATACTTTTCTCTACGTGTAGTCTATAATTGTCCCAATACTTTTGCCTAGTGTTAGTCCTAAGTGTCCCAATACTTTTGTCCAGTGGTAGTCCTAAGTGTCCCAATACTTTTGTCCAGTGGTAGTCCTAAGTGTCCCAATACTTTTGTCTAGTGTACCTACCTTCCCTACGAATTATCTTCAGAACAATTTGTTAGATAAAATCAGTTGAAAAGTTAAAAACAGTTAAAAAAGTTAAAAACAGTTTAAAGTCTCATGCTGGGTTAAAAGCCAGTATCATCCAAAACTGTCATGACGAGGGGGTTTTCGCAGCTTACTGCGAGGATTGTTCTCCCAGGACGCAAACTGACTTTTCCGGACAACGGTAGCAGGTAGGAACATATTTATTCTCCAAAACTCAAAAGGGTACAAAAAAAACCAGAAAACAACCCGAAGGCGAGCGTGCCTAATGCACGCGAAAGCTAAGGCAAAACAAAACTTAGGACATGAAACATGACAGTCGCTAACTGTGGCATAAATAAACGAAACTTACTTGGCAAGGCACGAGCAGCATGAACTAAGTAATCGCATGACACAAGCATGAAAAGAGCACGACAAGAGCATGAAACAATCATGAACAGAGCAATGTCGCCAGACCGACTAACTGGCAATGACAGGCTTAAATAATAGTCTCCTCATTAGAACAGGTGCGTGTCCCGAACATATGAGACAGGTGAAACTAATGAGTCACCATGGTGACTAAACAAACAAGGGAGCGCAAACAGGAACTAAAAGAGTCCAAAAACTAACAAAAAATAACAAAATAAATTCCAGACCACAGATCATGACTAAAACTAATGTAAAGTACGAAATAACAGAAGAATAAGTAATTATTACATTTTAACAGAAAGTGTAGATAGAACATGTTGGAAGAGAAAGTAAGCAGATATTAACAGTAAATGAACAAGTAGATTAATAATTAATTTTCTACCACTTGTCCTTAATAATGTTGACAAAATAATAGGTAGATAAATGACACAATATGTTACTGCATATGTCAGCAGCTAAATTAGGAGCCTTTGTTTGTTTACTTACTAATAATAGACCAGTGTGTTCACTATTTTATTTAAGGGCAAACTTGCAATAAGAAACATTTATTTAATGTATCGGAAGATTTTTTGTTAAAATAACGCCAATAATAAAACATTTGGTGGTCCCCTTTATTTAGAAAAGTATCGAAAAGTATCGAAATACATTTTGGTACAGGTACCAAAATATTGGTATCGGGACAACATCAGTACCGTATTTTAAATCGCACCGGCCGAAAATGCATAATAAAGAAGGAAAAAAACATATATAAGTCGCACTAGAGCAGGGGTGTCAAACTCAAATACAGAGTGGGCCAAAATTTAAAACTGAACAAAGCCGCGGGCCAAGGTTGAACAAATTAACCTTTTAATAGGGACCCAAACAAGTTTTGCAATAAATATTGAACAAGCAAGGCTTATATAACTTTATAGTGACATGCAAAATCGAGTTTCAAATAATAATAATAATAATTAAAAAATAACAATGGCATATTAAATACAATTTAAATAAAAATTGATTGCCTCTTTTCTATTTGCAGCCTTCTGAGGTAAATATCAACACTAACTTTTACCACAGGCTAATAAATTTGAAAATAAAATAATGAATAAACCAACCATTCAGGACTTTAAACTGCTCAGTTTGCAACACACTGATCTAATCTGATGTGCCCAAGCCAGATACCTGCCATCTCTTCTTGGATGCTAGTTCATTAATGTTGGGGCTCAGGCTTTGAGCTGAAGCAACCCTCATTATCGAACAAAGGTGTTCATCAGTCATTATATCTCGTATTCCACAGTCTTGGAGGCGTGTTTTAAAGGCACTGCGTTTATCGTCCTCCACGAGCTGTCGTCACGTCTGCTTTTCATCCCTTCCAACAACGTGTCGGCCCGATCACAAAATATGTGCGACTTCAGCACGCACACACACGTTAATGCAACGCGTACTTGGCCAACAGCGATACAGGTTACTCTGACGGTGCCCGTATAAATAACTTTAATATGCACCACACTGTGAATCCACACCAAACAAGAATGACAAACACATTTCGGGAGAACATCCGCACAGTAACACAACATAAACACAACAAAACAAATACCCAGAATCCCATACAGCCCTAACTCTTCCGGGCTGCAATATAAACTGCCGCTACCACCAAACCCCCCCCCCCCCCCCCCCCCCCCTTTCCTCCATGCGTTGGTAGAGGTGATCGGGGTTGGGGGGGGGGGGTGTATATTGCAGCCTGGAAGAGTTAGGGCTGCATGGGATTCTGGGTATTTGTTTTGTTGTGTTTATGTTGTGTTACTGTGCTGATGTTCTCCCAAAATGTGTCATTCTTGTTTGGTGTGGATTCACAGTGTGGCGCATATTAAAGTTATTTATACGGGCACCGTCAGTGTAACCTGTATCGCTGTTGGCCAAGTATGCAGGCATTCACGTGTGTGCGTGCTGCAGCCGCACATATTATGTGACTGGGCTAGTAATTGCTGGACTGGGTGAAAAGCGGACGTGACGATTTTTGGGAGGGGTACTGAAATTTGAGAGTCTTCCAAGAGGGTGGGCAAGTATGAGAATTAGCGGTGAATGAGGTGTTACCGCGGCACCGCCGCTGAATATAATCGGCGGGCCAGCTCGAGTGTTAATTTGATATCGCCTCAAGGGCCAAGTGAAATTACACTTTGACACCCATGCACTAGAGTATAAGTCGCATTTTTGGGGGAAACTTATTTGATAAAACCCAACACCAAGAATAGACATTTGAAAGGCAATTTGAAATAAATAAAGAATAGTAAACAACAGGCTGAATAAGTGTACGTTATATGAGGCATGAATAACCAACTGAGAACGTGCCTGGTATGTTAACGTAACATACATCGGTCTCCCCTAGAGGGGGGGGTTACCCACATATGCGGTCCTCTCCAAGGTTTCTCATAGTCATTCACATCGACGTCCCACTGGGGTGAGTTTTTCCTTGCCCTTATATGGGCTTTGTACCGAGGATGTCGTTGTGGCTTGTGCAGCCCTTTGAGACACTTGTGATTTAGGGCTATATAAATAAACATTGATTGATTGATTGATATTATGGTAAGAGTCATTCAAATAACTATAACATAGAGAACATGCTATACGTTAACCAAACAATCTCTTACTCCTAATCGCTAAATCCCATGAAATCTTATACGTCTAGTCTCTTACGTGAATGAGCTAAATAATATTATTTGATATTTTACGGTAATGTGTTAATCATTCACACATAAGTCGCTCCTGAGTATAAGTCGCACCCCCGGCCAAACTATGAAAAAAACTGCGACTTATAATCCGAAAAATACGGTAGTTGCCTATCAATGCGCAGAATATTGTATTATACATATTGACAGAATGTTTATTTTTGATGACTAATGTGTTATTCTTCATGACAACATTTGGATCTGTGGACATGTGTCGCCGAGCCATATTGGTTTGTATTGCGGACAAACTCCGATAATAATAAAACAAACGGTAAGCTAATATATTAGATTATGAATGCAGAGTCATTTGTAGTGACATTTTCATCACTATATATCTCGCCATATGTGTAATATAGGTAGAGTATTGGATCAGGAAACTGTAGGAAGGCAGGCTGTGCTGTTTTCCAGCTGAACGCCTCAGATGAACACATCAGCGTTATAGTACATCCCCTCTCCCCCAGTGTCCTTTGCTTTGGCATTTTTCTTGCGCTGTCCACTCCCAATGAATCTCTAGTTTAAAATGCAACCCGCGGAAAAAAAGGCAAAATATATCGAGCGGCCGCCTCGGCTCATTATGGCATATCCATAACGTTTGCGCGGCGCGGCCGGCCGTAGACTGACAGGCCATTTTGTGAGTTGATGGGGCACGGAGGCCCGAATGGAGATTGAACATAGGGACGAGGACGGTGTCACGCCTCCACGCCGCTCGTCTTCACTGGGGACAGATTGGTTAACAATACGGGAGCAAAGGGTCCTCGCTGCTTAATTAGCCTTTGACCTGACACTGACGCCTTCTGTCAGCTCCGCCTTTAATGGCCTCAATATGCAGACTGGACCACGGCTCCAGAGCAAGTCTGCTTCACCGTACTTTTTATTGCATGGGACACCTCGTCCTGTCTAACATGTTTGTGAATAATTATTCTCTACATTATTATCCGTTTTTAGGGGCCATTGTGTCTTTGATTGTATCATTTATTTTGCATGTCTGTCATGTCTGTGTGATCATGTTTTTGTTTTAGTCATGTTCGGTTTTGTTTTTGGACTTTTTGTGCACTTTTGTTTTGTCACCATAGCAACCATTAGTTTTCACCTGTCACGTCACGCACCTGTTTCACGTTTTGAGTCACGCACCTGTTTTCGTTAATCATGTCTATAGTATTTAAGTTCATTGTTTTCAGTTTGTCGTTCTGACGACATCCCGCATTTATACTCTCCACACACCCTTATGACCCTTGCTGCGCTTTTTCATGCCGTTGTTTTCATCCAAGTAAGTTTTCTTTATTCATGCCATAGTTTGCAAGTTTTGTTTAATTGTTCATAGTTTCTGCCAACGTGCAAGTTCTGTGTTTATAGTCTAGTTTTGTACCTCCGCCCCTGTGCGCGCCTTTTGTTTGATCCTTCTTTTTGTAGTTATAGTGTTTAAATAAATCATGTATTTACCTTCACGCCACATCTGGTCCAATTCACTTGCACCTCGGGAGAACAAACCAAGCCATAGTCCAAGTCATGACAATGTCATGTAAATGCAAAGCTGTGTCATACCTTCACATTACTATATTATCATAAATACAGTCGTGGTCAAAAGTTTACATACACTTGTGAAGAACATAATGTCATGGCTGTCCTGAGTTTCCAATCATTTCTACAACTCTTATTTTTTTGTGATAGAGTGATTGGAGCACATACTTGTTGGCAGGGGCGTCACTAGCTTTTAAGGACAGGGGGGGCTTAGCCCCCAGGAGATGCACAGGACGCGAGCGAACGTAGCGCACGAGCACAAAACTTCACAAACGGCTAACAAAGACTTAGAAATTATTCATTGTTATTATTATTTAAAAAATGCACGAGACGAAATGAAATGCTCCCCGGGACGATGGCTTTTAACCATTTTTTTTCTTTTTCTTTTTATGTATTTATTCATTTTACATTTTATATTAAATGTCTTGGTTTTTCCGCCCTCTGAAAATCCTATGAAATGTTTAACAAGCCATTCTATAACAACACAACAGCTATTAATGTAACAATACAATAAAACAAATATATTTAATGTTTTTTTCATTGTTTTAACATTAGACTAATGTATATTACTTTATATAGATTCTACAAGAGTGATGTGGGCATTTTCTATATGAACAAGTCCAAGGACCGCAGGCAAGGTCGCAGAAAAAATGCGGACTGGATTTTGAGTGATGTGGGCATTTTCTATATGAACAAGTCCAAGGACCGCAGGCAAGGTCGCAGAGAAAATGCGGACTGGATTTTGAGTGATGTAGGCATTTTCTATATGAACAAGTCCAAGGAACGCAGGCAAGTTCGCAGAGAAAATGCGGACTGGATTTTGAGTGATGTGGGCATTTTCTATATGAACAAGTCCAAGGACCGCAGGCAAGGTCGCAGAGAAAATGCGGACTGGATTTTGAGTGATGTGCGCATTTTCTATATGAACAAGTGGAATGGATTGGATACCGACACACTAAAGGGGCTCTCTACCTTAAAGTAACAATGATTGTCACACACACACACACACACACACACACACACACACACACACTAGGTGTGGTGAAATGTGTCCTCTGCATTTGACCCATCCCCTTGTTCACCCCCTGGGAGGTGAGGGGAGCAGTGGGCAGCAGCAGTGCCGTGCCCGGGAATCATTTTTAGTGATTTACGCTATGAAGTGAGGGGAAACTGAGTGAATAATGACAGTTTTTATGATTATTTATTTAAACCCATATTCGGGCCACTTTATAATAAATATGTCGGCATGTGTTTGTAAAAAAAAAAAATAAAAATAAAAATTATATATATATATATATATATATATATATATATATATATATATATAACACCAAATTATTTAGGGGGGCTTAAGAATATTTTAGGGGGGCTTAAAGTTTGGTTCTTTTATGAATTTATTATGGGTCTACTGAAAATGTGAGCAAATGTGCTGGGTCAAAAGTATACATACAGCAATGTTAATATTTGGTTACATGTCCCTTGGCAAGTTTCACTGCAATAAGGCACTTTTGGTAGCCATCCACAAGCTTCTGCTTGAATTTTTGACTACTCCTCTTGACAAAATTGGTGCAGTTCAGCTTAATTTATTGGTTTTCTGACATGGACTTGTTTCTTCAGCATTGTCCACACATTTAAGTCAGGACTTTGGGAAGGCCATTCTAAAAGCTTCATTCTAGCCTGATTTAGCGATTCTTTTACCACTTTTGGCGTGTGTTTAGGGTCATTGTCCTGTTGGAACACCCAACTGTGCCCAAGACCCAACCTCCGGGCTGATGATTTTAGGTTGTCCTGAAGTATTTGGAGGTAATCCTCCTTTTTCATTGTCCCATTTACTCTCTGTAAAGCACCAGTTCCATTGGCAGCAAAACAGGCCCAGAGCATAATACTACCACCACCATGCTTGGAATGGTGTTCCTCCAAACATATTGCAGGGTATTGTGGCCAAACAGCTCGATTTTTGTTTCATCTGACATCACATGGACAAAGATAAGACCTTCTGGAGGAAAGTTCTGTACCAAACCTGGTACTATTTACTATATTTTGGCACTGACCGAATCCCAGGCACTGATTTACGTAAAATCCAACCGGGTGCTATTTTACGTTACCAATGTTGTGCGTGTCGTCACACCTGGTTGCCGCTCTTTGCACTTTGGCGATCACTCTAGCAGCACTAAGAGTGGACTCTGCCAAACCACCAATTTTCAATGCCAGCAAACAGTGGTGTGACGTCTGGGCCAGCAAGGCCTTCTCTGCTGGCCTTACGTATATCATTAATTAATAAAAGTAAATTGTATTTTTAATTGGCTTTCCATAAATAGTCTTCATCATATTCTCTTCATGTCATATTAGGCTCCAGTGTTGCTCTTTTAAGTTAGAGCTTTTATCCAATCAGAATTCAGCTAGCTTGTTGCCAGCGCTTTACGAATTCTGCCGGAGGCCTTCTGACCCAACATTAACGGCGGCTGTGCAGTTTAAAGGGGAACATTATCACCAGACCTATGTAAGCGTCAATATATACCTTGATGTTGCAGGAAAAAGACCATATATTTTTTTAACCGATTTCCGAACTCTAAATGGGTGAATTTTGGCGAATTAAACGCCTTTCTATTATTCGCTCTCGGAGCGATGACGTCACGTTGTAACGTCACATCGGGAAGCGATCCGCCATTTTCTCAAACACAGAGTCAAATCAGCTCTGTTATTTTCCGTTTTTTCGACTGTTTTCCGTACCTTGGAGACATCATGCCTCGTCGGTGTGTTGGAGGGTGTAACAACACGAACAGGGACGGATTCAAGTTGCACCAGTGGCCCAAAGATGCGAAAGTGGCAAGAAATTGGACGTTTGTTCCGCACACTTTACCGACGAAAGCTATGCTACGACAGAGATGGCAAGAATGTGTGGATATCCTGCGACACTCAAAGCAGATGCATTTCCAACGATAAAGTCAAAGAAATCTGCCGCCAGACCCCCATTGAATCTGCCGGAGTGTGTGAGCAATTCAGGGACAAAGGACCTCGGTAGCACGGCAAGCAATGGCGGCAGTTTGTTCCCGCAGACGAGCGAGCTAAACCCCCTGGATGTCTTGGCTCACACCGTCCCTTATGCCACCGAAAATGATCAAGAGAAGAATATCGACCCTAGCTTCCCTGGCCTGCTGACATCAACTCCAAAACTGGACAGATCAGCTTTCAGGAAGAGGGTATGTCTACAGAATATATTAATTGATGAAAATTGGGCTGTCTGCACTCTCAAAGTGCATGTTGTTGCAAAATGTATTTCATATGCTGTAAACCTAGTTCATAGTTGTTAGTTTCCTTTAATGCCAAACAAACACATACCAATCGTTGGTTAGAAGGCGATCGCCGAATTCGTCCTCGCTTTCTCCCGTGTCGCTGGCTGTCGTGTCGTTTTCGTCGGTTTTGCTTGCATACGGTTCAAACCGATATGGCTCAATAGCTTCAGTTTCTTCTTCAATTTCGTTTTCGCTACCTGCCTCCACACTACAACCATCCGTTTCAATACATGCGTAATCTGTTGAATCGCTTAAGCCGCTGAAATCCGAGTCTGAATCCGAGCTAATGTCGCTATAGCTTGCTGTTCTATGCGCCATGTTTGTTTGTGTTGGTATCACTATGTGACGTCACAGGAAAATGGACGGGTGTATATAACGATGGTTAAAATCAGGCACTTTGAAGCTTTTTTTAGGGATATTGCGTGATGGGTAAAATTTTGAAAAAAACTTCGAAAAATAAAATAAGCCACTGAGAACTGATTTTTAATGGTTTTAACCCTTCTGAAATTGTAATAATGTTCCCCTTTAACGAACGGAGGACATTCAGTTAACAGATCACAAGTTGTTGACAGTAGCCTTACGTTGAACGTGACTGTGATTGAATACTCACTTGTCGCTCCCAGGTATCCAATCACAAGCTGTGATTTACGAAAGCAGAAAGTGGGCACCGGAGCCATACCCGGCCAGCGGAGAAATCAGCGGTACTCACTTTTGTAACCAACAAAGTAGCAGAGCAAAACGTGGATTAGGTCGCAGATATAACGGTTTGCCTGCCACTTCCACTCAAATCAACCAACTATGCGCGGTATTGTGAGTTCAAATATATTTTTTCACATTTAATATGTTTTCTTTCGGGTTTATTGATTTTTAAATGCGCCAAAAAAATAGCCCTTTCTGTACACTAGTGACAAATTGAGTTGTTTCAATGCCCAGTAGTGCGCAAGTGTGTTTCTGTACAGTATTTTACAGGTTGTGGTCATGTGGCGACATGAATTATGGTATTTTGACAGGTATTTATTTAAGTCGGACTAAGTAGTACATCACGGAAGGCCTAGTTGGGAAACGCACGGCCCGCCACCGCCAGCAGAGTAGTTAACTCAACGTAAGTTAAGTAAGGCGCCACTTTTCCGAAAATGCACTATGCCACACCAAGTACCACTATAATGACCGACATTTAGATACAGTAGCGTAGTAGGCCAAAGTGTTCATTATAAACAAGGCAGAGGTTTTATTGATTTCATGTATTTTTGTCCAATGTAACATTACGCACAGTGTTTGAATTTAGGAAAACAAAACACTGCACTTGGATCAAGGGATTTTTTGGTATACCACTAAATGGAGGCCACGTTCCACTAGGCAAAGAACGACAGGAATGATTTGCTGTTTTTGAGGATCGACTGCAAAACGCTTGACAGGAGCCCTTTGCTGCTTTTAACAACATCTGCAAAAAATGCTAGTCAAAGCCCCCTAAATAACAAGAGTACTCTGTTCATGAGGACATACTGAAAACACAATAGTAAAAGATCCTCTCTATGACAGGGGATATTTGCTGTTTTTGAGGACCTACTGCAAAACTGCTTGTCAAAGATCTTTTCTATGACATGACTACGCTGCTGTTTTTAGCAACATCTGCAAAAACGCTAGTCAAAGTTCCGCTATACGACAGGAGTGATTTGCTGTTTTTTAGGACCTACTGCAAAACGACTAGTCAAAGAGCATGTATATAAAATGACTGCCCTGCTCTTTTTAGGAATCTGCTGCAAAAATCATTGTGAATAGAACTTGCCGGTCTGATGTCATTGATGAGCAATTTTAGGACTTTCAACTGCTTTTAAGGATTAACTATAAAAACGCAAGTTAAAGATCCTTGAAATGGCAGGAGTGTTCTGTTGTTTCTAAGGACCTTCTGCTGCAAAAATGTTACTTTTTAACTGATGTCATTTTGGGGCCGATTTTGGCCCGGTTCTGAGTACTTAATACAAAAATGCCAGTCAAAGAGCCTCAATGATAATAGTGTTATTTTTAAGGATCGACTGTAAAACCGCTAGGGAAAGAAAGCTCTGTTGGCTTTAGGGTCCTTCTTCAAAAATACTTGACTGTTTTTAGCAATTTGATGCAAAAAGGTTAGTCAAAGATCCGCTATACGACAGGAGTGCTTTGCTGTTTCTTTAGGTCCTACTGCAAAACGACTAGTCAAAGAGCATGTATATAGAATGACTGCCTTGCTGTTTTTAGGAATCTGCTGCAAAAAACGTTTTTAATAGAACTTATCTGATGTCATTGGATTTGGCCCCAAACTTCAAGCTTTCAACTGCTTCTAATGATCAACTGTAAAAATGCAAGTTAAAGATCCTTTAAATGGCAGGAGTGTTCTGTTGTTTTTAAGGACCTTCTTCTGCAAAAATCTTAGTAACCGCCAAGTTTTTACCTGAATTGTCTGATGTAATTGTGGGGCCGATTTTGGCCCGGTTCTGAGTACTCACTACAAAAATGGCAGTCAAAGAGCCTCAATGATAATTGTGTTATTTTTAAGGATCGACTGTAAAACCGCTAGTGAAAGAAAGCTCTGTTGTCTTTAGGGTCCTTCTTCAAAAATACTCGATTGTTTTTAGGAATCTAATACAAAAACGCTAGTCAAAGATCCGCTATACGACAGGAGCGCTTTGCTGTTTTTTTTTAGGTCCTACTGCAAAACGAGTAGTCAAAGAGCACGTATATAAAATGAATGCCCTGCTGTTTCTAGGAATCTGCTGCAAAAAACGTTTTGAATACAACTTGTCTGACGTCAATGGATTTGGCCCCAATCTTCGGGCTTTCAACTGCTTTTAAGGATCAACTGTAAAAACGCAAGTTAAAGGTCCTTTAAATGGCAGGAGTGTTCTGTTGTTTTTAAGGACCTTCTTCTGCAAAAATCTTAGTAACCGCCAAGTTTTTACCTGAATTGTCTGATGTAATTGTGGGGACGATTTTTGGCCCGGTTCTGAGTACTTACTACAAAAATGCCAGTCAAAGAGCCTCAATGATAATAGTGTTATTTTTGCGGATCGACTGTAAAACCGCTAGTGAAAGAAAGCTCTGCTGTCTATAGGATCCTTCTTCAAAAATACTCGACTGTTTTTAGGAATCTGATGCAAAAACGCTAGTCAAAGATCCGCTATACGACAGGAGTGATTTTCTGTTTTTCTTTAGGTCCCACTGCAAAACGACCAGTCAAAGAGCATGTATATAAAATGACTGCCCTGCTGTTTTTAGGAATCTGCTGCAAAAAACGTTTGGAATAGAACTTGTCTGCATTGGATTTGGCCCCAATCTTCGGGCTTTCGACTGCTTTTAAGGATCAACTGTAAAAACACAAGTTAAAGATCCTTTAAATGGCAGGAGTGTTCTGTTGTTTTTAAGGACCTTTTTCTGCAAAAATCTTAGTAACCGCCAAGTTTTTACCTGAATTGTCTGATGTAATTGTGGGGACGATTTTTGGCCCGGTTCTGAGTACTTACTACAAAAATGCCAGTCAAAGAGCCTCAATGATAATAGTGTTATTTTTGCGGATCGACTGTAAAACCGCTAGTGAAAGAAAGCTCTGCTGTCTATAGGATCCTTCTTCAAAAATACTCGACTGTTTTTAGGAATCCGATGCAAATACGCTAGTCAAAGATCCGCTATACGACAGGAGTGCTTTGCTGTTATTTTTAGATCCTACTGCAAAACAACTAGTCAAAGAGCATGTATATAAAATGACTGCCTTGCTGTTTTTAGGAATCTGCTGCAAAAAAACGTTTTTAATAGAACTTATCTGATGTCATTGGATTTGGCCCCAATCTACAGGCTTTCAACTGCTTCTAATGATCAACTGTAAAAATGCAAGTTAAAGATCCTTTAAATGGCAGGAGTGTTCTGTTGTTTTTAAGAACCTTCTTCTGCAAAAATCTTAGTAACCGCCAAGTTTTTACCTGAATTGTCTGATGTAATTGTGGGGCCGATTTTGGCCTGGTTCTGAGTACTTACTACAAAAATGCCAGTCAAAGAGCCTCAATGATAATAGTGTTATTTTTAAGAATCGACTGTAAAACCGCTAGTGAAAGAAAGCTCTGTTGTCTTTACGAGCCTTCTTTAAAAATACTCGACTGTTTTTAGGAATCTGATGCAAAAACGCTAGTCAAAGATCCGCTATACGACAGGAGTGCTTTGCTGTTTTTTTTTTAGATCCTACTGCAAAACAACTAGTCAAAGAGCATGTATATAAAATGACTGCCCGGTTTTTTTTAGGAATCTGCTGCAAAAAACGTTTTGAATAGAACTTGTCTGCATTGGATTTGGCCCCAATCTTCGGGCTTTCGACTGCTTTTAAGGATCAACTGTAAAAACACAAGTTAAAGATCCTTTAAATGGCAGGAGTGTTCTGTTGTTTTTAAGGACCTTCTTCTGCAAAAATCTAAGTAATTGCCAAGTTTTTACCTGAATTGTCTGATGTAATTGTGGGGATGATTTTTGGCCCGGTTCTGAGTACTTACTACAAAAATGCCAGTCAAAGAGCCTCAATGATAATAGTGTTATTTTTAAGGATCGACTGTAAAACCGCTAGTGAAAGAAAGCTCTGTTGTTTTTAGGGTCCTTCTTCAGAAATACTGGACTGTTTTTAGGAATCTGATGCAAAAACGCTAGTCAAAGATCCGCTATACGACAGGAGTGATTTTCTGTTTTTCTTTAGGTCCCACTGCAAAACGACCAGTCAAAGAGCATGTATATAAAATGACTGCCCTGCTGTTTTTAGGAATCTGCTGCAAAAAACGTTTGGAATAGAACTTGTCTGCATTGGATTTGGCCCCAATCTTCGGGCTTTCGACTGCTTTTAAGGATCAACTGTAAAAACACAAGTTAAAGATCCTTTAAATGGCAGGAGTGTTCTGTTGTTTTTAAGGACCTTTTTCTGCAAAAATCTTAGTAACCGCCAAGTTTTTACCTGAATTGTCTGATGTAATTGTGGGGCCGATTTTGGCCCGGTTCTGAGTACTCACTACAAAAATGCCAGTCAAAGAGCCTCAATGATAATAGTGTTATTTTTAAGGATCGACTGTAAAACCGCTAGTGAAAGAAAGCTCTGTTGTCTTTAGGGTCCTTCTTCAAAAATACTCGACTGTTTTTAGGAATCCGATGCAAATACGCTAGTCAAAGATCCGCTATACGACAGGAGTGCTTTGCTGTTATTTTTAGATCCTACTGCAAAACAACTAGTCAAAGAGCATGTATATAAAATGACTGCCTTGCTGTTTTTAGGAATCTGCTGCAAAAAACGTTTTTAATAGAACTTATCTGATGTCATTGGATTTGGCCCCAATCTACAGGCTTTCAACTGCTTCTAATGATCAACTGTAAAAATGCAAGTTAAAGATCCTTTAAATGGCAGGAGTGTTCTGTTGTTTTTAAGAACCTTCTTCTGCAAAAATCTTAGTAACCGCCAAGTTTTTACCTGAATTGTCTGATGTAATTGTGGGGCCGATTTTGGCCTGGTTCTGAGTACTTACTACAAAAATGCCAGTCAAAGAGCCTCAATGATAATAGTGTTATTTTTAAGAATCGACTGTAAAACCGCTAGTGAAAGAAAGCTCTGTTGTCTTTACGAGCCTTCTTTAAAAATACTCGACTGTTTTTAGGAATCTGATGCAAAAACGCTAGTCAAAGATCCGCTATACGACAGGAGTGCTTTGCTGTTTTTTTTTTAGATCCTACTGCAAAACAACTAGTCAAAGAGCATGTATATAAAATGACTGCCCGGTTTTTTTTAGGAATCTGCTGCAAAAAACGTTTTGAATAGAACTTGTCTGCATTGGATTTGGCCCCAATCTTCGGGCTTTCGACTGCTTTTAAGGATCAACTGTAAAAACACAAGTTAAAGATCCTTTAAATGGCAGGAGTGTTCTGTTGTTTTTAAGGACCTTCTTCTGCAAAAATCTAAGTAATTGCCAAGTTTTTACCTGAATTGTCTGATGTAATTGTGGGGACGATTTTTGGCCCGGTTCTGAGTACTTACTACAAAAATGCCAGTCAAAGAGCCTCAATGATAATAGTGTTATTTTTAAGGATCGACTGTAAAACTGCTAGTGAAAGAAAGCTCTGTTGTTTTTAGGGTCCTTCTTCAGAAATACTGGACTGTTTTTAGGAATCTGATGCAAAAAAACGTTTTGAATAGAACTTGTCTGCATTGGATTTGGCCCCAATCTTCGGGCTTTCAACTGCTTTTAAGGATCAACTGTAAAATTACAAGGTAAAGATCCTTTAAATGGCAGGAGTGTTCTGTTGTTTTTAAGGTTTTTCTGCAAAAATCTTAGTAACCGCCAAGTTTTTAACTGAATTGTCTGATGTAATTGTGGGGCCGATTTTGGCCCGGTTCTGAGTACTTACTACAAAAATGCCAGTCAAAGAGCCTCAATGATAATAATGTTATTTTTAATGATCGACTGTAAAACCGCTAGTGAAAGAAAGCTCTGTTGTCTTTAGGGTCCTTCTTCAAAAATACTCGACTGTTTTTAGGAATCTAATACAAAAACGCTAGTCAAAGATCCGCTATACGACAGGAGTGTTTTGCTATTTTTTTAGGTCCTACTGCAAAACGACTAGTCAAAGAGCATGTATATAAAATGACTGCCCTGCTGTTTTTAGGAATCTGCTGCAAAAAACGTTTGGAATAGAACTTGTCTAATGTCATTGGATTTGGCCCCAATCTTCGGGCTTTCAACTGCTTTTAAGGATCAACTGTAAAATCGCAAGTTAAAGATCCTTTAAATGGCAGGAGTGTTCTGTTGTTTTTAAGGACCTTCTTCTGCAAAAATCTTAGTAACCGCCAAGTTTTTACCTGAATTGTCTGATGTAATTGTGGGGCCATTTTGGGTACTTACTACAAAAATGCCAGTCAAAGAGCCTCACTGATAATATAGTTATTTTTAAGGATCGACCGTAAAACCGCGAGTGAAAGAAATCTCAGTTGTCTTTAGGGTCCTTCTTTAAACATACTCTGCTGTTTTTAGAAAATCTGCTGCAAAACCTAAAACTTGGCCTGCGGGCCGCCAGTTGAAGAGCACAAATCCGAGGCGATTTCAGAGGCAGTATTGACGTGGACTGATGGATTGCGCTTCATTGACGCGGCGCTGAGCTGTGACCGTCTCCAAAGTTATGCTCTGCTTTTGGTAATTGTGAGGTTCTGAACGTGGTGACATGGTCACGGCGTGGGCTGTTGAAGTTCAAGCCAAAGACAAAGCAAAGAGTGGCGAGACTTTGGGAACATTCTGGCAGATTTACAGCTCTAAAAAATCATCAAGGGAAAGCGCGGGCAGGCTGGGTGCTTGTAAAGTTGGGGTGAAGGTTCACGATGTGAACATCATGGCGGTGGCTTCGGCCGACGTGTTTTAAAGCCCGCCTTTCTGCCCTTTGACTCTTCAGTTTTCTGGGCCATTAAGTCCTGCTTCTGGGCCCGGCTGATGATGAGGAGCCACACGGAGGCGTCCCTCTCCGAAGGAAAGTCCCAGTGAGAGCGGCCAGGGACGTTTTTGCTTCGTATCGTTTTAACGAGGGCCATTTCATCCCGAGCTAACCTTGTCATGTGACAGGCTACTTTTCATTCCGGAGATTGAATTGCTGTTGCCGTGGTTATGGCTTCCGTTAAGTGTGAGTGCGGCCCTGGAGGACACTGACACTTCATTTCCTTCTGAAGTTTGTGTTGGGCCCGACATTCGTCATCCGTCACCACGTCCTCCACTCTTCTTCTGGAAGCTTCTGCACTGTGTCCATGCAGCTTGGCCACTAATGACGACTGATGTGTTGGGTTCAGGTTCTTCTTTGTATTTGTAACACAATACCAATAAGTTGTAAGCTAAAAAAATCTTGTAAGTTCAACAAATCGGAATCAAAGAGGTTGTGCACAGAAAAAATATCTTTGGGTGGACATCCAGTCCTGCTTTTTGCAGATGATGTGGCCAGGATCTTCAGCTCTCACTGGATCGGTTCGCAGCCGAGTTTGAAGCCACTGGGATGAGAATCAGCACCTCCAAGTCCGAGTCCATGGTTCTCGCCCGGAAAAGGGTGGAGTGCCATCTCCGGGTTGGGGAGGAGACTGTCAAGACTTGGTCCTGGGGTTTAGTTTTTCTAGAAGGCAACGAAAAGTTGGCTCGGGCGAGACGGGAATGTGAGTACATGATTTATTTAATATATTAAAAAAAAGTACAAACGAAAAGCGCGCACAGTGGCGGAGAACAAACTATGAAACCAAAAGACTATAGCATTAATAAACAAAACTTACTTGGCATGGACAAAAAGGAGCAGCGTGAACGATGGACATGAAAAAAGAGTCAGAAATGTGCAGAGCATAAATGTGGGGATGTCACCAGAAAGACAAACTGAAAAACAATGAACTTAAATACTACAGACATAATTAACGAAAACAGGTGCGTGACTCAAAACGTGAAACAGGTGCGTGACGTGACAGGTGAAAACTAATGGGTTGCTATGGTGACAAACAAGAGTGCACAATGGGTCCAAACGTGGAACAGGTGAAACTAATGGGTAATCATGGAAATAAGACAAGGGAGTGAAAAGCCAGAAACTAAAGAGTCCAATAACTAAACTAAACATGACTAAGACAAAACATGATTACACAGACATGACAGAGACCTTGCCCCATGTGGAGGAGTTCAAGTACCTCGGAGTCTTGCTCACGAGTGAGGGAAGAGTGGATCGTGAAGTGTGCGGAGTATTCAGTAATGCGGACGCTGTATCGATCCGTTGTGGTGAAGGAGCTGAGCCGGAAGGCAAAGCTCTCAATTTACCGGTCGATCTACAGTCGTGGTCAAAAGTTTACATACACTTGTAAAGAACATAATGTCATGGCTGTCTTGAGTTTCCAATCATTTCTACAACTCTTATTTTTTTTGTGATAGAGTGATTGGAGCACATACTTGTTGGTCACAAAAAACATTCATGAAGTTTGGTTCTTTTATGAATTTATTATGGGTCTAATGAAAATGTGAGCAAATGTGCTGTGTCAAAAGTATACATACAGCAATGTTAATATTTGCTTACATGTCCCTTGGCAAGTTTCACTGCAATACGGCACTTTTGGTAGCCATCCACAAGCTTCTGGTTGAATTTTTGACCACTCTTCTTGACAAAATTGGTGCAGTTCAGCTAAATGTGTTGGTTTTCTGACATGGAGTTGTTTCTTCAGCATTGTCCACACGGAATATAATAATCCATTCTAAAACCCTCATTCTAGCCTGATTTAGCCATTTCTATACCACTTTTGACGTGTGTTTGGGGTCATTGTCCTGTTGGAACACCCAACTGTGCCCAAGACCCAACCTCCGGGCTGATGATTTTAGGTTGTCCTGAAGAATTTGGAGGTAATCCTCCTTTTTCATTGTCACATTTACTCTCTGTAAAGCACCAGTTCCATTGGCAGTATGGACCACGAATTGATTAAACTTAAACAAGTTGAAAAACTTATTCGGGTGTTACCATTTAGTGGTCAATTGTACGGAATATGTGCTGTACTGTGCAATCTACTAATACAAGTTTCAATCAATCAATCAAACAAAACAGGCCCAGAGCATAATACTACCACCACCATGCTTGACGGTAGCTATGGTGTTCCTGGGATTAAAGGCCTCACCTTTTCTCCTCCAAACATATTGCTGGGTATTGTGGCCAAACAGCTCATTTTTTGTTTCATCTGACCACAGAACTTTCCTCCGGAAGGTCTTATCTTTGTCCTTGTGATGTCAGATGAAACAAAGATTACGTTCCCATCAATGTTCCCTCTAAGGTGCGCGCCTGTGCAATTGCGCACTGCTCAAGCGTCCTCTGCGCACGGCAAATATATGCCACGCACAAAATCAAATAAAAAAAATAAGCGCATAACAATTTTCGACACGACAGGACAGAGAAAACAATTTTCGTCATCATTGTTCAAATATTGTAACGTCTGTCGAGACGCTTTGAGGACATACATTCCATCGATCACTTTACTGAGCAAAACTCTTTATTGTCAGCCATAAACACATCACCAAAACATTAGTAAAAAAAATTATATCTAGCAAAAGTGAAGTGAAGTGAAGTGAATTACATTTATATAGCGCTTTTTCTCAAGTGACTCAAAGCGCTTTACATAGTGAAACCCAATATCTAAGTTACATTTAAACCAGTGTGGGTGGCACTGGGAGCAGGTGGGTAAAGTGTCTTGCCCAAGGACACAACGGCAGTGACGAGGATGGCGGAAGCGGGGATCGAACCTGCAACCCTCAAGTTGCTGGCACGGCCGCTCTACCAACCGAGCTATACCGCCCCAAAAAAACCATGACCAAAAAGTGGTCATTTTCTGCAGTACTAACCAGACCAAAACCGACTTTGTTATATCAACAGCAGCCGCTCGCTCTTTCTCACTTGCGCCAACACATGCACATATGGCACTTAGCCAGTGATGCGTTTGCAGCCACACAAAAAGTCGGACAACTCCAACACCACACATAAGTGTAATTCCAGGTCGTTATAATATGATTTACCAATCAAATGTGTGCTTATTCTAGTGTCATTTATTAGGAATCTTAATTTATAAATATTAATCATGAAATGCTGTTAGTATATTAAATAAATACTAATAAAAATATATTTTTTACAAACAGGAAGTTGCAGGAATGTACACATGATCCCCTGCTTACATCTCATTGTGCAACATGTGAATATTTTAATGGGAACTAAATGCAACGTCTGAAAGGGGTACAAATTATTTCCAAAGCAGGACCTCCACCCAGACAAACAATACAAGTACACAGTTCATGAAAAACAATATTTTTTGTTATTGTCATTGTAAGTGGGCCTAAACACTTATATTAGAAATGGAAATGACTGCTGTCATTTGATTATAATAATAAGAGAATGTTGTCTGTCTATCTGTGTTGGCCCTACGATGAGGTGGGGACTTGTCCAGGGTGTACACCGCCTTCCGCCCGAATGCAGCTGAGATAGGCTCCAGTGACCCCGAAAGGGACAAGCGGTAGAAAATGGATGGATGGATGGAGATTGAACTTGTTATTTAGTCAGGTTTGGGACAGGTGTGCTGCTGGTGTAGCCACAGTGTGCACTGAATGGGCTCCACTGAATGCTCAGGGAGTTTTTGCGTTTGCTCACACACATGAAAAATGAGAGGAGATCTTGCCCCAAGTGGAGGAGTTCAAGTACCTCGGAGTCTTGTTCACGAGTGAGGGAAGAGTGGATCGTGAGATGCGGCGTCTTCAGTAATGCGGATGCTGTATCGATCCGTTGTGGTGAAGAAGGAGCTGAGCCGGAAGGCAAAGCTCTCAATTTACCGGTCGATTTACGTTCCCATCCTCACCTATGGTCATGAGCTTTGGGTTATGACCGAAAGGACAAGATCACGGGTAAAAGCGGCCGAAATTAGTTTCCTCCCTTAGGTCTCTCCCTTAGAGATAGGGTGAGAAGCTCTGCCATCCAGGAGGAACTCGGAGTAAAGCCGCTGCTCCTCCACATGGAGAGGAGCCAGATGAGGTGGTTCGGGCATCTGGTCAGGATGCCACCCGAACGCCTCCCTAGGGAGGTGTTTGGGGCACGTTTGACCGGTAGGAGGCCACGGGGAAGACCCAGGACACGTTGGGAAGACTATGTCTCCCGGCTGGCCTGGGAACACCTCGGGATCCCCTGGGAAGAGCTGGACGAAGTGGCTGGGGAGAGGGAAATCTGGGCTTCAGATCGAGTTAACAGTTAAAGTACCAATGATTGTCACACTGGAATACGAGTGGATATAATCCACAATGTGGGCGGAGCCAGGAGGGTCCAGCATGTAGAAATGCCATCAGTGACGCCAACACTGCCGTGTGTGCATGCTCAGGTATGTTTGTTTACGTGTTATCGGCCCCTAGGACCCCCAGAGGGAGGGAGGGGGCTTATCCTCCCAGGATCAGGCTGAATGAAGCTCTCAGCTCCCATGTGGGCTTTTGTTCCTCCATGATTGCTCTTTGATTGGCTCCTGGGCTCTCTGGCACAACAAGTGGGAGTTCACCAAACGCTTCCTTTTGTCCCGCTCACAAAGAAGCGCTCGCTGTTTGCTGAGTGACGGCCAGCGGGGCAAAAGTTCACATGACCAAGTGACGAGAAAGTCACACTAGTATTCAGTTTTGTTTCCACACTTTGACAACATTCTGGAGGACACATGACTTTTCACAATGAATACCATTAATGACAATTCTTCATGTTTAGTTTTTTCTCATGCTGCCGTGTTTTGTTGGAAAGTTTTACTTTCTTCTCATGTTGCCATCCATTCATCCATTTTCTACCCTTTCGGGGTCGCAGGGGGTGCTGGAGCCTATCTCAGCTGCATTCGGGCAGAAGGCGGCGTACACCCTTTCCTCATGTTCTATTAGCACGCTCTTTGTGTTGTCATGTTTTCTTCTCATCATTGCTTCTCATCTTGTTAAAAACCTCATGTCGCCGTGCTTTCTTGGAATGGTTCTTTGTTCTTCTTGGTTATTATTGGTTATATCTTCCTCATGTTGTGTGTTTCATTCTCATGCTCTTTATGTTGTCTGCACGTTTTTGTTCATGTTGCTGTGTTATATTTTCCTCATGTCGTGTTTCATTCTCATGCTCTTTATGTTGTCTTCATGTTTTTGTTCGTGTTGCTGTGTTCTATTTTCCTCATGTCGTGGTTCATTCTCATGCTCTTTATGTTGTCTGCACGTTTTTGTTCATGTTGCTGTGTTATATTTTCCCCATGTCGTGTTTCATTCTCATGCTCTTTATGTTGTCTGCACCTTTTTGTTCATGTTGCTGTGTTATATTTTCCTCATGTCGTGTTTCATTCTCATGCTCTTTATGTTGTCTTCACGCTTTTGTTCATGTTGCTGTTATATTTTCCTCATCTCATGTTTCATTCTCATGCTCTTTATGTTGTCTTCATGTGTTTGTTCATGTTGCTGTGTTATATTTTTATAATTTAGTGTTTGATTCTCATGCACTTTATGTTGTGTAATGTTTGTTCATGTTGCTGTGTTATATTTTTATCATTTCGTGTTTAATTCTCATGCTCTTTATGTTGTCTTTACATTTTTGTTCATGTTGCTGTGTTATATTTTCCTCATGTCGTGTTTCATTCTCATGCTCTTTATGTTGTCTACACGCTTTTGTTCATGTTGCTGTGTTTTATTTGTATAATTTAGTGTTTGATTCTCATGCTCTTTATGATGTTTTAATGTTTATTTGTCATATTCCTGCATTATATTTTTAATCATGTCATGTTTTATTCTCATGCTCTCTATGATGTTTTAATGTTTATTTGTCATATTCCTGCATTATATTTTTAATCATGTCATATTTTATTCTCATGCTCTCTATGATGTTTTAATGTTTGTCATGTTCCTGCGTTATATTTTTTATCATGTCATGTTTCATTCTCATGCTCTTTATGTTGTTGAATGTGTTTGTTCATGTTCCTGTGTTATATTTTTATCATTTCGTGTTTAATTCTCATGCTCTTTATGTTGTCGTCACGCTTTTGTTTATCATTTCGTGTTTGATTCTCATGCTCTTTATGTTGTCTTCACGCTTTTGTTCATGTTGCTGTGTTATATTTTCCTCATGTCGTGTTTCATTGTCATGCTCTTTATGTTGTTTAATGTTTGTGTTCATGTTGCTGTGTTATATTTTCCTCATGTCGTGTTTCATTCTCATGCTCTTTATGTTGTTTAATGTTTTTGTTCATGTTGCTGTGTTATATTTGTTTATCATGTCATGTTTTATTCTGATGTGCTTTAGGTTTTTTTCATGTAACTTATTTTTTACTCATGTCCTGTTTTATTCATATGCTGTGTGTTGTCCTCATGTAGTGAGAGTAGAGTTTCATTCTCATTATCCAGTTTTGTTTTTATGCTGTTTTTAAATGCACACTCTTTATGTTGTTTTCATGTTTTTTCATGTTCCTGTGTTATTTTTTTAAAATCTTGTTGTGTTATATTCTCATGCTCTTTTAAGTGTTTTCATGTTTTTCTCATGTTTATCTGTTATATTTTTTTATCATGTTGTCTTATTCTCATGTTTTTATGTTTTTTTTATGTTTTCATGTCTCTGTGTTATATTTTATTTATCATGTTGTGTTTTATCTCACCCTCTTTATGTTGTTTTAATGTTTTTATATGTTTTTGTGTTGTATTTTTTATCATGTCATGTATTATTCTCATTCTCTTTATGTCATTGTCATGTTTTTCCATGTTCCTTTGTAATATTTTTTCATAATGTTGTGTTTTATTCTCATGCTCTTTATGTTGTTTTCAAGTTCTTGTGTTATTTTTGTAGCATGTTGTTTTATTCTCATGCTTTTTATGTTTAAATGTTTATTTGTCATGTTCCTGCGTTATATTTTTTATCATGTCATATTTTATTCTCATGCTTTTTATGTTGTTTGAATGTTTATTTGTCATGTTTTTGCGTTACATTTTTTTTATCATGTCATGTTTTATTGTCATTCTCTTTATGTCATTGTCATGTTTTTCCATGTTCCTGTGTAATATATTTTCATTATGTTGTGTTTTATTCTCATGCGCTTCATGTTGTTTTCAAGTTCCTGTGTTATTGTTGTATCATGTTGTTTTATTCTCATGCTCTTTATGTTTTAATGTTTATTTGTCATGTTCCTGCGTTATATTTGTTATCATGTCATATTTTTTGTAATGCTTTTTATGTCGTTTTAATGTTTATTTGTCATGTTTTTGCGTTCTATCTTTTTTATCATGTCGTGTTTTATTCTCATGCTCTTTACGATGTTTTAATGCTTGTATGTCATATTCCTGTGTTATATTTTTTATCATGTTGTGTTTTATTCTCATGCTTTTTATGTTGTTTTAATGTTTATTTGTCATGTTCCTGTGTTATATTTTTGATCATGTCATGTTTTATTCTCATGCTCCTGTCCAAGAGTTGCATGCTCATAATCTTGATGCGTTGCCCATTTTCTTCTCCCGAAGTCATTTATTCTCATTTTGTTATTGTCTGTTTTCATGTTAGGTCTTATCATCATACACTAAATGTTGTTCTCATGCATTGTTTTTTCCTTGTTTTTAATCATGTTGTGTTTGGTTCTCACGTAGTTTCGTTCTCATGTAGTTGTGTTTTCTTCTCATGATAAAGCGCGTTGTTCTCACCTGGCCGTGTTTCATCCTCATGTTTGTCCCCCAATGCTAGGTTTTATTCTCATACTCTCAATGTTGTCTTCTTGGGGGGGTTAGATAGTGTCTCATGTTGCTGTTTGGTTGTCATGCTGTGTTTTTTGTATCCTTCTCATGTGTTTTGTTCTCATGCTTTTTGATGAAACCTCATGTGGCATTGTGTGTTATGATTTTCGTTTTCATTTTGTGCTTTTTTTTCCTCATCTGGCTGTGTTTCATTCTCATGTGTGTTTTCCACCACTCATGACGTGTTTGATTCCGATGCCTTCTTGTGTTGATGCTTCCCACGCTTTCTTTTCCTCATGTTGTTCTTGTGTTTCATGTTGTTGTTGTTTACTCATTTTATTACACTCTGTTCTCATCACGTTTTCTTCTCATCTCGCTGTGTTTTTTTTTTACCAGATGCTCTTTAAATTATTCTCCCTTTCAATATTGTATTCATGTTAGGTTTTAGTCTCACAGTCTATATGTTGTTCTAATGCAGGGGTGTCAAACTCAAATACAGAGTGGGCCAAAATTTCAAACTGAACAAAGCCGCGGGCCAAGGTTGAACAAATTAACCTTTTTGATAGGGCCCCAAACAAGTTTTGCATTAAATATTGAACAAGCAAGGCTTATATAACTTTATAGTGACATGCAAAATCAAGTTTCAAATAATAATAATAATAATTTAAAAATATCAATGGCATATCAAATACAATTTAAATACAAATTGAATGCCTCTTTTCTATTTGCAGCCTTCTAAGGTAAATATCAACATTAACTTTTTCCACAGGCTAATAAATTTGAAAATAAAATAATGAATAAACCAACCATTCAGGACTTTAAACTGCTCAGTTTGCAACACACTGATCTAATCTGATGTGCCAAAGCCAGATACCTGCCATCTTTTCTTGGATGCTAGTTCATTAATGTCGGGGCTCAGGCTTTGAGCTGAGGCAACCCTCATTATCGAACGAAGGTGTTCATCAGTCATTATATCTCGTATTCCACAGTCTTGGGGGCGTGCCTTACAAGCACTGCTTTTAACGTCCTCTACGAGCTGTCGTCACGTCCGCTTTTCATCTCTTCTAACAACGTGCCCGCCCAGTCACAATATATGAGCGGCTCCAGTACGCACACACACGTAAATGCAAAGCATACTTCATCAACAGCGATACAATTTACACTGAGAGTGGCCGTATAAGCAACTTTAACATTGTTAGAAATATACGCCACACTGTGAAGCCACACCAAACAAGAATGACAAACACATTTTGGGAGAACATCCGCACAGTAACACAACATAAACACAACAGAACAAATACCCAGAACCCTTTGCAGCACTAACTCTTCTGGGACACTACAATATACACCCCCCACACACACACACACACACACCTTGTAGCGTCACGGTAGAGTTAGTGCTGCAAAGGGTTCTGGGTATTTGTTCTGTTGTGTTTATGTTGTGTTACTGTGCGGATGTTCTCCCGAAATGTGTTTGTCATTCTTGTTTGGTGTGGCTTCACAGTGTGGCGTATATTTCTAACAATGTTAAAGTTGCTTATACGGCCACTTCTAGTGTAAATTGTATCGCTGTTGATGAAGTATGCTTTGCATTTACGTGTGTGTGCGTACTGGAGCCACTCATATATTGTGACTGGGCGGGCACGTTGTTAGAAGAGATGAAAAGCGGACGTGACGACAGCTCGTAGAGGACGTTAAAAGCAGTGCCTTACAGGCACGCCCCCAAGACTGTGGAATACGAGATATAATGACTGATGAACACCTTCGTTCGATAATGAAGGTTGCCTCAGCTCAAAGCCTGAGCCCCGACATTAACGAACTAGCATCCAAGAAAAGATGGCAGGTATCTGGCTTGGGCACATCAGATTAGATCAGTGTGTTGCAAACTGAGCAGTTTAAAGTCCTGAATGGTTAAATGGTCAATGTTAAAGGTTTTTATACTGACACCCTCAAACCTGTATCGCTGAAGATCAAGTATGCGTTGCATTCACTTCTGTGTGCGTGCCAAAGCCACACATGTTATGTAACTGAGCCAGAACTCGTTGGACTGGACGAAAAGGGGACGTTACAATTTTCGGGAGGGGCACTGAAATTTGGGAGTCTCCCGGGAGGTTTGGCAAGTATGAGAATTAGCGGTGTACCGCGGTACCGCCGCTGTATATAATCGGCGGGCCAGCTATACTGTTAATTTGATATCACCTCACGGGCCAAGTGAAATTACAGGGCCAGAGTTTGACACCCATGTTCTAATGTCTTTTTTAATTTACTGTTTTTGTTCTCATGTTGTCTTTATTTCTCATGGTTTTGAAATCCTTCTAATGGAGATGTGTTTTGTTCTCATGTGGCCGTTGTTGACCCTCATGTTTGTTACCCCCCTCTTGTTTGTTTTTCTCATGTTGGTTGCCATGTTAAGTTTCCTCCTCCTGTTTTATATATCAGTCTTTCTATCTGTTTTTTTCTCATGTATCTCATTATAGTCCTCATGTTAGTGCTGTTTATTCTAAAACTAGTGTCATTCTCATCTGATGCTTTGATGCAATCTCATGTTTGTGTTTGCCCCCCTCATGTTATTGCTGCGCTTTGTGTCGTCGTCACGTTTCCGTTGCATTCTCATGTTGCTGCTCCCTTCACGTCCATGCCTTCGTTCTCACGTTGTTATGTGTTCTCATCATAAAACCCTGATCAACTGCACGTGCACTGTGGTTACGTCACATGAGAAGTGTTGTTGCGTGTGAGACAAATGAAAGTAATTGACAATGAAAATCATGTTGTAATGAAACAATTAGGGGATGAGAATGAGAGTTAGACAGCCAAGGTGCGGCAGGTCATCGTTGAGCGGCCTCTAACATGACTCTAATGGTGTGTGCATTTCCTGCTGATGAACAGGACAACTAAAACACACACACACACACACACACACACACACACACACACACACACACACACACACACACACACACACACACACACACGTGCGAACGGGTGATATTGCCGTTTGCTACACAAACATTAGTTTTAATGACGGCGCCGCTAGTTTGAAAAGTGGTGACAAACTGCAGACGGGCAAAAAAGTCCCAAACCAATCAGGAAGTTAATGAGGAGAGAAATTACCTCACACCAGTGTCGGAGGGGGAGAGGGGCTGGGGGGGGTGATCATCTGGACCAATCACATAGCAGCAAAGGGAACACCGTCGCTGCAGACACAGGCCTGAAGATGTCTTCATGTTTTGTAATGTTGCAGACACTGAAATGTATAAATATATTAATATATATATATATATATATATATATATATATATATATATATATATATATATATATATATATATATATATATATATATATATACAAACCCCGTTTCCATATGAGTTGGGAAATTGTGTTAGATGTAAATATAAACGGAATACAATGATTTGCAAATCCTTTTCAACCCATATTCAATTGAATGCACTACAAAGACAACATATTTGATGTTCAAACTCATAAACTTTATTTTTTTTTTGCAAATAATAATTAACTTAGAATTTCATGGCTGCAACACGTGCCAAAGTAGTTGGGAAAGGGCATGTTCACCACTGTGTTACATCACCTTTTCTTTTAACAACACTCAATAAACGATTGGGAACTGAGGAAACTAATTGTTGAAGCTTTGAAAGTGGAATTCTTTCCCATTCTTGTTTTATGTAGAGCTTCAGTCGTTCAACAGTCCGGGGTCTCCGCTGTCGTATTTTACGCTTCATAATGCGCCACACATTTTCGATGGGAGACAGGTCTGGACTGCAGGCGGGCCAGGAAAGTACCCGCACTTGTTTTTTACGAAGCCACGCTGTTGTAACACGTGCTGAATGTGGCTTGGCATTGTCTTGCTGAAATAAGCAGGGGCGTCCATGAAAAAGACGGCGCTTAGATGGCAGCATATGTTGTTCCAAAACCTGTATGTACCTTTCAGCATTAATGGTGCCTTCACAGATGTGTAAGTTACCCATGCCTTGGGCACTAATGCACCCCCACACCATCACACATGCTGGCTTTTCAACTTTGCGTCGATAACAGTCTGGATGGTTCGCTTCCCCTTTGGTCCGGATGACACGATGTCGAATATTTCCAAAAACAATTTGAAATGTGGACTCGTCAGACCACAGAACACTTTTCCACTTTGCATGAGTCCATCTTAGATGATCTCGTGCCCAGAGAAGTTTCTGGATGTTGTTGATAAATGGCTTTCGCTTTGCATAGTAGAGCTTTAACTTGCACTTACAGATGTAGCGACCAACTGTATTTAGTGACAGTGGTTTTCTGAAGTGTTCCTGAGCCCATGTGGTGATATCCTTTAGAGATTGATGTCGGTTTTTGATACAGTGCTGTCTGAGGGATCGAAGGTCACGGTCATTCAATGTCGGTTTCCGGCCATGCCGCTTACGTGGAGTGATTTCTTCAGATTCTCTGAACCTTTTGATGATATTATGGACCGTAGATGTTGAAATCCCTCAATTTCTTGCAATTGCACTTTGAGAAACGTTGTTCTTAAACTGTTTGACTATTTGCTCACGCATTTGTTGACAAAGGGGTGTACCTCGCCCCATCCTTTCTTGTGAAAGACTGAGCATTTTTTGGGAAGCTGTTTTTATACCCAATCATGGCACCCACCTGTTCCCAATTTGCCTGTTCACCTGTGGGATGTTCCAAATAAGTGCTTGATGAGCATTCCTCAACTTTATCAGTATTTATTGCTACCTTTCCCAACTTCTTTGTCACGTGTTGCGGGCATCAAATTCTAAAGTTAATGATTATTTGCGAAAAAAAAAAAAAAAGTTTATCAGTTTGAACATCAAATATGTTGTCTTTGTAGCATATTCAACTGAATATGGGTTGGAAATGATTTGCAAATCATTGTATTCCATTTATATTTACATCTAACACATATTCCCAACTCATATAGAAACGGGGTTTGTATATCTAAGTTTACTGTCTATAGTATTGTCCTTTGACAAGATATTATAAAATACTTGCTGAAATGTGAGGACTGTACTTACCGTATTTTTCGGAGTATAAGTCGCACCGGAGTATAAGTCGCACCTGCCGAAAATGAAGAAGGAAAAAAACATATATAAGTCGCACTATGACAAAAATTGCGACTTATAGTATATAGTAGTATATATATATACATATATATATCAGTTCTTTAATGCACCTTTTATTTTGTCTATCTTTATGATCAAACCATATTTGGAATAAATGTCGGATTTAAACAAAGAAAAGTCAAGTTTTTTTTTAAGATTAAAAAAGGAATGTGACGTTGTGGACCTTTTATGTTCTTTATATTTGAACATGTTAAATGCTTTGTTCTCATGTTCTTTGGTTTGTCTCATGTCTTTGTGCTTGATTCTCAGCTCACATTTTCATGTAATGTGTTTTGTTCTCATGTTCTGTGGTTTGTCTCATGTCTTTTTGCTTTATTCTCTTCTCACATTTTCATGGATTTTGTTTTGTTCTCATGTTCTTTGGTGTGTCTCATGTCTTTGTGCTTGATTCTCAGCCTCACATTTTCATGTATTGGGTTTTGTTCTCATGTTCTTTTGTTTATCTCATGTCTTTGTGCTTAATTCTCATCTCACATTTTCATGTAATGTGTTTTGTTCTCATGTTCTTTTGTTTATCTCATGTCTTTGTGCTTTATTCTCTTCTCACATTTTCATGTATTGTGTTTTGTTCTCATGTTCTTTGGTGTGTCTCATGTCTTTGTGCTTGATTCTCATCTCACATTTTCATGTAATGTGTTTTGTTCTCATGTTCTTTGGTTTGTCTCATATCTTTGTGCTTGATTCTCATCTCACATTTTCATAGATTTTGAAAATCTATGAAATGATTGGGTTTTGTTGTTGTTGGAATGTTCTTTTTGTCTCATGTTGACTGTTTTTTTCCTCATGTCTTTGTGCTTTATTCTCATACTCACAATGTCAAGTGTTTGTTTTGTTCTGATCTTTTTTCTTCTTAAATAGCTATGTTTAATCCTCATGTTCTTGTTTTTTTTCTCATGTCATTGTGCTTTATTCTTCTTACAATTTTCCATGTATTTTGTTCTTTTCTCATGTTTTTCCTTCCTAAATTGTTGCTTCATTTTCATTTTTTTTTCTACTCATGCCATATTTTATTTCACTGCTTGGTTTTGTTCGAAAGTATTTTTTGTCTCATGTTGACTGTTTTTCCCTCATCTTGTGTGTTTTATTGTCATTCTCACATTTTCACGGATTTTGTTTTGGTCTCATGTCATTCCTTCTCAAATTGCGTTGTTTAATCCTAATGTTGTTGTCATTTCCTCACATAGTTGTGTATGATCCTTATCCTCACATTTTCATGGATTTTGTTTTGTTGTCATGTTTTTCCTTCTCAAATTGCGTTGTTTCTTTTTTATGTTTGTTTTTCTACTCGTGCCACATTTCATACCACTGCTTTGATTCTTTCTCATGTTGTTTTTTTCTCATCTGGTTGTGCGCTATTGTCATTCTCACATTTTTTATGTTTTTTTAAAAATAAAAATTAAAAATTACTCTGATTCTCATGTGTTAGGTCAGAATGTTTTTGTCATGTTTTCTTCTCACGCTGTTGTGTTCTATAATGACAATATTGGTGTTTAGTTTTGTATGCTGTGTTTTCTTCTCATATTGTATTTTGTTCTCATGTTGTTGTTTTTATGTTATTATTCAATTAGTAACATGTGATGCTAATTCAATTCTAACACTATAATTTATCAATCAGAATATTTTTATTAAAAACAAAATTTAAAATGGTATAACTCACACTTGTATAATGCACATTAAAATCATTTACAAGTTCATGTTTTATTGTTATTATTATCTTGATGTATTATTATTATATAATTGTGAAATATTTTATTATTATAATTATTATTATTATATTATTAGACAATTATTATAATTCTATTTTATTATTATTATTATCATAAATATTATTTTATCATGATTATAACTCTAATTTTATTGTATTATTATTGTTATAAAGACTTGAGACATATCCATGCTAGTGGCTGTGAGGCGTACATGAGCACTAAAACCTGTGTGTGTGTGTGTGTGTGTGTGTGTGTGTGTGTGTGTGTGTGTGTGTGTGTGTGTGTGTGTGTGTGTGTGTGGATGCAGAGTGAAGTTGTAAAAGGAGCGATTGCTTTTGTTTGTGGAGCGCAGACGTTTATTGTGATGACCAAACGACATTTTGTCACCATTGTGTGCACACGGCTGTGTGTGTGTGTGTGTGTGTGCAGGTGTGTCATTTACTGCACGTGCACGCCCTCTCAATTCATCATCTTTAAGAGTGTCCTCATGCCTTTTTCTCATCCTGCACAACAATCATGCAGTGGGATGATCGTTCAACACCGTGTCACATTTATTACATCCTCGTGACTCATGAGAAATGACAACATTTCAACTGCTGGCGTCACATTTACCTTTTTATCATCATGAACATGTATCATCTTGTTTGCTTGCTTTTATTCTCATGTTTCTTTTTGTTCTTGTTGTTTATTTCCCTCATCTTGTTTTATTCTCATGCTTTTTGTGCTGTTGTCATTGACTTTCTTCTCGTGTTTCTTTTTGTTCTTGTTGGTTATTTCCCTCATCTTGTTTTATTCTCATGCTTTTTGTGTTGTTGTCATTGAGTTTCTTGTCGTGTTTCTTTTTGTTCTTGTTGGTTATTTCCCTCATCTTGTTTTATTCTCATGCTCTGTGTTGTTATCATTGAGTTTCTTCCCATGTTTATTTTTGTTCTTGTTGGTTATTTCCCTCATCTTGTTTTATTCTCATGCTCTTTGTTATTCTCATTGACTTTCTTCTCATGTTTCTTTTTGTTCTTGTTGGTTATTTCCCCCATCTTGTTTTATTCTCATGCTCTTTGTGTTGTTGTTGTCATTGAGTTTCTTCTAATGTTTATTTTTGTTCTTGTTGGTTATTTCCCTCATCTTGTTTTATTCTCATGCTATTTGTGTTGTTGTCATTGAATTTATTCTCATGTTTCTTTTTGTTCTTGTTGGTTATTTCCCTCATCTTGTTTTATTTTCATGCTCTTTGTGTTGTTGTCATTGACTTTCTTCTCATGTTTCTTTTTGTTCTTGTTGCTTATTTCCCTCATCTTGTTTTATTCTCAAGCTCTTTGTGTTGTTGTCATTGAATTTATTCTCATGTTTCTTTTTGTTCTTGTTGCTTATTTCCCTCATCTTGTTTTATTCTCATGCTCTTTGTGTTATTGTCATTGAGTTTCTTCTCATGTTTCTTTTTGTTCTTGTTGCTTATTTCCCTCATCTTGTTTTATTCTCATGCTCTTTGTGTTGTTGTCAATCCGTTTCTTCTCATGTTTCTTTTTGTTCTTGTTGCTTATTTACCTCATCTTGTTTTAATCTCATGCTCTTTGTGTTATTGTCATTGACTTTCTTCTCATGTTTATTTTTGTTCTTGTTGGTTATTTCCCTCATCTAGTTTTATTCTCATACTTTTTGTGTTGTTGTCATTGAGTTTCTTGTCGTGTTTCTTTTTGTTCTTGTTGGTTATTTCCCTCATCTTGTTTTATTCTCATGCTCTGTGTTGTTATCATTGAGTTTCTTCTCATGTTTCTTTTTGTTCTTGTTGGTTATTTCCCTCATCTTGTTTTATTCTCATGCTCTTTGTGTTATTGTCATTGACTTTCTTCTCATGTTTCTTTTTGTTCTTGTTGGTTATTTCCCTCATCTTGTTTTATTCTCATGCTTTCTGTGTTGTTGTCATTGTGTTTCTTCTCATGTTTCTTTTTGTTCTTGTTGGTTATTTCCCTCATCTTGTTTTATTCTCATGCTTTCTGTGTTGTTGTCATTGTGTTTCTTCTCATGTTTCTTTTTGTTCTTGTTGATTATTTTCCTCATCTTGTTTTATTCTCATGCTCTTTGTGTTGTTGTCATTGACTTTCTTCCCTTGTTTATTTTTGTTCGTGTTGGTTATTTCCCTCATCTTGTTTTATTCTCATGCTCTTTGTGTTGTTGTCATTGACTTTCTTCTCATGTTTCTTTTTGTTCGCGTTGTTTATTTCCCTCATCATGTTTTATTCTCATGCTCTTTGTGTTGTTGTCATTGACTTTCTTCTCATGTTTTATTTTTGTTCTTGTTGTCTATTTCCCTCATTTTGTTTTATTCTCATGCTCTTTGTGTTATTGTCATTGACTTTCTTCTCATGTTTCTTTTTGTTCTTGTTGGTTATTTTCCTCATCTTGTTTTATTCTCATACTCTTTGTGTTATTGTCATTGACTTTCTTCTCATGTTTCTTTTTGTTCTTGTTGGTTATTTCCCTCATCTTGTTTTATTCTCATGCTTTTTGTGTTGTTGTCATTGACTTTCTTGTCGTGTTTATTTTTGTTCTTGTTGGTTATTTCCCTCATCTTGTTTTATTCTCATGCTCTTTGTGTTGTTGTCATTGAGTTTCTTCTCATGTTTCTTTTTGTTCTTGTTGGTTATTTCCCTCATCTTGTTTTATTCTCATGCTCTTTGTGTTGTTGTCATTGACTTTCTTCTCATGTTTGTTTTTTATTAATGTTGGTTATTTCCCTCATCTTGTTTTATTCTCATGCTCTGTGTTGTTATAATTGAGTTTCTTCTCATGTTTATTTTTGTTCTTGTTGGTTATTTCCCTCATCTTGTTTTATTCTCATGCTCTTTGTGTTGTTGTCATTGACTTTATTCTCATGTTTCTTTTTGTTCTTGTTGCTTATTTACCTCATCTTGTTTTATTCTCATGCTCTTTGTGTTGTTGTCATTGAATTTATTCTCATGTTTCTTTTTGTTCTTGTTGCTTATTTACCTCATCTTGTTTTATTCTCATGCTCTTTGTGTTGTTGTCATTGACTTTATTCTCATGTTTCTTTTTGTTCTTGTTGCTTATTTCCCTCATCTTGTTTTATTCTCATGCTCTTTGTGTTGTTGTCATTGACTTTCTTCTCATGTTTCTTTTTGTTCTTGTTGGTTATTTCCCTCATCTTGTTTTATTCTCATGCTCTTTGTGTTATTCTCATTGACTTTCTTCTCATGTTTCTTTTTGTTATAGTTGGTTATTTCCCTCATATTGTTTTATTCTCATGCTCTTTGTGTTGTTGTCATTGAGTTTCTTCTCATGTTTCTTTTTGTTCTTGTTGTTTATTTCCCTCATCTTGTTTTATTCTCATGCTCTGTGTTGTTATCATTGAGTTTCTTCTCATGTTTAATTCTGTTCTTGTTGGCTATTTCTCCTCATGTTGTTTTATTCTCATAATTTGCTATGCCCTCATGCTGTTCTGTTTCATCCTTGTGTCATCCTCGAGATTTTGATCTACCTTTCTTTCTTTCTGTCTTTCCCCTCATTTTCTTTTGTTTTCATGCCATATTTTCCTCTCATATTGTACGTTTTGCTCTCATGCAGTTTCATCCTCATGTAAATGTGTTTCATCCTCATGATCTTTGTGTGCTATCTTTTCTTCTCTTAGTTTTGTTTGTTCTCATTTTGCGTGTAACATTATCATGCCCTTTTGTGAGGTTCTCATTCTGTTTGGTTTATTTCTACATTGTGTTTCATTTTCTCGTTTTCAGTGTTTTTTACTCTCATGCTGCTGAGTTGTGGTCTGATCTTGTTGCTTTCTTCCCACATTGGGTTTTTTCTCAGACCTGTTCCGTTCTTTTCATGTTGCCATGTTTTGTCCGAATTCTACTTTTCTTCTTATATCGTCATACAAAGTAGTGAACTTTGTATCATTATCGTCACTAATACGTGTTACTCTTTATGGTTTTTTTTTCTCATGTTGTCATTTCAGTTTCAAACTCAACGTTCTCATGCTGTTGAGTTTAATTCTCATGTTGCCATGTATTGTATGGATTCTACTTTTCTTCTCATATTGTCATACAAAATCGTGAACTGCTTATTATTATCGTCACTAATACATACTCTTAAAACATTTTTTCTCATGTTATCATTTCATTGTCAAACTCAACGTTCTCATGCCGTTGAGTTTAATTCTCATGTTGCCAGGTTTTGTTCAGATTCTGCTTTTCTTCTCATATTGTCATACAAAATCGTGAACTGTTTATTATTATCGTCACTAATACATACTCTTAAAAAATTTTTTCTCATGTTATCATTTCATTGTCAAACTCAACGTTCTCATGCCGTTGAGTTTAATTCTCATGTTGCCAGGTTTTGTTCAGATTCTGCTTTTCTTCTCTTATTGTCATACAAAGTAGTGAACGGTTTATTATTATCATCACTAATACATGTTACTCTTTACGTTTTTTTTTCTCATGTTTTTCATTTCCTTCTCAAACTCAACGTTCTCATGCCGTTGAGTTTAATTCTCATGTCGCCATGTTTTGTTCGGATTCTGCTTTTCTTCTTCTACAAAAGCCAAAACCAGTGAAGTTGGCACGTTGTGTAAATGGTAAATTAAAACAGAATACAATAATTTGCAAATCCTTTTCAACTTATATTCAATTGAATAGACTGCAAAGACAAGATACTTATTGTTCCAACTGAGAAACTTCATTTTTTTTTTGCAAATAATTAACTTAGAATTTCATGGCTGCAACACATTGCAAATAAATTGTCACAGGTGCATTTTTACCACTGTGTTACATGGCCTTTCCTTTTAACAACACTCAGTAAACGTTTAGGAACTGAGGAAACACATTTTTGAAGCTTCTCAGGTGGAATTCTTTCCCATTCTTGCTTGATGTACAGCTTAAGTTGTTCAACAGTCCGGGGGTCTCCGTTGTGGTATTTTAGGCTTCATAATGCGCCACACATTTTCAATGGGACACAGGTCTGGACTACAGGCAGGCCAGTCTAGCACCCGCACTCTTTTACTATGAAGCCACGCTGTTGTAACACGTGCAGCATTGTCTTGCTGAAATAAGCAGGGGCGTCCATGAAAAAGACGTTGCTTGGATGGCAATATATGTTGCTCCAAAACCTGTATGTACCTTTCAGCATTAATGGTGCCTTCGCAGATGTGTAAGTTACCCATGCCTTGGGCACTAATACACCCCCATACCATCACAGATGCTGGCTTTTCAACTTTGCGCCTCGAACGATCTGGATGGTTCTTTTCCTCTTTGGTCCAGAGGACACGACGTCCAGAGTTTCCAAAAACAATTTGAAATGTGGACTCGTCGGACCACAGAACACTTTTGCACTTTGCATCAGTCAATCTTAGATGAGCGAAGCCGGCGGCGTTTCTGGGTGTTGTTGATAAATGGCTTTGGCTTTACATAGGAGAGCTTTAACTTGCACTTACAGATGTAGCGACGTACTGTAGTTACTGACAGTGGTTTTCTGAAGTTTTCCTGAGCCCATATGGTGATATCCTTTACACACTGATGTTGCTTTTTGATGCAGTACCGCTAGAGGGGTCGAAGGTCACGGACCTTGCCGCTTACGTGCAGTGATTTCTCCAGATTTTCTCAACCTTTTGATGATATTACGGACCATAGATGGTGAAATCCCTAAATTCCTTGCAATAGCTGGTTGAGAAATGTTGTTCTTAAACTGTTGGAAAATTTGCTCACGCATTTGTTGACAAAGTGGTGACCCTCGCCCCGTCCTTATTTGTGAATGACTGAGTATTTCATGGAAGCTTCTTTTACACCCAATCATGGCACCCACCTGTTCCCAATTAGCCTGTTCACCCGTGGGATGTTCCAAATAAGTGTTTGATGAGCATTCCTCAACTTTCTCAGTGTCAAGCTTGGTCAAAAGATAGGACTCAGATGCAGAGTAGGGATTAATTCGGCAGGCTTTTATTTTGAAAGCTTCCTTTCACCTCCAGAGTCAGGGCAATTCAATATAGGCTATAACTAAACTAGTCGGCGAAAAAGGTTCCAAAAAAAAAGGAACAATCGAAAATCACCTCGAAAGGAGGAAAACACAAAAACAATAACGAACTATACTTGGCGCCGTATATTCTATGAAATTCTTTATAAACAAAAAAACGCTCCAACAGGAGGAAGAAACAATGGCTATGAAACTTCTACACTTTCTCTAATCTAATAAAGGTTAACAAAAAATGTCACTCAATAAATTGAGGAAAAGGAAGAACTGTAAGAAAAACTGAAAACTCTCCACTTCGGCTGAAAAACTAAATAACACAAAATCACTCTGCTGAGGAGGAGAAAAAGAGAACTCAAAATAGCAACGGAGGAATTCAGGATCAAGGTATTCAAACACGAGACGAGGCAAGGCATGGACAGGAGACAATCTGGCACAGAACAAAGGGAGGCGTGGGCTTATAAGACACATGAGGGTAATGGGGAACAGGTGGAAACAATCAGGGGTCAGGGATGACGTCAGACTGATGACAGAAAAGGAAGGGCAAGTGATCTGAAACGAGAGGAGTTACTTTTCAAACTAAAACATGCAATTCACAAGACAGAAGAAACCAAGACAAGACATCCCTCACCGCGATGTGACACTCAGTCTTTTTTGCCACTTGTGCCAGCTTTTTTGAAACATGTTGCAGGCATCAAATTCCAAATGAGCTAATATTTGAAAAAAAAAACAACGTTTCTCAGGTTCAACGTTATGTATCTTGTAGAGATGCGCGGATAGGCAATTATTTCATCCGCAACCGCATCACAAAAGTCGTCAACCATCCGCCATCCACCCGAACTAACATTTAATCAAAACCGCACCCGCCCGCCATCCGCCTGTTGTTATATATCTAATATAGACGATGCAAGGCATTAGTGAGGTTATAAAGCTTTTGCCTGTTAAAGAAAGGAGACTGATCCGATGCAGCAGAGACATTCAATGCGTGCCACGCTGTCACGGCCCAGACGCACACCAGTGCGCAATCATCTGGGAGCCGCGCTGAGCGCACCTCCAAGCGCGCTCGCGCCACTCAAACTGCTGCAGGCAGCTGCGTTCACACATGCATCTGTAAGCCTTGTTTTAACATCCTGTGGCACTCTTCTGGGATCACGGCGGACGAAACTGCTCATGCTCAGGGTGTTTGTGGAGGTTCGGGGCTTTTGCACAAATGTGATGCACCATGTTAGATGTCCCGGTTTTGTGACTGTCGTAGACATAAACAGCGTCGCAGCTCTTGCAAATCACGTAGCCAGCATTACTATCATCCTGATTTACAACCTCATAAAAACGAGTCCACGCTGAACTTTTCTGGCCTTTTTTTCCCCTGGTCTTTAGTATTCCCTTTTTTAGTTTGTCGCGTACCACGTTTGCTGCCGGCGTTGCCATCTCTTTTTTTCTTCTTCTTCTGTTGTGGCATATGCTGCAGGCGCCTGCTCGTTTTTCGTATGTGGGTAACAACATTTAACTATGTATATATATTTCCGAATTGGTTTAACTGCCACCCGCCTGAATCTATTTAAAATCTATTTTTGTTAAATTTCAACCGTCCGACCCGCGGATAATCCGCGGACTCCGCGGTTGTGTCCGCAAACCGCGCATCTCTAGTATCTTGTCTTTGCAGTCTATTCACAATTGGATATAAGTTGAAAAGGATTAGCAAATCATTGTATTCTGTTTTTATTTACCATTTACACAACGTGACAACTTCACTGCTTTTGGGTTTCGTATTTTGTCCCGTTACATTGTCGTATTGTTTCCATCCCATTATCCTTACGAGGTCTGACACGCCTTTTCTCGTCCGTGCAGCCATGTCACACGTCGCCGTCGGAGAGGAGCCCTTGACCTTTCCTCCCGTCCAGCCGGCGGGCGGCGCCGAGGTCAAGACCGAGTTGGACGCCAACAGCGAGGCGAGCGACCTCCTCATCGTCGTTGACGACGTCGGCCATTGAGGAAAAAGGCCGGATCACGCATTAATATTATTTTATAATCACAACAATTGTATTGATTAATGGATGGTTAAGAACTGGTAGAAGTGACTGCTGATCAATGGAGGCAAATTAAAGTGCATTACATTCTGCAACCAGCAGAGGCGCCATTTGTTGACGTTATGACGCAAAAACTTACGTTAGTATGAAAAATCGGTAATGTTTACCCTGTACCACTTTTTTGAAAAATACCAATAAAAAGCCCTTGCTGATAAATGAGGATCATAATGTTGGGTGTTCTCTTGTTTTTGTGTGTTGCTGATCTTCCTCTTTGATGCTGGCAGTCATTCTGAGACGCACTAAAATGTTAGATGTGCATGGTCTCGGGGACTTTATGTCGCTACAAGTCTTTTTTTCCCCCCT
>NC_084567.2:11140000-11155000 GCF_033978685.3 Nerophis lumbriciformis | reverse complement strand
TGTTTTTGATAGCATCATCTATAAATTGGAGCATTTACAGCTGGGTTGTCAAACTCATTTTAGCTCAGGGGCCGCATGGAGGAAAATTTGTGCACACGCGGGCATTAAAACTAAAAAAAATAAAGACAACTTCAGATTGTTTTCTTTGTCTTACTTTGGCCAAAAATAGAACAAACACTATTCTGAAAATATCACAATAAAAGTATAGAAAAAAAATACCCGGCAGCAGTAAAGTTTAGATCCATGAAGGAAAGAAGAAAGGGAATGAATGAGTGAATGACTTTAATTTGACCTGGTGCTGTACTCTGTCTCAAAGTGTTATCATGTGCTCAATGTTTCCTTACCATTATTGCTATGTTGTCTATTACCATTATTGCTATGTTGTCTATTACCATTATTGCTATGTTGTCTATTACCATTATTGCTATGTTGTCTATTACCATTATAGCTATGTTTTCTATTACCATTATTGCTATGTTGTCTATTACCATTATAGCTATGTTGTCTATTACCATTATAGCTATGTTGTCTATTACCATTATTGCTATGTTGTCTATTACCATTATAGCTATGTTGTCTATTACCATTATTGCTATGTTGTCTATTACCATTATAGCTATGTTGTCTATTACCATTATTGCTATGTTGTCTATTACCATTATAGCTATGTTGTCTATTACCATTGTTGGTATATTCATACTTCCTACATTGTTGATACAAATTATTGTTACAGTGTAATAATTATTGTTACTAGAGATGTCCGATATTATCGGCCGATAAATGCTTTAAAATGTAATATCGGAAATTATCGGTATCGTTTTTTTTATTATCGGTATCGTTTTTTTAATTTTTTTTATTAAATCAACATAAAAAACACAAGATACACTTACAATTAGTACACCAACCCAAACAAACCTTCCTCCCCCATTTACACTCATTCACACAAAAGGGTTGTTTCTTTCTGTTATTAATATTCTGGTTCCTACATTATAGATCAATATATATCAATACAGTCTGCAAGGGATACAGTCCGTAAGTACACATGATTATGCGTGCTGCTGGTCCACTAATAGTACTAACCTTTAATCAGAATCAGAATCAGAATCAGAATCAGCTTTATTGTCATTACGCAAGGTAACGAGATTGAGGCCATTCCATACATTAACAGTTAATTTTACTCATTTTCATTAATTACTAGTTTCTATGTAACTGTTTTTATATTGTTTTACTTTCTTTTTTATTCAAGAAAATGTTTTTAATTTATTTATCTTATTTTATTTTATTTTTTTTTTAAAAAGGACCTTATCTTCACCATACCTGGTTGTCCAAATTAGGCATAATAATGTGTTAATTCCACGACTGTATATATCGGTATCGGTTGATATCGGTATCGGTAATAAAAGAGTTGGCTAATATAAGAATATCGGATATCGGCAAAAAGCCATTATCGGACATCCCTAATTGTTACCTGTGGTAATGCCACTATGATACAACATTTGTATTATAATCCTTAAACAAAGTAGAAGTGAAACTCATGTGAATAATCACTGAATGGAGAACTGGGTGTGGGATTAAATAAATTATCTTCTTCCCACACCCTTTCAGGCAAAACTGGATAATCATGCATTACATACTATACATTAGTATTTGCTCTATATTAATTTATATTATTGTGTTGTCAACTTTGTACTTTTTTTTTAACGTCATTGCCTGAAATAAATAAATAAATTCAATGAAAAAAAAATGAATTAATGTTTATAACTGAATAAATGTAAATATGAATAACGTTTTTTTGTTTTGTTTTTTTTATGAATTATGCAACGTTTATGACAACCTTTTTTCCAAAACACAATATAGAATGTGAGATATAACAGGATAATGCATACGTTTATCAATTGTTTTCAAAACGGTTGCAACAAAGTGGGACCCCAAAAATTGACTGTGGGACCCCATTTTTAGGACTTTTTTTTTTTAATTCCTAGTCCCTACACTGATGGGAGTATTGGTGAATGCAAAACAGCAGCAGGCGGCTGTGGCCTGCGGGCCGGTTCTAATACTTATCAAATATCATCCCGAGGGCCATAGATCATTCATTCGTGGGCCGCATCTGGCCAGTGGGCCTTGACTTTGACACAGGATTTACAGCATAGGCTTCTTATAAAAGTGCCCGTTAAATACAAGAAAAGGCAAAACAAAAGGTTGAGTATTTGATGTCTCTGTGATATCCATCAGATTTCATGTTGTAGTAGAAAAAACGTGTTTGTGTATTGACACAGTACTCTTTGTAACTCAAAAAGGTTCATTATGTCTTCTTATTCATATACTTGTTCAAATGTTCTTGTAATCTGACCATATTTTCGGTATATTAGATCTTCCATCTAATATTCCAAAAATATAGTCTGGTTATAAGAACATTTGAAAAAGTACTGTTTGTAGTATTTGTACAGATGCTACTGTGGAGTGTGGTGGGTGTGACTGCGCAGACGTCTGAATGTTAGCAAATAAATGTCCCCATCATTGAGATGTGTGTCTAATCCTCAATGATGGCAAATAGACTTCCTCCCCGGGGAGACTTTAATCAGCCTCCCTGTGACAGCGCTTTTGTGCCGGCTCCGCCCCCCAATCAGCGCCTCATCAGGACCACTCAGCAGAGGTCAGCCCGCCTCTTTCTTTTTAACACGGTCAAGTCAACATTTGGACATCATTAACTCAGTCAAGCAAGTGTAAAAAGAAGTTAACGTTTCAAAAATAGGATTTTTTTTGGTTTTGTTTTACCTTAACTTTGCACAAACGTGTTGTCGCATGTCAGACATCCTCCTACGTCGCTCTGCAGATGCTGAAATAAATCGTAAAAAAAAGTTAGTTAATAGAGCAAGGTTTTTCCATTTTTCACGTATATCTAAAATTACAATATAGAAAAAAAAACAAATAAAACAAAAATAAACCTAATAAATTAACAATTATTTTTTTAAGTCCACCTAAAAAGTCACTTTGAAAATGTGTCGCACTTTTCACATTATAGTGCGACTCAATAAATATGAATATCTTGAAAAAAGTGGATTTATTTTAGTAGTTAAGTTAAAAAAGTGAACATTATATATTCTACAGATTCAATACAAATCTACTTCAAGGATGTGTTTCTTCATTTTTGGAAGAATCAGTAGGCTATCTCATAAATGTGGGCAAATGGTCAAAAAGTTGGTATATTAATATTAAAAAACGCTCCAATCTGCAAATAAGCAGCAAAAACTTCCTGAGCTCTTTAATTGGTTTCTTTTTATCATTGACATTTTTTTTAAACTAATATGAAAATATTTTTTTACGCCATATTCAAATTTAAGCACATGTAATTGTTACATTTTTATTGTTTATTTACATGAATAAAAAAACATACGTATGATGTTTTCATTTTGTACACTTTTAAAAAAAAATTTTTTTATTTATTCGTTGGCTAGGATAAAAATATGTATTTTCTTCTACCCCAAAAAAATATTATAATAATGATAATAAATGAAATAAATAAAAAAAACAACTCCTTGTCCCCCCCTGTCCTATAGTTTCTTGCCGCAGATCAGTTCAAACGGGTGCAATACGGAGCCCTCCTCTTCACAACAAGTAGACCAACAAACAAAAATAAACAAACTAACAAAAAACAAACAAACAACAATTTGTCATTGAGGCAAAACAAATCATGAAAGCATTGATTTTGTACCCACTTAATAAACTATTTGTTTCCCACCAATTAATTTCATCATTTAAAAGTCATAAAATAATTTTTAGATGTTTTTTCCTTTTTTTAATCCCCAGTGTCCTAAAAAAAGAAAAAAAAGTAACATTTTTTAAAACTAATTTTAAGATGAAAACAATATACCGCACAACTGTATTTATTTGCTATTTTATGCAATGACCTTTGCAGTGGACTTAAGTATTTGTATGTATTTGGGTATGGTATTTATATCATATATCATGGATAGATACTCCAAGAAATATTTTTTCTTTTTAGGTGCACACCCCACACGCAGACAAATATTTCTGCATCTTGATAAATTTGTTGAATCCACCATCTACACCAGAACTATTCAACTACATAATAAAGAGGGCCGCCGTTTCAAGAGCCCAAGGCCTCAGGGGCCGGACGTCAAAATTTGTTAATTTGTATTCCTTTGAGACTGTGTTTACTTAATTACAAACTAAATACACATCCACTTTCACACTGCACTGTCAATAAATTAATTATTCCTGTCCAAGCTACTCGATTCCAGCGTGTGCAGCTAAACAGATATTTGCGTGAAGAAACAGAAGCTCCAGAAGTTTTGTTGAGGATAGATGTTCCTTCTTTTAAATGATTTTCCTTCCTCGGTTTTATTCTTTTAGACTTCTTCCTTCATTTATGCTTGTAGGATCAAAAATATCAACATTAAATAAACTACAAAAGTATAACACCCATTGTGTATTTTACATAAATAAAATGGAAGGTTTAGTGGTATTACATTTACACAATTAACTACAGATGTTTAAACATATAGAAATTAAACAACATTGTGGATTGTCACAATTAAACCTAATCGCCCTCTATTGTATTAAACCAGCTTTGATAGTCAGAGTTACTCTCAGACAAAAAAAACCACAACCGTGAATACAAAAGACAACACTAAGCCAACAATTTCAATTAAAAACAAACTAAATATCATTATGCACAATATCTACTTACAAAGTTTTGTGATTAAGCTTACAGGTGCGGATTTCTACCATTGTTGCTGCTTGTCTGGGACAGTGTCCATCACTTAAAAGGTCCGACAGTAAACAACGACTCGAGCAGAACATTCATACTTTGTTGTCCAGTCGATGTTAAAAGTCCAATTTTCGCAAATTATTTAGATTTTTTTTCCAGGGTTGATGGTGTCATTTTTGGTTAAAAATGAGCGGTCTTCTTTTACTCACCCCACTGCCGCTTCATTGTGACACATTTACCTCGCTGTTGCCCCCTGGTGGGCGGCGGGAGTACTACAGACATGAGCAACCCCGGTTTGAATGGTTTCGTCGAGCCTATTCGGCAGGCCAAACAAAAAGCTCTGGCAGGCCGAATATTGCCTGCCGGTTTCCAGTTGAATAGGCCTGATCTGCATCGTAAAAAAACAACAAAAAACCTGTAAGATTTTACTGTAAAATTCTGTCAGCTCGGTTGCCACAGTTTTACTGTAAAATGTACAGAGATTTTTATTTTTACAGATAATTACAGTAAATTGAAAAACTGTATACCACTGGTATTTATACAGTGAAATTCTAGTGACCGAGCTGCCAGTTGTTATGCAATAAAACATATCGTTGTTTTTACAGTGCATTACTGTGAATGGAAAAATTGTACCACTTTATTAAAATTCTGGTGACTGAACTGCCAGTTTTGTACTGTGCGATATATATATATATATATATATATTAAAAAAATATATTTTTTATTTTTTTTACAGTGTATATCAGTTAACGTGAACAAGTCATAGTCGTCATGCCCATTACAGAAAATAATGAAAATAAATAAATAAATACAAAATTATTATATGTCCCCAAAATTTTTAGATCAGGGGTCTTGAATGTTAACAGGCAGGGGACCCTCAAACTGATAGAGAGAGGGAGCGGGCCAAAGTGTGGCTCGGCAGCTTGAGTTTTCTAAATTTTGTCAAAATATAATCAAACCAAAAAAAAAAACAGTAAAAATTTCAACAAAAAGATGTAATGTGTTGATGAAATGGGTGACATTTTGATACTAATAACTAATAATTATCCACTTTGTAGCCAACAGCACAAACTTGACACAAAGGTTTGTCTTTAAATATATAATGTATACAGTGCTTGTTTTTATTATTATTATATATATTTTGTTTTTTACAAAATAAAAAAATAAAATATTTTCATAGCTTCAGTATGCGGACACCCCTCTGCTATACTATATATATCCTGAAAATATTGTCTTTTAAATATACCTTTGTGGAGGGGGGCGTGGCCTGCGGGCCTGCCGCGGAACGGGGTGTGCAAGTACCGGCCTGGAAGACAGCGACAGGTGAGTAGATGGCCCAGGTGGGCCTTGTTATCTAATCACCTGTCGCCTTTATAAGCAGCAGCAGGCGGAACGAGACAAGTTGTTGGAGAGAGACACGGACTAAGAAAAAGACATTTTGCTGGAAAGCAAAAGCCGAGCAATATTTAAGAAAATAAAACAGTGTTGTACCCTGAAATCCGGGCTCTCGTGGCAGTGTGTGGTGGTCCGAGGAACCCACTAGAGGGCAACCTCTACAACCTTGTTATTGTGTAATACTACAGATAATCAAAGCTAATCGCTGGCTGGCAACTCGTGGGAGAACCGCGAGCTAGCTACCATCGCTAATCACTAGCCGACAACTAGCACTTGAGTGCTATCTTAAATGCTAACATTAAATCTGTATTCATTATTGATTATTTTATTGTTTGTATTATTATTTATTAATGATTTATTCATGATTTTTAACCTGCAAGGTACAGCGTGTATAGGGGGTCTATGCTACTGCCATTTTTTAAACTGTTAGATCATTGTTATTATATTTATTTAAACACATTGGATAAAATGTGGGGGGAAATTAATTTTTTATTTTTTTTTAAGTCTAATCGACCAAAAACTTTACAAACTCAAAGATCCTCTATATCAGTGTTTTTCAACCTTTTCTGAGCCGAGGAACATTTTTTCCCATTGAAAAAACACCAGCAGAAAACATTAAAAAATGAAACTCAGCAGCCGATATTGACAATAAAAAGTTGTTCTCGCAATTGTTTGATATGAATTCAAACCATAACCAAGCATGCATCCCTATTGCTCTTGTCTCAACGTAGGTGTACTGTCACATCACGCCGTGACTTATTTGGAGTTTTTGGGTGTTTTCCTGTGTGTAGTGTTTGAGTTCTTGTCTTACGCTCTTATTTTGTTGTTGATTGTACTTTGTTGGCGCCGTGTGCTCCACACGCTGTAAGTCTTTGCTGTCCTCCAGCATTCTGTTTTTGTTTACTTTGCAGCTTGTTCAGTTTTAGTTTTGCATAGCCTTCCGGAAGCTTCAATGCCTTTTCTTAGCGGCACTCGCCTTTAAAGGGGAACATTATCACCAGACCTATGTAAGCGTCAATATATACCTTGATGTTGCAGAAAAAAGCCCATATATTTTTTTAACCGATTTCCGAACTCTAAATGGGTGAATTTTGGCGAATTAAACGCCTTTCTATTATTCGCTCTCGGAGCGATGACGTCACAACGTGACGTCACATCGGGAAGCAATCCGCCATTTTCTCAAACACATTACAAACACCGAATCAAATCAGCTCTGTTATTTTCCGGTTTTTCGACTGTTTTCCGTACCTTGGAGACATCATGCCTCGTCGGTGTGTTGTCGGAGGGTGTAACAACACGAACAGGGACGGATTCAAGTTGCACCAGTGGCCCAAAGATGCGAAAGTGGCAAGAAATTGGACGAAATTTGTTCAAAATACGAGGGTGTGGGGAAAGCCGACGAAAATGGTCAGTCGTTTGTTCTGCACACTTTACCGACGAAAGCTATGCTACGACAGAGATGGCAAGAATGTGTGGATATCCTGCGACACTCAAAGCAGATGCATTTCCAACGATAAAGTCAAAGAAATCTGCCGCCAGACCCCCATTGAATCTGCCGGAGTGTGTGAGCTATTCAAGGACAAAGGACCTCGGTAGCACGGCAAGCAATGGCGGCAGTTTGTTCCCGCAGACGAGCGAGCTAAACCCCCTGGATGTCTTGGCTCACACCGTCCCTTATGCCACCGAAGATGATCAAGAGAAGAATATCGACCCTAGCTTCCCTGGCCTGCTGACATCAACTCCAAAACTGGACAGATCAGCTTTCAGGAAAAGAGAGCGGATGAGGGTATGTCTACAGAATATATTAATTGATGAAAACTTTATTCATTACTCGCGGTTTTACGTAAATTATTATACATAAACTGTGGTTACCAATAATTTAGCTTAAAAACATTACAACACTTAAAAACAAACACATACCAATCGTTGGTTAGAAGGTGATCGCCAAATTCGTCCTCGCTTTCTCCCGTGTCGCTGGCTGTCGTGTCGTTTTCGTCGGTTTCGCTTGCATACGGTTCAAACCGATATGGCTCAATAGCTTCAGTTTCTTCTTCAATTTCGCTTAAGCCGCTGAAATCCGAGTCTGAATCCGAGCTAATGTCGCTATACCTTGCTGTTCTATCCGCCATGTTTGTTTGTATTGGCATCACTATGTGACGTCACAGGAAAATGGACGGGTGTATATAACAATGGTTAAAATCAGGCACTTTGAAGCTTTTTTTTAGGGATATTGCGTGATGGGTAAAACATTTTTAAAAACTTCGAAAAATAAAATAAGCCACTGGGAACTGATTTTTAATGGTTTTAACCCTTCTGAAATTGTGATAATGTTCCCCTTTAAGCATTAGACATCTTTTTACCTGCAAACCATTGTCATCGTTCCGGACATCTACAAAGCAAGTATCTACCTGCTGCCACCTACTAGTATGGAAGAGTATTACACGGTTACTCTGCCGAGCTCTAGACAGCACAGACACTCAACAACGGCACATTTACGGAATATAATTACCGGTTTGCAAAAAACATTTTTAACCCAATTAGGTGAAATTACATAATCTCTCACGGCACACCAGACAATATCTCACGGCACACTAGTGTTCCGCGGCACAGTGGTTGAAAGACACTGCTCCAGTGACATGCGGTGAGGTTCATGGCTGGTGAGGCACTGACTTCATCACAGTCAGATTTACAAACATATGAACCCTAAAGACTTTCTTATTCACCATTTGATTGGCAGCAGTTAACGGGTTATGTTTAAAAGCTCATACCAGCATTCTTCCCTGCTTGGCACTCAGCATCAAGGCTTGGAATTGGGGGTTAAATCATCAAAAATTATTCCCGGGCGCGGCGCCGCTGCTGCCCACTGCTCCCCTCACCTCCCAGGGGGTGATCAAGGGGATGGGTCAAATGCAGAGGACAAATTTCACCACACCTAGTGTGTGTGTGACAATCATTGGTACTTTAACTTAACTTTAACTTTACACATACAAACTGTAGCACACAAAAAAAGCACATTTAATAAAAAAAAAACGTTATTATGGTCTTACCTTTATGTAATATATTGGGTTGGAGGCAATAACCAGGCGAGGTGATGAAGTACGTCTCTTTACTGTAGACTTCAGAACAGACTCACACACTTGACGTCAGGTGCGCAACACCACGTAAATCGTTGGCCAACCAAAAAGTAACCACAGTACGCTATAGCCAACATTAACCAGGAGATGGCAACAGACAAACATAGATCACTCTATTACATTCCTCCCCTTTTAGAAATGTAGAAGTTACTCAATAGAAATAAACAACCCAACCAAAAAATGCAACAGCTCAATAAGAAGCCAAAAAGTTCAAAAACAATAATGTTCGTGTTGGAGGAGTTGTGAATGAATGAAATATGAAATCCGTGCTGCAGTCTGCAGGTGTACCTAATGTTGTGGCACTGCAGTCATTCACAACTCCTCCAACACGAACATTATTGTTATTGCACTTTTTGGCTTCTTATTAAATAACTTTTTTAAATAGATTCAATCTTGCACGTGGAAAGTTTAAGTATGGGCTTTAGTTGATATAACACTCCCGTCAGGGGTGCATTCTATGGCGGGAGTGCATTCTCTACCACCAGGAGGCGGGATTACTGCGAGCCTCACACAGTGCGTCTTCGCATCAGTTTTATGATTGCTCAGCACAAGAAATACGTTACACACATACAGTTGTTGACAAAATACACTGTACATTATATACCTCAGCTAACTAAACTATGGAAATGTATAATATAGTTCATATAGCAATACGGTCTCACTGCACAGCAGGCCAGCAGTTAGCCGAGTCCGCAATCCATGGTGAGGCACAACTGAGTGACGTGCGTCAACTGGCTGCTGATCACCGCACCGTCTCTTCTCAGTATTTGAACGGCAAATGTGAAAATTCAGCGATTTTGAATAAAAATAATCTAAAACTGGTGAAGTTAAATGGAAAATAACTTTATAGTATAATCACTGGATACATTTAACAATTTAATTTTTTTTTTTTCTTTTTACATTTTTTTTCTTTCCATGACTGCACGTCACTGCACTGCTCTATATGACATGAGTATTTTACCTACTAAAAAAGCTAGTCAAAGATTCTCTAAATGACAGGAGTACTTCGCTGTTAGCGCCTACTGAAAAAAATATGGTCCAAGATCCTCTATATGACAGGAGTATATGGCTGTTAGCTCCTACTGCAAAATACTAGTCAAAGATAATCTATTTGACGGTTGTATTTTACTGTTAGCGCTTCCTGCAAAACTCAAGTCAAATATCCTCTCAAATATACTCTATATTATAGGAGTATTCTACTGTTTGCACCTACTGCAAAAAAAAATAGTCAAAGATCCTCTATATAACAAAAGTATTTCACTGTTAGCACCTACTGAAAAAAAGGTCAGAGACCTCTGAAGACCTTTGCTTTATAAACAAAAAATTAACAAATAGTCTTTACAAGCTACAGTGTTGATTTATTTTCCCACCTGTATAAGCTCTTCTTTTTCGGACACGTGACGTGTACTTCTGTATATTTAGAGAAGCAATAATAGAAAGAAACATCAAAATGCTAATACTGGCCATATAAGTGACATATGCTTGTGTTGGTGATATTCTAATATTTGTAAGCTAGTGGACGTCATCTTCTTGCTGCAGTTGAGCTTTCAGGATGAATCGTAAAAACGAGTAAGTGCTTGCTGTATAAACTTGAATTCCTCTCGGCGTGAAGTGGATTTAAAAAAACAAAACAAAACAAAAAAACCCTCCCACAAATCCAGTGGGGCCTCTTCTAGTCACCTTGAAAATGTGCTCAGCTATTTTCCAATTAAAAGCTTAATAGCCCCGGAGACGGCCTCCGTGCGGCCACTTTATTCTCTGCCCTGCGATCCCATTATTTGCTTGAATAAACCTTTTTGAACGCTTAGGAATGAGGCCCCGGCCTGCTCCGGTGTTACGTTTCAATGGCCTCCATTAGTCCTCCATCACAGCAGCTAATGGTGGAAGTTATGTGAGCAAAGTAACACCAGGGAGCAGAAGATCATCCATCACGCGGGCAGTTTTAGATCATCACATTTGTTGTGTGTTTCTCATATTTTTATAGCCGTTTGTTTGCCTTTGAGCAAATGTGTGCAAAAATGGACTCGACCCTTGCCTACGACACTTAGTGGAGGTGTAAAGACACGGTCAAGCGAGAACTCACCATATTTTTAAGGCAGTTCTGTCATATTTTGTCTTCGCTATAAGTCATCCTCATCTAACAATTATATAAGCATTATATCAAGCACATTCTTTAAATGTTTAAACATTTCTCAAAAAATGTTTACTTGAAGGTTTTATATTAGTCAACATAATGTGTTTTATTTTTTTCTTTAAGTGCATTATCCTCTTTAGTAGTATAACTCTATTATATTCTTTGGGAAAACACACATTTACTGTGTTTGAAGCAAAAACATGTTATAAAATAATTAACTTTTAGGATTATAGCATATTCATCAAAAAAATTGTATTACCTTTGCTGGACTTTATTCTTTATTCTATTTTTTTTTAAAGAGGACCTTTCAGGGTCGCACCTTTTTATGCACAGTGGGGGGCACTGTCATGTCCCTTGTGTTAATGCTGGTCTTGTAAATCAATTGTTCGGGGTTTGTGTTGGGTCAGGAAGGGTTGCAAATGTATGTTTTAATTATGTTCAATAAAAGAAAAAATATATACCGTATTTTTCGGAGTATAAGTCGCACCTGCCTAAAATGCATAATAAAAAAGGAAAAAAACATATATAAGTCGCACTGGAGCCCGGCCAAACTATGAAAAAAACTGCGACTTATAGTCCGAAAATTACGGTATACATATACACACACACACACACACACACACACACACACACACACACACACACACACACACACACACACACACACACACACACACACACACACACACACATATACATATATAAACATATATGTATTAATATATAAACATATATATACTGTGTATATATGTTCTAAATATATATATATATATATATATATATATACACACACATATATATGTATATACTGTATATATAAATATATTTCCCATAAAATAAAAAATAAATAAAATTTGTTTCACATAAATAAAGGGAATAAAGGGAGCGCCATAAGATTTCACGCAAACGTATTCCGAGCCATTACCGATAAGACTATAATTCGGTCGGCCATTTTGACTATTCCGATCCGAATATTTTCGTAAGTTTTCGTAGATTCCACGTTTCTGTGGTAACGCTTCTGCACTCTGACCATATTATCAGTTAAGTTATACTGGAAATATGCAAAAAAAATTAAAAAGAGATGTGCTGTTTATCATTATGCTTTTCTTTTTTTATGAATTTGAAATCGTAAATAAATAGCTAACAATTGAGTCAACAGATCAAGGGTCCTCATTATACCTGTACTCTCTAAAAACATCCATAAACCGCCAACAATACTCCATTTACATGTTGGGACCTGAAAATTAACCAAATATGAATGATATTGTTATTATAAGTGCTAACGCAATCGGACTATTTTAGCGGTGCATTGATAGCAGTGAGCTAATGCTAGCTTACGCTGCCATTGTTTACACACTGAGCCGGCGGCTGCTTCTGCTTTATTCTCAAACTTGCTAAAAGTAAATTCTAGATTATAATTCATGCATCTCTCACCTGCTAGTAGACAAATGTGGCCATGGACTGACAAGCTGGTCCACTTTAACGTCCCCCGATGTGGTGAAAAAGACACAAAAAGATGTTTGTGGCTTTTTAACCCTTCGTGACGATCGCGATTGAATCTTCATTTAAACGGAATCATGTGAGCGTCCTGTCGGTCGCCATCACAGTGAGAGTGGAAATATTACAGTAAGCGTTTGTTTTATTCTGGTTTGTATGTTTAACTTTGGCACCTAGCAATGCTGCTGATGCTATCGTGTTACAATAAAGCTACATTCGTTTAGCTCTCGACTTTTAAAACTTTTGGCTCATCCTCTTTGTGTTCGGGCTCAAAAATAAAATGGCTCTGGATCATAATTTTTGCCGAAGTAACCATTGTTGGCTCTCACATAGTCTGCTTGATTATATATATAAAAGTTTATTTGAAATAGGGACGGATACAGAAACATAGATATCTGAAACAATTATCCAATGTATGCATCATAGTGTTTGTAGCCAAAGCTAATTTACAACACTTGTCCCCAACAACAACAACAACACAGATCTAACATCATTAAAATGGGAAAATAAAAAGAATGAGGCAAAGAGGAGTCGATAATAATGATAATAGTAATAACACAGACAAAGTGCAAACTAGATAAGAAGCAATTAGCATTGTTGTTGATGGGGAAGGGATCTGTGGAAACTTTGGAAGTCTTTTGGTGTCATAAATCAGACGTATATAATAATAGCTTCAATATAGAGGCAACTTGTATTTCCACTCTACTGGTACTTTAATTATGTGAAATGTGGTATTTTGCACAAAAAATTAATTGTTGAAACATTTATTTCCCCCAAATTTCCATAAAAATTACTTATAATAAAGTTTTGTAACAAAATTTTACGCAATTGTATTCCTAGCCCCTTCCTCACTGTCACTCATAAGAATATAATGGCAAATGTTCCCCTTTACTGTCCCTTGTGGCGTGGATTGTTAATGTGCAACAACAATTTTGCGGGGTTTTATCGCAGGTCCGAGTTGTGTCAGGAAGGGTTGCAAATTTATGTTTTAATTAGGTTAAATGTGTAATTTCGCACTAATAGATAATTATTGGATAATTTACCTCCCAATTTGTCATAAAAACTGTTGCACGTAAAGTGTGAAAAGGTTTTGGAACGAAATTCCTGCTCCATCACCGCTAAAAATAAAATAACACATTTCACTATATGTGCACCGTGGTTCCATATAGTCCTGGTTTTGCAAGGAACAAGTACTGGGTTTGATTCCGCAGGTCAGGGTTGTGTCAGGACGGTTACAAAATGTGTATTTTTAGTCATATTAAATTAGTTCTTTTGCACTGAAAAAAAAAATCACTGAACAATTTATTTCCATGTTTTTTTTTCTACAAAATATGCATCCAATTAAATTTAGGTTTGATTAAAAAGAAGCATATTGTTTATACCAAAAACAATACCATTATTCCATATACCTCAGAAAACACTTGGCTTACCAAGTACCACCATCATGTCCAACATTAAAACACAGTAGCGTAGTAAGCCTAAGTATTCATTAAAAACAAGGCAGAAGTTTTATTTAATATTGCTCCACACTGTTTGAACAGTAACACTGTGTTTGAATATATCGGGAACTTTAATTAAGTCATTATTTGGCGTACCATTAGATGGCGCCCATGTGCCACAGTTTGAGAATCTCTGTCATATACCATGACTAAAAAGTGTGGCTAAAATTGAATGACAGCATGTCATATGAATTTTTTCTGCAAACGTATTACCGCTGCTGCTCACTGCTCCCCTCACCTCCCAGGGGGTGGAAGAAGGGGATGGGTCAAATGCAGAGGGTAATTTCACCACACCTAGTGTGTGTGTGCGTGTGTGTGTGTGTGTGTGTGTGTGTGGTACTTTAAAAAAAATTTGAAATCGAGTTTGATTAAATAAAAATCATTCCACATAAATAAAAAAAGGCAAAATATTTTCTAATCAAAATACAATTCAACTAGTTATGTTATTTATATGTTATGTTATCTTGTTCGCAGGATTCCCCATCAACACATTTTTCTCAGTTATTAAAGGCTAAATTATTCTTTTTTTTTTCTCTGTAAAAAATACATATTGTGTCTTTTTCCCTCCCCACGCACACGTGCGTGGTTTGAGTGGCAGGTAAGGGTGGG
>NC_084567.2:11072500-11135000 GCF_033978685.3 Nerophis lumbriciformis | reverse complement strand
TACATATATATATATATATATATATATATATATATATATATATATATATATATATATATATATATATATATATATATATATTTCCCATAAGATTAATGACACAATCTCTTCCAGATTCAAACTGCACATTAAAATAAATAAATAAAAAGAATCCAGTAATAATTAAACTTTTTTATAGAGTCACAAAACTGAAAACAAATAAACATAAAATGTTATGTCACAAAAAAGTATGTCACCTATAAACATTTTTTTTAATAAAATTGAAAATATTTTAAAGACTATTTTATTTTTTCTTGAAAAAAAAACAACCCCTTATCTTTTAATTCATTTAAAATAATCATAATAAATTGAGTGAATAGGCTTTTATAGATTTTTTTTTTATATATAAATGACCAGAATGTGAATATTAAATTATTTAAATTCTCCCTTTATGATTATTGAATACAACAAAGACTTAAGGCATATTAGGGGTGTCAAAAAATATTGATCTGCAAATGAATCGCGATTCTTATTGGTAATGATTTTTAATTAATCGATTAAAAAAAAATCCATAATCGATTTTCAAAAAGAACGTTTCACCCCTCCCAAAAAAAAATAATGTCCAGCACTTTAGTAAATGTTGGATCATAATTTTTTTATCAAACAAAACCAGTTTTCTTTTAAGTAATATAGACATTTGTGAAGTGAAGTGAATTATATTTATATAGCGCTTTTTCTCTAGTGACTCAAAGCGCTTTACATATTGAAACCCAATATCTAAGTTACATTTTAAACCAGTGTGGGTGGCACTGGGTGCAGGTGGGTAAAGTGTCTTGCCCAAGGACACAACGGCAGTGACTAGGATGGTGGAAGCGGGGATCGAACCTGTAACCCTCAAGTTGCTGGCACGGCCACTCTACCAACCAAGCTATACCGCCCCATTTATCAGAGCTGTTCATTTATCTTATGCAGGAAGTGTTATTGAAAAAGTATTGACTTTGAATCGAGAATCGTTTTCAATCGAGAATCGATTCTGAATCGAATCTTTACCCCCAAGTTTTAAATCGAATTGTGTGGTGCCCAAAGATTCCCAGCCCTACTATATAGTGCAATACACTGTAAATGTAAACTGTAAATTCATGGCAAATTACTGGCTAAAAATTGCATTACATTCAGAGCAACATTTACAGTAATTTACTGTGAAATATCTTTACAGTAATTTACTGTAACTGCAGGGCTCTGATTTTACAGTTAATTACAGTAGAATTACCACTATATGCAGTGACTTTACTGTAGTAATGTACTAGTTAATTACAATACAACTACAACTATGTGCTGTAACTTCGCAATCATACAATTTAATAATGTTTGACAATAAAATTACAATTATGTTGTAACATAGCAGCTGTGTTTTACAGTTAATTACAGTACCATTAAAACTATATGCAGTGACTTTACTGTTGTAATGTAATAGTTATTTACAATACAACTACAACTATGTGCTGTAACTTCGCAACCATACAATTTAATAATGTTTTACAATAAAATTACAATTATGTTGTAACATCACAGCTGTGATTTTACAGTTATATACAGTAGAATTACCACTATATGCCGTGACTTTACTGTTGTAATGTAATAGTGATTTACAATACAACTACAACTATGTGCTGTAACTTCACAATCATACAATTTAATTATGTTTTATAATAAAATTACAATTATGTTGTAACATCACAGCTGTGATTTTACAGTTATATACAGTAGAATTACCACTATATGCTGTGACTTTACTGTTGTAATGTAATAGTTATTTACAATACAACTACAACTATGTGCTGTAACTTCGCAATCATACAATTTAATAATGTTTTACAATAAAATTACAATTATGTTGTAACATCACAGCTGTGATTTTACAGTTATTTACAGTACCTAAATACAGAATTACAGTGTAGTCAAAGGTTTGAACGCCATCTCTAACCTTTTGACTGGCACTGCAAGTGTCTTTTAAAAAAAAATGTATTCCAAAAATAAAACAAATCTTACTTGTAGATGGAGTTACAAGAAAATATCTCCGGAGGGGAACCTTAGTCGTCTTGGTGTCCGCCGAATGGACAACAATGGATCTAGATCAAACAAAAGGTGATTCATGTGTGAAATATAATACTGCATAACATGAGTGCAGTGAAAGGAACACAAGTGATGGACAATTGAGCTTGATTTGAAATAGCCTGTTAAACAGCACCGCCTGCTGGTACAAACAGATAACAACCAAGTCCAACTGCTCCAATTGTGATTGGAGCAATTATTTTTGTATTTGGGAAAAAGGTAACATCAGCTAAATTAACCCCCCCCCCTTAAAAAAAACAACTTAAATTATATATTTAAATTGTATTATTTTTTTTAGATTAGTGAAAAAGTGTGAGATTAGGTACAATATGATTATGATTGTAATTTAAGGTAGGTCTGCCATCTAGTGGTCAACACAAACACATCTGAATTATTTTAATCATCGTTCTAATACAACAAAAAACCTTTTGGCTCCATGCTGCTGCTGCTTTGTATGTTATGACTTCATACATTAAAATCAAACCTGTGATGAGGTGGCGACTTGTCCAGGGTCTACCCCGCCTTCCGCCCGAATGCAGCGGAGATAGGCTCCAGCACCCCCCGCGACCCTAAAAGGGACAAGCGGTAGAAAATGGATGGATGGATGGATTAAAATCCTACAAATAATTACTTTGAAGAACATATATGGTGTTGACTTTTCAGTACCACTGAGCCAATGTTAAAGAGGTTACTACTGTATTAATTAATTGTAGATACTTTTAGAGCGAAAAAAAATACAGAAAAATTAAAAATTTAAATAAAACAAAAAACTGCGAATTTAGAGGGTTTTTAATTAAAATAAATCATAACAAACAGGATTGTGTTTGAGAAGTGGCAAGATTCCAGCTACTCGAATAAAAAATACAATTAAAAAAAATCTTATTAAACAAATAAAATATTGAATTTATTATGTAACATTCTAATGAATTATCCTTAACAAAATTGTAAATAAATATACCGATCAGTGTGTGTAGCTTTTAATTTTTTTTTTTTTTAGATAATGTAATGCAGGGGTGCCAATTACGTCGATGGCGAGCTACCGGTCGATGGCGGACGGTGTGTCAGTCGATCACCAGCCAGGCATTCCAAAAATAGACCTAAGAATTAGCGATTTTCGTCACTTGATTGACATTCACGGCACCCGAGGGTCTTGTGAGATGACGCTGGCTGCTGCAAGCTCATTATTAAGAAAAAATGACCGACAGGAAGGCGAGAAACACATTTTATTTCAACAGACTCTCACGCCGTACCTGCCGTCACGACTCTAAAGACCGACTGCACAGTTCCTATCTTCACAATAAAAGCGTTGCTTCATCCTGCCTGTGCTAATAAAATAAGAGTCTCAGAAAGCTGGCGTGCACAAGCTAGCAAGCTATGGAGTTTGTCGCCAATGTAATTCTTGTAAAGCAGGGGTGCTCAGTACGTCGATCGCGAGCTACCGGTCGATCGCGGAGGGTGTGTCAGTCGATCACCAGCCAGGCATTAAAAAAATAGTCCTAAAAATGAGCGATCATAAATCTTCACTATGACGTCACTTGATTGACATTCACGGCACCCGAGGGTCTTCTGAGATGACGCTGGCTGCTGCCAGCTCATTAAAATTACCAACTGGAAGGCGAGAAACACTTTATTTCAACAGACTCTGGCGCCGTACCTGTCGTCAAAACTCCAAAGACCGACTGCACAGTTGCACGGTTGCGCTAACAAAATAAGAGTCTCAGAAAGCTGGCGTGCACAAGCTAGCAAGCTACTGAGTTTGCCGACAATGTATTTATTGTAAAGTGTATACAAAGGAGTACGGAAGCTGGACAAATAAGATGCCAAAAACCAACCACTTTCATGTGGTATTGGACAGAAAGGAGGACTTTTTTTCTCCTCCATTCGAAAATGCGGACGTTATCAGCACCACTGTCTGATTCCTATCAATGCAATCAGAATCAGGTAATACACCAACTTATATTCTTGTCTTCATGAAAGAAAGGAATCTATATGTGTTAAACATGCTTGTATTATCTTTAACCACCTTTAACTTGTTAACAATATTAACTATATGTGTTAAACATGCTTGTTTTATCTTTAACCACCTTTAACTTGTTAACAATATTAACTATATGTATCAAACATGCTTGTATTATCTTTAAACACCTTTAATTTATTAACAATATTAACTATATGTGTTAAACATGCTTGTATTATCATTAAACACCTTTAACTTGTTAACAATATTAACTATATGCGTTAAACATGCTTGTATTATCTTTAAACACCTTTAATTTGTTAACAATATTAACTATATGTATTAAACATACTTATATTATCATTAAACACATTTAATTTATTAACAATATTAACTATATGTATTAAACATACTTATATTATCATTAAACACCTTTAATTTATTAACAATATTAACTATATGTGTTAAACATGCTTGCATTATCATTAAACACCTTTAACTTGTTAACAAAAACATCTCTTTCAATCAATCAATCAATCAATGTTTATTTATATAGCCCTAAATCATAAGTGTCTCAAAGGGCTGCACAAGCCACAACGACATCCTCGGTACAGAGCCCACATAAGGGCAAGGAAAAACTCACCCCAGTGGGACGTCGATGTGAATGACTATGAGAAACCTTGGAGAGGAACGCATATGTGGGTAACCCCCCCCCCCCCTCTAGGGGAGGCCGAATGCAATGGATGTCGAGTGGGTCTGACATAATATTGTGAGAGTACAGTCCATAGTGGACCTAACATAATAGTAAGAGTCCAGTCCATAGTGGGGTCAGCAGGAAACCATCCCGAGCGGAGACGGGTCAGCAGCGCAGAGATGTTCCCAACCGATACACAGGCGAGCGGTCCACCCCGGGTCCCGACTCTGGACAGCCAGCACTTCATCCATGGCCATAAATAAGTAAATATAAATTATATATATGAATGAGGTAGATCCCCACGACTTGATCAATTGAAAAGTAGCTCGCCTGCAGAAAAAGTGTGAGCACCCCTGTTGTAAAGTGTATAAAAAGGAGTATGGAAGCTGGACAAATAAAATGCCCAAAACCAACCACTTTCATGTGGTATTGGACAGAAAGGAGGACTTTTTTTCTCCTCCATTTGAAAATGTGGACATTATCATCACTACTGTCTGATTCCAATCAATGCAAGTCATCAGAATCAGGTAATACACCAACTTATATTCTTGTCTTCATGAAAGAAAGGAATCTATATGTGTTAAACATGCTTGTATTCTCAATAAACACCTTTAACTTGTTAACAAAAACATCTCTTTCATAAATAAATGAAGATAAATTATATATATGAATGAGGTAGAATTGAAAAGTAGCTCGCCTGCAGAAAAAGTGTGGCCACCCCTGATGTAATGTAATGTGTATCTACCCATCTTTCCATCCATCCCTCCCATTTGTTTGTCTTTTGACTACAGAAGGAGGTCGAGGTGTCAAAAGTCATCAAGACGGAGACAAATGCCGCCCGCGTCTGCTTTAGTCCTTAAGCATACATGTGTTGCAGGTCCATCAGGGGCTAATTAACATAACAGTGCTCCTGTTACACTTTTAGGGCCTCTTCCTCAGCGGGACACTTCCAACGAGACACTGTTGTTTCAATCAGCACGCACACACATCATGCACATTATCCAGTGTCACCATGGAGACACAAAACACGTTGAAATGTCCAACTTTCTGTCAGACGGACTAAACCACTCATTTGTACGGAATTAACCGTGCTAATAAGATGCACAACACTAATCTACATAATGGTTCAAATAACGCGTTCTGGAACCATTTGACATTGTTTTTGTGATGTCAGATAATACACGAGTTATGCCACGCAATTGAACCCTTTTGTAAGAAAACAAGGACTTGGCTGTATGAGGAGGTAACCCTGTTATGCAAACCGTGCGCTTCCCACCTAGGCCTTCAGTGATGTCCGACTTCAATGATTACCCCTCAAAATACCATAATTGATGTCACCACATGACCATTGCTGGACAAATACTATACACACTGCAAAAACTGAAATCTAAGTAAGATGAAATATCTCAAATAAGGGTGATATTTGCTTATTTTCTGTCTTATAAGATAATTCTTCTCACTAAGCAGATTTTATGTTAGAGTCTTTTACTTGTTTTAAGGGTTTTGGTCCTAAATTATCTCAGTAAGATATTACAGCTTGTAGCTGAGATTTGATGACCTATATTGAGTAAAACATGCTTGAAACTAGAATATCAACTGTTGCAAAGCTGTGTCATCAACACTCACAAGTATAAAACTACTTTTTCAAAGTAATAATTTCTTACTTCAAGCATGAAAAAAAAAATCATGATCATTATGTAAAGATAATGGCACTAGGGTTTACTTAATTTAAGAATATTTTTATATTTGATATTACTTAGTTTTTTTTGTTGATTCTTTCTTTTTGGGGGGGGGGCGTATGGGTGGGATATAAACAAAAATATCTTGACATTTAGGGCAGACAATAGATATATGATTTATGTGAATATGATGTAATGGATAGGAATGTCTGATGCTGGATGTCAATAAAAAAACAAATGAAAAAAAAAATATATATATATTTTTCAACATATTGAGCAAAAATGTCTCTTTTTTTTCTACCAAGAAAAGTGCACTTGTTATTATTATTTTAAGGTATTTTTGGGTTCATTGAGGTTAGCTAATTTTACTTGTTTTGGAAAGTCTTGACAAGCCACATTTTCTTGTTCTATTGGCAGATAATTTTGCTTAGTTCAAATAAAATACCCCTCATTTTTGTATATTTTTTTTCTTGTTTTTGAACACAGACTTTTTGCAGTGCAGAAACACATTTATGCACTACTGTGCATTGAACCACATCAACAGTGTACAAAACTGGTTATTTTCTGGCGCATTTCAAAATCAATTAACCCGCATCAGCAATTAAAACAAATCCTATGTAGTACTGTCAAAATGAAAATTGCAAAAAACATATGAAACGTGAAGAAATAAAGAAATTAAATATTTGAACTCACAATTTGTAGCACCCATTCGACGCTGTATAAGCCGATGTAGTTTCTCTTTAAATATCCTTCTTGAAAATGGCCTTGCAAATATATATATCTGACACCTCATCAACGTTTTGTTCTCCTTCTTTGTGGGTCACCACTTCTTGCTTCCTGCTAAGTTGCAACTTGTGATTGGATACTCACTTTGGAATGACAAGTGAGTATTCAATCACAGTCTCGTTAACATCAGGCTACCTAGATAGGCTACTGTCAACAACTTGTGATCTGACTGGCTATCGCAACTGTCTATCAACTGTATTTGTTCTCAAATTCATCCGCTAAGGTCCCAGTGAGTATCCAATGACAGGACGCGTAAACGTCACATTCAACATAAGGCCAGCTAGAAGGCCTTACTGACAACAACTCGTGATCTGAGCTGATATCGCACCTGTCTGTCAACTGTATGTGCCCGTTCACTTACAGTGCATAGATGCATGCATTGTTGAAGGCCCCGGGCAGATTTTGTAAACTAGCTGAATTCTGATTGGATACAAACTAAAACTAAAAACAACAGCACTGGAAGGAGCATAACATGACATGAAGAGAATATCAATCAATCAATCAGTCAAAGTTTATTTGTATAGCCCTAAATCACAAGTGTCTCAAAGGGCTGCACAAGCCACAACAACTTCAATTATTTTAGATGATTAGGGAAAGTAAATAAAAAAATACTTTCATCTTTAATTATGATCATGATTTCTGGTTATGTTAGGCCAGCAGAGAAGGCCTTCCTGGCCCCGACGGCCCACCAATGTGAAAAAAGTGACTTTTTACGGACGCCGTGGCAGAATTTGTGTCCTTAAACAGCCTGTTCCTTAGCGCCAAACATGAACAAGTCGCTTAAAGGGGAACATTATCACAATTTCAGAATTGTTAAAACCATTAAAAATCAGTTCCCAGTGGCTTATTATATTTTTCGAAGTTTTTTTCAACATTTTACCCATCACGCAATATCCCTAAAAAAGCTTCAAAGTGCCTGATTTTAACCACCCGTCCATTTTCCTGTGACGTCACATAGTGAAGCCAACACAAACAGACATGGCGGAAAGAACAGCAAGCTATAGCGACATTAGCTCGGATTCAGACTCGGATTTCAGCGGCTTAAGCGATTCAACAGATTACGAATGTATTGAAACGGATGGTTGTAGTGTGGAGGCAGGTAGCGAAAACGAAATTGAAGAAGAAACTGAAGCTATTGAGCCATATCGGTTTGAACCGTATGCAAGCGAAACCGACGAAAACGACACGACAGCCAGCGACACGGGAGAAAGCGAGGACGAATTCGGCGATCGCCTTCTAACCAACGATTGGTATGTGTTTGTTTGGCATTAAAGGAAACTAACAACTATGAACTAGGTTTACAGCATATGAAATACATTTGGCAACAACATGCACTTTGAGAGTGCAGACAGCCCAATTTTCATCAATTAATATATTCTGTAGACATACCCTCATGTCAGCAGGCCAGGGAAGCTAGGGTCGATATTCTTCTCTTGATCATCTTTGGGACGGTGTGAGCCAAGACATCCAGGGGGGTTTAGCTCGCTCGTCTGCGGGAACAAACTGCCGCCATTGCTTGCCGTGCTACCGAGGTCCTTTGTCCCTGAATTGCTCACACACTCCGGCAGGTTCAATGGGGGTCTGGCGGCAGATTTCTTTGACTTTATCGTTGGAAATGCATCTGCTTTGAGTGTCGCAGGATATTCACACATTCTTGCCATCTCTGTCGTAGCATAGCTTTCGTCGAAAAAGTGTGCGGAACAAACGTCCAATTTCTTGCCACTTTCGCATCTTTGGGCCACTGGTGCAACTTGAATCCGTCCCTGTTCGTGTTGTTACACCCTCCGACAACACACCGACGAGGCATGATGTCTCCAAGGTACGGAAAACAGTCGAAAAAAACGGAAAATAACAGAGCTGATTTGACTCAGTGTTTGAGAAAATGGCGGATTGCTTCCCGATGCGACGTCACATTGTGACGTCATCGCTCCGAGAGCGAATATTAGAAAGGCGTTTAATTCGCCAAAATTCACCCATTTAGAGTTCGGAAATCGGTTAAAAAAAAAAAAGGTCTTTTTTCTGCAACATCAAGGTATATATTGACGCTTACATAGGTCTGGTGATAATGTTCCCCTTTAAACGCTCCCTTTAGAAATTGGGGTACATAATACGACCTCTGAGCTGTCCCTAGCTAGATGCACGTTAAAATCACTTAGTAAAAAAAACAAAAAAACATCAGGCTTCGCTACACATCTTAAAATGAAGCCCTGGCAAAAGTATCTGTCTATCAGCTACAGATTTTGGAGCAGTGAGTTTGATTGTTTCCCCCCCCCCCCCCAGCAAATAGGCTAATTGTCGCTAAATATACTCCATAGTGCTCCTTAAAGCAGCACTAAGTAACTTTTCAAACTTTATAAAATATTTTCATAACTTTTGGGAATGACACTTCTGTCATGGCCTGAGGGGGTCTGTATCGCTCTCATTGGCACTTAGAGACTTTGAGGAGGGTGGCAGGAACCCCGCCACACAAAAAATCACAAATGTTCTGACTTGCTTTATGGCATACGTCGCTCACGCTTTTCACCCATTCGTTAAAAGGACGGAAACTGCCCAAGTGCCTTAAATGCTAAAATGATACAAGACACATTAACAGATTAGAAGTAGAAATTGGTTAAAAGATTTGTGTAAAAGTACCTTTGGAGCACGTTCAACAATGCTGTGATAGTCATGATAGCTGTAAAAAGTTGGAATGTTCATATCGTTACATCCCTTTTGGTATGTGACGTCAATTAAATTGGACGAGTGCATTGTTACGTTTGCATGTACAAGTGTAACAAGGACACAATCGTGCGTATTGGGACGTATAAACACACGCTCATTAGCATTAAAGCTACAGACTAGAGATGCGCGGATAGGCAATTTATCTCATCCGCAACCGCGTCAGAAAGTCGTCATCCATCCGCCATCCACCCGATGTAACGTTTGATCAAAACTGCATCCGCCCGCCATCCGCCCGTTGTTATATATCTAATATTAATTAAAAAAAAAAAAAAAAGGGTGAAAACTACGCGAATTGCACCTTGTGCAGACAAAATTTTTCGATCGGACACGGAGGAATTAGCGATGTAAAAGACCACGTTGGGACAAAAAAACACAAGTCTAATGCCGTTGCTAGCGATACAAGTGGAAAACTTTCAACGTTTTTCGTCGCCCAAACAGATTCTTTGGATGTGATAAATGCCGAAGTTTTATTTACGGAGGCAATAATTGAGCATGGACTTCCAATCGCACTGGCTGATCACATGGGACAGTTAATAATGTAATGCAACCTTTAAAAATCATTACGCGGTGATCGCGATCCCAAAAATAAACTTTTCTTGCATGATAATGTCCAGAAAATTTCGCTTTATATTACTATAGAGTCCTTTTAACGAATGAGTTTGATGGTTTATCACAAACCTTAAATGAAATTCCATGGCCACCGTCCTGCTCTCTATATCAACCAGGGTGAGCCCCACCCCTTTCGTGAGCGCACTGTGCGCGGAGTGACCCCTGTTACGCGCCCCCGGCAACAGGGGTGGCAAGCAGGTAAGCTGCGCGGGCGGAGCGCGCGGAGTGACCCATGTTACGAGCCCCCGGCCACGGGGGTGGCGGGCAGGTAAGCTGCTTACCTGCTGCGCGTGACGCCGGCCGCGGCGAAAGCGGACGAGGCGGGGTGTCGGTGCGGTGGGCGCGGTAGTGACCCTGGACGTGCGTCGGGCCCTTCTCGCGGATCGCCTCAGCTACGGCTCCCGGTGGGGCCCTCTCAGGGGAAGGGGCCTCGGTCCCGGACCCCGGCGAGGCGTCCCTTCTCCGCTCCGTAAAAGTGTCCATCTCTTTTCTTTTTTCTTCTTCTGTTGTGGCATATGCTGCAGGTGCCTGCTCGTTTTTCGTATGTGGGTAACAACATTTAACTATGTATATATATTTCCGAATTGGTTTAACTGCCACCCGCAAAAAAACAAACAAAAAAAAAAAAAAAAAAAAAAAATCTAATTAATCCGCCCGACCCGACCCGCGAGCGGATAAAATCTTATTTTTTTTAATTTCATCCGCCCGATCCGCGGATAATCCGCGGACTCCGCGGTTGTGTCCGCAAACCGCGCATCTCTACTACAGACACACAAAACACAAGACTATACATAGTATACAAGCACTTTTAAACCGTGAGATTAGGTACGATATGAGATAGGCTCCAGCACCCCCCCGCGACCCTGAAAGGGACAAGCGGTATAAAAATGGATGATTATGATTGTAATTTAGGGTAGGTCTGCCATCTAGTGGTCAACACAAACACATCTGTATTATTTTAATCATCGTTTTAATACAACAAAAACCTTTTGGCTCCATGCTGCTGCTTTGTATGTTATGGCTTCATAACATACATAATATACGTACATACTGTACATATATTATGTAAATATTACATATATATGTTACATTTTATATTGCTTTTAGTCTATTTTATACCTGCATTGTCCTTTCCATCTTTTGTAACTGAGCTACGGTGTGGAACAATTTCCCTTGTGGATCATTAAAGTTTGTCTAAGTCTATTCATACATTAAAATCATACAAATAAATACTTTGAAGAACATATATGGTGTTGACTTTGCAGTACCGCGGAGCCAATATTAAAGAGGTTACTAGTGTGTTAATTAATTAGAGATACTTTTAAAGTTAAAGTTAAAGTACCAATGATTGTCACACACACACACTAGGTGTGGCGAAATTATTCTCTGCATTTGACCCATCACCCTTGATCACCCCCTGGGAGGTGAGGGGAGCAGTGAGCAGCAGCAGTGGCAATCATTTTTGGTGATTTAACCCCCAATTCCAACCCTTGATGCTGAGTGCCAAGCAGGGAGGTAATGGGTTCCATTTTTATAGTCTTTGGTATGACTCGGCCGGGATTTGAACTCACAACCTACCGATCTCAGGGCGGACACTCTAACTACTAGGCCAGGGGTCGGCAACCTTTACCAGTCAAAGAGCCATTTTGACCAGTTTCACAAATTATAGAAAACAAAGGGAGCCGCAAAAACTTTTAGAAATTTTTAAATGAAATAACACTGCATACACAGTATTTTTTTTTGCTTTGTGCTATGTATAAATCAGGGATCTCAAACACGCTGCCCACACCTTTATATGGAATTTGAAAGCTGGTGCATCACACGGGTTCAAAATGAATGGCGCTTGTCAGCGTCATGCGTGCCATGATGATACAGCATAAAACACCCACTACAATCAGCGTGCCTGATCAGCCACACGTTGTTTGAGGCTTCCGCTTGCTCACGTAGGTGACAGCAAGGCATACTTGTTCAACAACCACACAGGCTACACTGACGGTAGCGGTATAAAAAAGACTTTAACACTCTTACTAATAATGCGCCACACTGTGAACCCACACCAAACAAGAATGACAAACACATTTCGGGAGAACATTTGCACCGTAACACAACATAAACACAACAGGACAAATACCCAGAATCCCATGCAGCCCTAACTCTTCCGGGATACATTATACACCACCGCTACCAAACCCCGCCCACCTCAACCGACGCACAGAGAGGGGGGGGGGGGGGGGGGGGGGGGTTGATGTGTGAGGGAGCAGGGTTGGGGTGGGGGCGGGGTTTCGTGGTAGCAGGGGTGTATAATATAGCCCGGAAGAGTCAGGGCTGCATGGGATTCTGGGTGTTTGTTCTGTTGTGTTTATGTTGTGTTAAGGTGCAGATGTTCTCCCGAAATGTGTTTGTCATTCTTGTTTGGTTTTGGTTCAAAGTGTGGCGCATTATTAGTAAGAGTGTTAAAGTTGTGTTATATGGTCACCGTCAGTGTAACCTGTGTGGCTGTTGAGCAAGTATGCCTTGCTGTCACATACGTGTGCAAGCAGCAGATGTATAGCGTATAACAAGAGTTGGGCTGTTAATACAGAATGTAGAGGGCGCCAAATGTTATACAATCATGGCACGCCCTTGTTATAGCTGTAAGGGTGAAAATCAGTGAATAATAATCCCGGAAGTTTTCTGCGAGAGGCAATGAAACCCGGAAATTTCACGGGTACATTGGGGGGTACAGCAAGTACGCTGCTGAGCCGCATCAGAGTGATCAAAGAGCCGCATGCGGCTCCGGAGCCGCGGGTTGCCGACCCCTGTACTAGGCCACTGAGTAGGTTAGAGCGAATATAGAAAAAAAACCTGAGAATGTATAGGGTTTTGAATGAAAAAAAATCATAACAAACAGGATTGTGTTTGATAAGTAGCGAGATTGAGACTACTCAAATAAAAACAATTTAAAAAAAATGTAATTATTGAAACACCTAATACAAATAAAATGTTGAATTTATTATGTAGCATTTTAATACATTTTCCTTAACAAAATTGTAAATACATATACTGATTAAACACATGCTCATTAGCATTAAAGCTCCAGACACACAAAACACAAGACTATAAAAGCACTTTTAAACCGTCCAAATTCCAGCATCAAGGCTGGATTGTGGACAACATACTTCCAATACATTATTGTGGGAACTTTGACCTTTGATCTCTGAAGGTCCGTAAGATGCCACACATTTCAGAGAGTAACTTTTTCTTTTTCTTTTTTTAAACGATGCCAGGAATTCCTTCAATCTCAACCCCCCTTTTGGTAACCTTAGCCCACATTGCCAGGCTCTCCCAGGCCCTTAATGATCCACAGACAATGCGTTACACCTGGAGGTGTCCGGCCGTGATGAGCGTGCATCTTCCGCCCGGGCCTTGGCCACGCTGCCTTGGATCAAAGCATTCCTGGCGAGGAAACTGCAGCTCGGGGTGGCCGCTCGTAACCTTCGCCATAAATTAAGAGACCAAGTGGAGAGTAAAGCTGCACCTGCAGGTCTTCTCAATCAGTATCCTCCCTGACCCCCCTTCTTCACACATGGAGGACGAGTTAGGACCCAGGACGCAATCGCCTTTTTAACATCTTATTACACAGTTACTACACAGTTATTACACTGCAAATTGATGAAAGAGTGCAGGAAGGGATCACAGGTGTCTTCTTGTCCAGAACCAGATGAAGCTATAGTATGTAAACATTAGTTACGTTACATAGACCTACTGCAACTACTCCAGCATGTTTTCACATCAACACGCGGAGTGCAAAGTGAGGATCATGTTTTTAAGACATTTCTCCAGTGCTAACACCGTTCATTAATCATTTCGTGTGAAAGCACAAACGTCAGCTACGGTCTATAATCCTCCGCATCACTCAGCAGTTAGCAAACAGAAAGCACAATCCCGGAAATTCTTGCTTTTTTGGGGGGGGGGAATCCACATGTCGGCGACACACCTAAAATATTTGCCAAGAAGATTGACACTGCTCTTGAGACAAAAACGAGACATGTCTTGTGAGAAACAAAGTGTTTAACCTAAATCATCACATTTTTCAATGGAGTTTGATGCTCCATTGCTAACTTTACTGGCACTTAGTAAATAACTATATGAAACAATGTTATTGTAGCAATACTATGAGTACACACAAGTGTCTATCTTAAACAATTATAGTTTTCAATGGAGTCTGGTGCTTCAATGCTAACTTTACTGTTCCTTAGTAATGTACTAAATGGAAATATGTTATTGTAGCAAAGTGTCTAACTTAAATTGTGATATTTTTCAATGGAGTCTGGGGCTTGAATGCTAACTTTACTCATCCATCCATCCATCCATCTTCTTCCGCTTATCCGAGGTCGGGTCGCGGGGGCAGCAGCCTAAGCAGGGAAGCCCAGACTTCCCTCTCCCCAGCCACTTCATCCAGCTCTTCCCGGGGGATCCCGAGGCGTTCCCAGGCCAGCCGGGAGACATAGTCTTCTCAACGTGCCCTGGGTCTTCCCCGTGGCCTCCTACCGTTCACACTGCAGCGTCAGATGTCCAATTCTGATCTTTTTTGTCAAATTCGATCTTTTCAGTGGCCGTTAACATTAAAAAAAAAAGTGATTTCTAATGTGAATGCATTCTGACCCGCATGCAGACATGACGTCATGACGTCGCACGGAAGTAAAAATGGCTTCAGCTCTAGTTGGTCTCCGCACTGGCAATTTAAAAGATTTTGTGCAATCAAAGTCAACATTTTCTGAACAAAATTATTGTGCGTAGAAATTTAAGAAGGAAGAGTATTTTGGCTTTGGCAGTTTTACGGGATAATTTGCTTCGATGTCTGCTTGAAGCAGTCAGTGGGCAAGCAGTCGGAGACAGGAGTGGTAGAACTTTCATGTAGGTTCCTAAAACATTATTTTCACCCGCTTTCTACTCCGTTGTCAACTACTTATTTTGTACCTGTCTATTTTGGCGAATAATTATGACGCTTATCGCCTATTGATCTCATCCCAGGCAGCATCAGTCATCTGACGTAAATACACAAAAATCAACAAATAAATAAACAATAAATAACAAATATATATACGATTTATTTCTACATACGAAAGAGGCCTGCGTCGGCTATGGAAAAATACGGAATTGCACTGTTCACACTGGCATGAAAAAATTGTCGCATGTGGGCAAAAAAATCGGAATTGACCTGCATTGTGCACAAGGCCTTTGACTACTATGAAAATGTGTTATTGCAGCGATATGGTATTTTTCAATTGAGTTTGGCACGTTGATGGTAAAGATTGCAAATGACAGTCGAAACATGCCATGGAAAAAACGTCATCTATTAAATAATAATAATAACTTGTCTGAATATAAGAAATTTAACATATAATGAATCCAAAGTAGTAGATTTCTGTGGATTACTAACTATATAGAAAAGTAATTTGATAGCAAACGGCCTCCTAATTTAAAAGCTGGACGGTTTTGTCTTAGATTGTAAGTACCGTATTTAGGGTAAACTGGGTGTAACACATGGCACACTGACAAAGCTTAACCTATTGTTACTATAACAATCTACAAGGTTAATGTAGGTTGCTTCTCTTTCTCCCCCTCCATTTTTCTGCATTCTTTCGTATCTCAAGTTATCATTACGTATATGTATTGTTGCATTTAAACAACTGTATTGTTGATAATAAAGGTAAATTATTGGTATTGTTCATTATCAATAGCGCTATTTCTATTGGTATTTGTATTGATCCATTTGTAGTGTAATAATGCTCATTGTCATTTCTGTATTATTTTTTATTTTTCGCTAACTGCTTATTTGCTATTACTTTTACCATCATATTTGTACATGTCGTGTTTGCTGATGTTGCTCTATTGTTGTTGTTGTTGTTGTTTGCTGTTGTTGTTTTTGTCTCTCTGTCTAATCCCCCTCTTGTCCCCACAATCTCCCCCTCTGTCTTCTTTTTTCTCTCTTTCTATCCCCTCCTGCTCCGGCCCGGCTGCACTAAATGATAATATAAATACATTTAATAAAGTCAAATACAAAAAAGGCAACAAGAGAAGTACCCTACACTTCTCTTTTGTAAAGTAAATCTGAACAGCCGACATGGGCATCTACATCAACTAAATGATTTGCCTGAGAAGCTGGACAGGACACAAAAAAAAGAAAAAAAGTAAGTACCGTATTTTTCGGACTATAAGTCGCAGTTTTTTTCATAGTTTGGCCGGGCTCCAGTGCGACTTATATATGTTTTTTTCCTTTTTTATTATGCATTTTCGGCAGGTGCGACTTATACTCCGGTGCGACTTATACTTCGAAAAATACGGTATTTATAAAATAAGAAAAAAGTAATATATTTTTGTACTTTTATTTCTGGTATCAGGAAATAATGCCCTCTATAAACGATAACATTGATTTGTGTAAGGTACACATTGCTATATTTATGTGTATATTTTAAAAAGGCCACAATTTTTTATGACAGATTTGAAAAAATGGGGGTATTTTTCAGTGGAGTTTGGCGCATAGATGCTAACTAAATTGATGTGTATTGCTATTTGGAATCATAAATAAAGTTAAGGTAAAGTTAAAGTACCAATGATTGTCACACACACACTAAGTGTGGCGAAAATATTCTCTGCATTTGACCCATCACCCTTGATCACCCCCTGGGAGGTGAGGGGAGCAGTGGGCAGCAGCATTGGCCGCGCCCGGGAATCATTTTTGGTGATTTAACCTCCAATTCCAACCCTTGATGATGAGTGCCAAGCATAGCAACTCGTCTGCTAAATTAAAAACAGGAATGTTTTGTGTTCGGTTGTAAATATTCATAAATCATGAAATAATAAAAAACTAACTTTTATTCCTGGTATGATAACAAAGTGCCACGTATAAGATATATTATTACTTTGTGTACACTGCAGTTTCGTAAACAAGTCCATCTTTTTGCAATGACAGAATATCTGTAGTGACACTCCAAAGTAGGACTGTGGGCATAATATTGTATTATTTGCTATACTTAATGTACACAAATGTGTGTTACCTAAATTACTATATTTTTTTAATGTAATATTGATGCTAAATAAATTGCTCTGTATTGCTATTTGGAATCATAGTCTGCTAAATTAATTACAGGAACATTTTGTCTTCGGCTGTAAATATTCATAAATCATGAAATAAAAAAATAAAAACTTTTATTCCTGGTATGATAACAAAGTGCCACGTATAAGATATATTATTGCTTTTGTGTACACTGCAGTTTCGTAAACAAGTCCATCTTTTTGCAATGACAGAATATCTGTAGTGACACCCCGAAGTAGGACTATGGGGATAATATTATATTATTTGCAATACTTAATGTACACAAATGTGTGTTACCTAAATGACTATATTTTTTTAATGTAATATTGATGCTATATAAATTGCTCTGTATTGCTATTTGGAATCATAGTCTGCTAAATTAAATACAGGAACATTTTGTCTTCGGCTGTAAATATTCATAAATCATGAAATAATAAAAAAATAACTTTTATTCATGGTATGATAACAAAGTGCCACGTATAAGATATATTATTGCTTTGTGTACACTGCAGTGTCATAAACAAGTCTATCTTTTTGCAATAACAGAATATCTGTAGTGACACTCCGAAGTAGGACTGTGGGCATAATAATTTGCTATACTTAATGTACACAAATGTGTGTTACCTATTTGATTGTATTTTTTGAATGTAGTTTGGCATATTGATGCTAACTAAATTGCTGAGTATGGCTAATTAGTTATTAAAGACAGCATCCATCCATCCATTTTCTACCGCTTGTCCCTTTCGGGGTAGCGGGGGGTGCTGGAGCCTATCTCAGCTGCATTTGGGCAGAAGGCGGGGTACACCCTGGACAAGTCGCCACCTCATCGCAGATTAAAGATAGCAAATACTCAAATATGTATACATATTATGAAAAAATATCTGAATTTTTACTTTTATTCCTGGTGTGATGACAAAGTGCCACCTAAACTGAATAATTGCTTTGTCTACATCAGTGGTTCTCAAATGGGGGTACTTGAAGGTATGCCAAGGGGTACGTGAGATGTTTTTTAAATATTCTAATAATAGCAACAATTCAAAAACCCTTTATAAATATATTTATTGAATAATACTTCAACAAAATAGGAATGTAAGTTCATAAACTGAACATCAAATCAAGTAGGCTATTCCATTCATTACCATAAACCCAGAGTTTCCCCCATGCCATGATGGTTTGACCCTCACTAAAATGTCTGTCAAAAAGAACTGTGAAAAGAAATGCAACAATGCAATATTCGGTGTTGACAGCTAGATTTTTTGTGGACATGTTCCATAAATATCAATGTTAAAGATTTATTTTTTTGTAAAGAAATGTTTAGAATTAAGTTCATGAATCCAGATGGATCTCTATTACAATCCCCAAAGAGGGCACTTTAAGTTGATGTGTAGAAATCTTTATTTATAATTGAATCACTTGTTTATTTTTCAACAAGTTTTTAGTTACTTTTATATCTTTTTTTCCAAATAGTTCAAGAAAGACCACTACAAATGAGCAACATTTTGCACTGTTATACAATTTAATAAATCATAAATTGATGACATAGTGCTGAATTTCACTTATTTATCTCTTTTTTTTTCAACCAAAAATGCTTTGCTCTGATTAGGGGGTACTTGAATTAAAAAAATGTTCAAAGGGGGTACATCACTGAAAAAATGTTGAGAACCACTGGTCTACATTGTAATTATGGAAATAATTTAATGACAGAATAACTAATTTAGCACCTTTAAGTAGTAATAAGGTGAAAATATGTCATTTTTTCAATACTATATGTGCATAATTGTGTGTTACTTAAATGCTGCTATTTTTCAATGCAGTTTGGCACCTTGGTGCTAACCAGCTGTTTTTCACGTATTATACATTACATATATAAACATGTTGGTTTAAAAAGGGCTTTGCTGTGTGTTGTAGACAAAAGTCTAATAATATGAGAAACCTCCAAATAAAGGTAGTTTATGTTTAGGAAGGCATAATTAGCCCACTTAGTAAACATGGCTAGCACTGTTTGCTTCCTGTTCCAAATAGTTAACACAACTACACACCATTTCTTTGTACAATGATATAATTTTATGGCCCTTAAAACTTGTTGTAACATTTCTTTGTACAATGATATCATGTTATGGTCATAAAGAGGACAATATAAAGTTAGAAGAAGTTACCTTTGGCGACGAACATGAGAATATCCGGGTTGATCATCCCGGAGCCGCCCCATTGGTCGGCGTGAAGTCTAGGGGGAGAAGGGGGCGTGGCTTTGAAGTGGCCGCTGAGAGTGAAGTGATTCTGCAAGAGAAAACTTGGCTCAGTCTCTGCATGCATGCTCCACTCTGCACACTGACACGCAATTAACACTCAATTAAGCGCTTGCTACTTTCCCACGACGCTGGACGGAGCCACCATTCACTTGTGGAGGTAAATACATCTTATCTTTCACTTCCCTTTTTAGGAATATGCTCATAAAGTCTATCTATGCACTTAAACACTGGTTTCTATTTAAATTTGTTGCAGCATATTTTAATGTTAAATAGGATATATGAAAGGAAATGTGTTTTTTTTAGCTTAACAAATCACATTGCACCATTCAACAAGGAGTAGGAAAAAGGAGAATTTATTGCATCCTCTTTTTTTTTCATTTTCGGATGTTAAACTTTGCTAATGTCACGAGTTTAACATATCAACAGTTAATTTCATACATTGATGTGCATCAACCAACATCTCCGAAAAGGAGTAGGAAGAAGAAGAGTTTATTTAATCCTTTTTTTAAATGCATTTTCAGATGTTAAACTTTGCTAATGTCACAAGTTTAACATATCAACAGTTCATTTCGTACACTGAAGTGCATCGAGCAACATCTCCGAAAAGGAGTAGGAAGAAGCAGAGTTTATTTCATCCTTTTTTTAAATGCATTTTCAGATGTTAAACCTTGCCAATGTCACGAGTTTAACATATCAACAGTTCATTTCGTACACTGAAGTGCATCGAGCAACGTCTCCGAAAAGGAGTAGGAAGAAGCAGAGTTTATTTCATCCTTCTCAGCAACCACTCCGACGTTGCGTGTTTGACATCTTATACATATGTCAACAGTTCGTACGTTGAAAGAATTCAATACCGTCCGAAAAGGAGTAGGAAGAAGCAGAGTTTATGCCACTGTCATTAGCTCGTTCACCTCCTGTACAGTACACTAATTTACCCTTTTTTTTAACGATCAAAACAATGACAGAAGTGTCTAATGAATAAGGTTTGCATATATATATATATATATATATATATATATATATATATATATATATATATATATCATTGCAGAAGTGTCTAATGAATAATGTTTATATATATATATATATATATATATGTATACACATATATATATATAATATATATCATTGCAGAAGTGTCTAATAAATAAGGTTTATATATACATATATGTATATATATATATATGTGTATGTATATATATATATATATATATATATATATATATATATATCATTGCAGAAGTGTCTAATGAATAAGGTTTATATATATATATATATATCATTGCAGAAGTGTCTAATGAATAAGGTTTATGTGTATATATATATATATATATATATATATATATATATATATATATATATATATATATATATATATATATATCATTGCAGAAGTGTCTAATAAATAAGGTTTATGTATATATATATATATATATATATATATATATATACATATATATACATATATATGTATATATACATATGTATATACATATATATATATAAACCGGTATATATAATATATATATCATTGCAGAAGTGTCTAAAAATAAGGTTTATACGTATATTATATATATATATATATATATATATATATATATATATATATATATATATATATATATATATATATATATATATATATATATATATATATATATATATATATATAATTGCAGCAATATAAATGAATACAATTAATAAAAATAATTAATTTTGTTCAGTAAGATGTGTCATAAAACCTTGTGTACACTATGTATTATGTTAATGAATTAAACAGAAATTAACTAAAAAATAAGATTATTCAGTATTGGGGAAAAAAACGACAGATGCCTTAATTAATGAATGAATTGAGGATAAATAATATCAGACCCCGCAGTTTCTTAATAAAAGTTCATGTCATAAATGGCTGAAAATGTACAAAATTAGGTTTATGGTTAAAATGCATGTTTCTGCAGGGTGTGGAAGCAGCCTCCTGCGAGCATCCGTGCAAACATGACCGAGGGCTGCGAGTTCGAGATCGACGTGGAGAGCGTGGAGGCCGAGGCCGACGATCAGTGCGAGCTGGCCGGCCGCGCGGCGGACGCGGAGGAGGAGCCGGCGGAGGGAGACGGCGGCCACGGCCACGGCAAGCCGGGCCTCGGCGGCCTGAGCCTGGGCGAGCAGCGCAAGCTGAGCCGCACGCCCAAGTGCGCCCGCTGCCGCAACCACGGCGTGGTGTCGTGCCTGAAAGGACACAAGCGCTTCTGCCGCTGGAGGGACTGCCAGTGCGCCAACTGCCTGCTGGTGGTGGAGCGGCAGCGGGTCATGGCGGCGCAGGTGGCGCTACGGAGGCAGCAAGCCACCGAGGTGAGCCTGCATGCTGCACCCTGTATGAATTTCACTTATATTGGCAGGCTCAGCAATCACTGCATGTTTGTGTGTGTGTGTTATATAATACATTTCTTATATATATATATATATATATATATATATATAAATATATAAATATATATACAGTATATATACAGTATATATATATATATATATATAAAAAAAAATATATATATATGAGCCTGCCAAGATAAGTGAAATAGATATATATGCAAATACATATGTTTGTATATATATATATATATATATATATATATATATATATATATATATATATATATACATATATATATATATATATATATATACATATATATGATATTTGCCCAAAAATATGTATTTGCATCTTAATCAGCATGTTTCTTACTTTATAAAGAATAGCAATCATAGGCACCGATCTACATTTCTGCCAGTGGGTGTTCGGTGTTTGTGTATTAGTGTTGTCCCGATACCAATATTTTGGTACCGGTACCAAAAGTGTTTCGATACTTTTCGGTACCTTTTGGTACTTTCCTAAATAAAGGGGACCACAAAAAATGTCATTATTGGCTTTATTTTAACCCAAAAATCTTAGGGTACATTAAACATGTTTATTATTGCAATTTTGTCCTTAAATAAAAGAGTGAACATATAAGACAACTTGTCTTTTAGTAGTAAGTAAGCAAACAAAGGCTTCTAATTTAGTCTGCTGACATATGCACTAACATAATGTGTCATTTATCATTCTATTATTTTCCTCAAAATTATTAAGGACAACTGGTAGAAAATGAATTATTAATCTACTTGTTCATTTACTGTTAATATCTGCGTACTTTCTCTTTCAACATGTCCTATCTACACTTCTGTTAAAATGTAATAATCACTTATTCTTCTGTTGTTTGATACTTTATATTAGTTATGGATGATACCACAAATTTGAGTATCAATCTGATACCAAGTAGTTACAGGATCATACATTGGTCATATTCAAAGTCCTCATGTGTCCAGGGACATTTTTCCTGAGTTTATAAACATAACATAAATAAACAAAAAAAACAAAAACGAAAGATTTTGTGATGTTAAAAAATATCGATGTAATTATAGTAGTATCGACTAGATAGGCTATTGTACTTGGTATTATTACAGTGGATGTTAGGCGTTTGTTTATATTGTAGCGTCCTGAAAGAGTTGGTGCTGCAGGGAATTTGTTCTGTAGTGTTTATGTTGTGTTGCGGTGCAAACATTCTTCCAAAATGTGTTTGTCGTTGTCGTTTAGTGTGGTTCCACTATATGGCACATGTTTATGACAGTGTTGATGTTGTTCATACTGCCACACTTATTGTGACATGTATGGCTGTTGAGTAAGTATGCACTTCATTTGCTCGTGTGCAGTGTGTGTAAAGTCAAGATTATTGTGTCATTAGTTCATTATCAGGCGCAATGAAATCTCGGTTAGGCTTTGTTTATTATAGGTTATATGATTATCCATCCATCCATCCATTTTCTACCGCTTATTCCCTTTTGGGGTCGCGGGGGGCGCTGGAGCCTATCTCAGCTACAATTGGGCGGAAGGCGGGGTACACCCTGGACAAGTCGCCACCTCATCGCAGGGCCAACGCAGATAGACAGACAACATTCACACTCACATCCACACACTAGGGCCAATTTAGTGTTGCCAATCAACTTATCCCCAGGTGCATGTCTTTGGAGGTGGGAGGAAGCCGGAGTACCCGGAGGGAACCCACGCAGTCACGGGGAGGACATGCAAACTCCACACAGAAAGATCCCAAGCCCGGGATTGAACCCAAGACTACTCAGGACCTTTGTATTGTGAGGCAGATGCACTAACCCCTCTGCCACCGTGAAGCCCGGTTATATGATTAGTGACTTTTAATTTTAGTTTTTGAAAACCGGACCAAACTCGTCTCTAAATTAACAACAGCAAGATAGATTTTTCAAAAATTATTTCAAAGATTGAAAGTTGCCATCAATTCCACGTGGGTGCTTGGCATTGCCCGGGCCCCAAAGGATTTGGATATTTTTCCCTTTATATATTCAATCTGCAGTTTCCAACATAATTTATTATCAGTTATTATTCCCAAAAACTTAGTTTCACATACTCTATCAATTTCCACTTGATTACATTTTAATTTTGCTTCACAATTTGTCCTTGCACCAATAAACACCATACATTTAGTTTTCTTATCATTTAATGATAACTTATTAATATCAAACCTTTTTTTTTTAGCTGAAGCAACTCAACCTCTATTATCCTCAACATTTCCTTCAAGTCTTCTCCTGAACAATATACATTAGTATCAACTGCAAACATAATACATTTCAATTTATTAGATACTGAACAAATATCATTTAAATAAAGTATGAATAACTTAGGTCCCAATAAAGAGCCTTGTGGAACCCCACAAGTTACTATTCTTGGCTGTGATTTAGTCTTATTAATATCCCCATATTGAGATCTATTACTTAAATAACTACTTAACCACTGTTGTGAAACACCTGTGATGCCAGTTTTACAATTTTTGCATTGTTATCCGAGAAATAGCTTACTTTACCACAAATATGACACTTTATTTTTTTAATTTGCTGAATTACATGCACACGTGCAAGTTTAAACATAAAACAGTTTTGAAAGTAGTTTCTTTGAAAAGTAGGTGAAGCATGACTTTCTTTATTTACTGTATTTAGATATTGTTATTTATTCAGAAAGGTGCACAATAAAGATTGTATATGAGCCAGATTATATAGCATATAGTTGCTCATTTCCATCTGTAGTTCCTCGTATGTGGCTGGCACTATGGGTAGGACACAAGTGACTAGCAGGATGGCAGAAGCTGGATTTGTACCAGCAACTCTCCAGTTTTCTGGGCAACCACTCTGGGCCAAGCATTTAAAATGTAAACAATGCACTGTGTTTTCTTAGTCATGCATTCTTTATTATATTTATTACACAAATAAATATGAGTAGCATTTTTAATTTTAGCGGAAAATGTGTCATCTAGGGCCGCCCCTAAACGCGGGTCATGTGCTGTGCGTAGGGCCCTGCGATACGTGCCCCCGTTTTGTGTGAAGGAGCGCATGGAAAATGTCAAATAATGGAATTTTACCACAAGCGTATTCCAAGCCCCTTCCTGCTCCGTCACTGATTGGAAAATAATGGCAAACTTCCACATACATTTACATTGTCCCGTGTGGCGCACAGAGTTAGTGCTTGTCAATTATATGTCTATTGTATATATTATATAAACATGCATCCATCCATCCATTTTCTACCGCTTGTCCCGTTCGGGGTCGCGGGGGTGCTGGAGCCTATCTCAGCTGCATTCGGGCGGAAGGCGTGGTACACCCTGGACAAGTCGCCACCTCATCGCAGGGCCAACACAGATAGACATACAACATTCATGTATTTACTTATTTTCTTATTAATTTTTTTAATTTATTTTTCAACTTATTTTGTATAATAATATAATATATCAGTGTATATTATAAACTGTATATATAATATGTACATTTTACATATTGATTATATTTTATATTGCTACTATGGTCTACTTAATACCCGTATTATCTTTTCCATCCTTACCCTTTCCATCCTTTGAAACTGAGCTACTGTGTGGAACAATTTCCCTTGTGGATCAATAAAATATGTCTAAGTCTAAATCAAGGAAACAGTTGTACCAGATTTTGGTCCTGTCAGGAAGGTATGTCACAAAAACAAAAATATTAAAATAATAATAAATACGAAAATACAAATATTTTGACGAATTTGTTTAGTACAAAACATGCTTTAAACACAATTCTAGTTTGATTAAAAAATAATAAAATTATTTCATTCAAATAAACAAAGTGCGATTTTTTTCCGCAGAGGCTGTCACTATAACATTCTACCGAGGGCCCCAATTTAGCATGCAGGTGGCATTATTTACGGTTATTTGTAAATAAAGGCTACATTTGCACAGATTGAACAGACCTGAAAAGGATTTAAGCAAAGCTTATATCTGAATACTACAACTTCTCCATGTCTTTTCATAAATTAGTAGAGACCTCCAACCTATTCATGACAACATAACTTTTGCATATTTAACTGAAGTTTGAGTAATTCATAGAAAGTGGGAAGCACGTTTTGATGGCTTCTTTTAAACCGTCTTTCAGGACAAGAAAGGACTATCTGGCAAACAGATTCCAGCGGAGAGGAGGACCATCTATCAGCGACATGTTCGTCCATCCACTCTGCTGGCCAAAAGCATCCTGGAAGGTAAAATAACAGAAGCAAAAAAAAAATGTTTGATCTTTTTCTGCGACTCTACTGTACTAGAGTTACTTTGTTTATACACCAGCTCACACTATTGTAAATACAGCCATGTGTAATCAACTATTCATCACAATTACTCCTCTATGGACAAGTGTTTCTTACAGCTGGGATGAATTAAATGCATTTTTTTAATTAATGAAGTATGCTACAGCTGAAAGTAACCCTGAGAAGAATACTCAAGTATGTAAGTGGAGATGAAATATAATCACGTTATGAATATCCTAGTAACAGCGAGTCCCAGCAGGCACAATACATTGATACTACGTTGATTAAACATACATGTTTTTTTTTTAAAACTGACTTCGAAACAACGTTGCAAAATAGTTGTATTTGTAAATTGCCAACTACGTTATTAGTTGGCAAATGACCAAATTTCAATGGTCAAACTAACGTCACAACCTGACATAGAATAAACGTTATTAAAAAGTATGTTGTTTCAACGTTGTATTTGTGTTGTAGAATTTTGGTCGGGAAAATGACCAAAATTCAATGGTGGGGAAATGACCAAATTTCAATGGTCAAATCAACGTCAGGACCTGACACTGATTAAACGTCAAAAAGCATGTTGTTTCAACGTTGTATTTGTGTTGTAGAATATTGGTTGTGAAATGACCAAAATTCAATGGTCAAATCAACGCCACAACCTGACATTGATTAAACGTCGTTAAAAAGCATGTTGTTTCAACGTTGTATATGTGTTGTAGAATTTTGGTTGGGAAATGACCAAAATTCAATGGTCAACTCAATGTCGCAACCCAACATTGATTAAATGTTGTCAAAAAGTATGTTGTTTCTAGGTTGTATTTGTGTCCTAGAATTTTGGTTGGGAAATTAACAAAATTCAATGGTCAAATCTACGTCAGAACCAGACATTGTTTAAACGTCGTTAAAAGCATGTTGTTTCAACGTTATATTTGTGTTGTAGAATTTTGGTCGGGAAATTACCAAATTTCAATGGTCAAATCATTGTCAGGACCCGACATTGATGAATCAAAAAGGATATTGTTGCAACGTTGTATTTGTGTTGTAGAATATTGGTTGTGGAATGACCAAAATTCAATGGTCAAATCAACTTCAGGACCCAACATTGATTAAATGTTGTCAAAGAGCATGTTGTTTCAACGTTGCATTTGTGTTGTAGAATTTTGGTAGGGAAATGACCAAATTTCAATGGTCAAATCAACGTCAGAACCCGACATTGATTAAACATCAAAAAGCATGTTGTTTCAACGTTGTATTTGTGTTGTAGAATATTGGTTGGGAAATTATCAAAATTCAATGGTCAAATCAACTTCAGGACCCAACATTGATTAAATGTTGTCAAAGAGCATGTTGTTTCAACGTGTATTTGTGTTGTAGAATTTTGGTTGGGAAATGACCAAAATTCAATGGTCAAATTGACGTCAGGACCTGACACTGATTAAAGGTCAAAAAGCATGTTGTTTCAACGTTGTATTTGTGTTGTGGAATATTGGTTGTGAAATGACCAAAATTCAATGGTCAAATCAACGTCACAACCCAACATTGATTAAATGTTGTCAAAAAGTATGTTGTTTCTAGGTTGTATTTGTGTCGTAGAATTTTGGTTGGGAAATGACCAAACTTCAAAGGTCAAATTAACGTCACGACCTGACATTGATTAAACGTTGTTAAAAAGCATGTTGTTTCAACGTTGTATTTGTGCTGTAGAATTTTGGTCGGGAAATTACCAAATTTCAATGATCAAATCATCGTCAGGACCCGACATTGATTAAAAATCAAAAAGGATATTGTTACAACGTTGTAATTGTGTTGTAGAATATTGGTTGTGAAATGACCAAAATTCAATGGTCAAATCAACGTCGCAACCCAACATTGATTAAATGTTGTCAAAAAGTATGTTGTTTCTACGTTGTATTTGTGTTGTAGAATTTTGGTTGGGAAATGACCAAACTTCAAAGGTCAAATCAACGTCACGACCTGAAATTGATTAAACGTTGTTAAAAAGCATGTTGTTTCAACGTTGTATTTGTGTTGTAGAATTTTGGTCGGGAAAATGACCAAAATTCAATGGTCAAATCAACGTCAGGACCTGACACTGATTAAACGTCAAAAAGCATGTTGTTTCAGCGTTGCATTTGTGTTGTAAAATATTGGTTGGGAAATGATCAAAATTCAATGGTTAAATCAACTTCAGGACCCAACATTGATTAATTGTTGTCAAAGAGGATGTTGTTTCAGCGTTGCATTTGTGTTGTAAAATATTGGTTGGGAAATAAACAAAATTCAATGGTCAAATCAACGTCAGAACCCAACATTGATTAAACATCAAAAAGCATGTTGTTTCAAAGTTGTATTTGTGTTGTAGAATATTGGTTGTGAAATGACCAAAATTAAATGGTCAAATCAACGTCACAACCTGACATAGAATAAACGTTATTAAAAAAGTATGTTGTTTCAACGTTGTATTTGTGTTGTAGAATTTTGGTCGGGAAAGGACCAAAATTCAATGGTCAAATCGACGTCAGGACCTGACACTGATTAAACGTCAAAAAGCATGTTGTTTCAGCGTTGCATTTGTGTTGTAAAATATTGGTTGGGAAATAACCAAAATTCAATGGTCAAATCAACATCAGAACCCGACATTGATTAAACATCAAAAGCATGTTGTTTTAACGTTGTATTTGTGTTGTAGAATATTGGTTGGGAAATTATCAAAATTCAATGGTCAAATCAACTTCAGGACCCAACATTGATTAAATGTTGTCAAAGAGCATGTTGTTTCAACGTTGTATTTGTGTTGTAGAATTTTGATTGGGAAATGACCAAAATTCAATGGTCAAATTGACGTCAGGACCTGACACTGATTAAAGGTCAAAAAGCATGTTGTTTCAACGTTGTATTTGTGTTGTAGAATATTGGTTGTGAAATTACCAAATTTCAATGGTCAAATCAACGTCACAACCCGACATTGATTAAATGTTGTCAAAAAGTATGTTGTTTCTAGGTTGTATTTGTGTCGTAGAAGTTTGGTTGGGAAATTAACAAAATTTAATGGTCAAATCTACGTCAGAACCAGACATTGTTTAAACGTCGTTAAAAGCATTTTGTTTCAACGTTGTATTTGTGTTGTAGAATTTTGGTCGGGAAATTACCAAATTTCAATGGTGAAATCATTGTCAGGACCCGACATTGATTAAACATCAAAAAGGATATTGTTGCAACGTTGTATTTGTGTTGTAGAATATTGGTTGTGAAATGACCAAAATTCAATGGTCAAATCAACTTCAGGACCCAACATTGATTAAATGTTGTCAAAAAGCATGTTGTTTCAACGTTGTATTTGTGTTGTAGAATTTTGGTGGGGAAATGACCTAATTTCAATGGTCAAATCAACGTCAGCACCTGACACTGATTAAACGTCAAAAAGCATGTTGTTTCAACATTGCATTTGTGTTGTAGAATTTTGGTGGGGAAATGACCTAATTTCAATGGTCAAATCAACGTCAGGACCTGACACTGATTAAACGTCAAAAAGCATGTTGTTTCAACGTTGTATTTGTGTTGTAGAATATTGGTTGTGAAATGACCAAAATTCAATGGTCAAATCAACGCCACAACCTGACATTGAGTAAACGTCATCATAAAGCATGTTGTTTCAACGTTGTATATGTGTTGTAGAATTTTGGTTGGGAAATGACCAAAATTCAATGGTCAACTCAACGTCGCAACCCAACATTGATTAAATGTTGTCAAAAAGTATGTTGTTTCTACGTTGTATTTGTGTTGTAGAAGATTGGTTGGGAAATGACCAAACTTCAAAGGTCAAATCAACGTCACGACCTGACATTGATTAAACGTTGTTAAAAAGCATGTTGTTTCAACGTTGTATTTGTGCTGTAGAATTTTGGTCGGGAAATGACCAAATTTCAATGGTCAAATCATCGTCAGGACCCGACATTGATTAAACATCAAAAAGGATATTATTGCAACGTTGTATTTGTGTTGTAGAATATTAGTTGTGAAATGACCAAAATTCAATGGTCAAATCAACACCACAACCTGACATTGAGTAAACGTCATCATAAAGCATGTTGTTTCAATGTTGTATTTGTGTTGTAGAATTTTGGTTGGGAAATGACCAAAATTCAATGGTCAACTCAACGTCGCAACCCAACATTGATTAAATGTTGTCAAAAAGCATGTTGTTTCTACGTTGTATTTGTGTTGTAGAATATTGGTTGGGAAATGACCAAACTTCAAAGGTCAAATCAACGTCATAACCTGACATTGATTAAACGTCGTTAAAAAGCATGTTGTTTCAACGTTGTATTTGTGTTGTAGAATTTTGGTCGGGAAATGACCAAAATTCAATGGTCAAATCAACGTCACAACCGAAATTGATTAAATGTTGTCAAAAAGCATGTTGTTTCTACGTTGTATTTGTGTTGTAGAATTTTGGTTGGGAAATTAACAAAATTCAATGGTCAAATCAACGTCACAACCCGACATTGATTAAACGTCATCAAAAAGCATGTTGTTTCAACGTTGTATTTTTGTTGTAAAATATAACCTTTTTTGCCAGACCTGACGCACCTGCAAAATACGGGGATTTTTTGTGCATGTTAAGGGCCTCAAAAAGGCGTCCAAACGTATGGACAAAAAACAACTCATCAATTTCAATTGGGCCTTTGCGGAAAAAAACAATATAATACATGTTTTAGTAGTTTTTGGTATGAGCGTCACAATCAAAACCCCAATAAGTCATGTTACCAACACCAGTGATTCTTAAACTGTGTGGTGAAATCACTTAATTATGTGTAATTAAATTACAGTGTTTTATTTTCCCATATTCCAACACAGTGTTACCGTTCAAACTGTGTATAATGCATACTTGCCAACCCTCCCGGATTTTCCGGGAGACTCCCGAAATTCAGCGCCTCTCCCGAAAACCTCTCGGGACAAATTTTCTCCCGAAAATCTCCCGAAATTCAGGCGGACCTGAGTGACGTGTTGACAGCCTGTTTTCACGTCCGATTTCCCACAATATAAACAGCATGCCTGCCAAATCACGTTATAACTGTAGAATGATCGAGGGCGAGTTCTTGGTTTCTTATGTGGGTTTATTGTTAGGCAGTTTCATAAACGTCCTCCCAGCGCGGCAACAACACACAACAACAGCAGTCACGTTTTCGTCTACCGTAAAGCAGTTCGTCTGCCGTAAACAGCAATGTTGTGACACCCTTAAACAGGACAATACTGCCATCTACTGTACATGCATATGCGACAATAACATCTACGGCTTTTAGAGAGTGCAGTGCACAACTGCGCACACAACAAGGAGACGAAGCAGAATGCACCATCAGAGAGGGTGTTCAGCATGAAAGTACCAATGATTGTCACACACACACTAAGTGTGGTGAAATTTGTCCTCTGCATTTGACTCATCCCCTTGTTCACCCCCTGGGAGGTGAGGGGAGCAGTGGGCAGCAGCAGTGCCGCGCCCGGGAATCATTTTTGGTGATTTAACCCCCAATTCCAACCCTTGATGCTGAGTGCCAAGCAGGGAGGTAATGGGTACCATTTTTAATAGTCTTTGGTATGACTCGGCCGGGGTTTGAGCTCACAACCTACCGATCTCAGGGCGGACACTCTAACCACTAGGCCACTGAGTAGTGCATGGTTAGAAAAATAGTGACAGAGAATAGAACAAGGGTGGAAAATTCAACCCTTAACTCAACAATGAGTAGATGAGTGTTATGTGTGTGTATATGTGTAAATAAATGAACACTGAAATTCAAGTATTTCTCTTATATATATATATATATATATATATATATATATATATATATATATATATATATATATACATACATACATATATATATATATATATGTATATGTATATATATATATATATATATATATATATATATATATATATATATATATATATATATATATATATATATAGCTAGAATTAACTGAAAGTCAAGTATTTCTTATATATATATATATATATATATGAAATACTTGACTCCTCCCCTCTTAACCACACCCCCAACCACGCCCCCGCCCCAACCACGCCCCCCTCCCCACCTCCCGAAATCGGAGGTCTCAAGGTTGGCAAGTATGGTATAATGTCACGGTGTTACTTGTTAAATCCAACTTCTGCCTTGTTTTAAGTGAATATTTAGGCCTACTACGTTACTGTATTGTAATGTTGGTCATTATGGTGGTACTTGGAGAAGTTTGAGAACCACTGACTTACACATTTTAAAGCTGTACGGTTGTGTGAAACAATAACAATAACAATAACTTCTCCATACTGCAGCATGATAAATACACCACATGGTGGCGCTGTTAAAAAAGCCCCGTAAGTCCAATTGGTTTGAAATTTCTCACACAAAAATACTGTAACTTTAGGGGGTTTAGCCGAATCGCCGCAAAATTTGGTACTCACCTTTAAAGAACTGATCACCACTTGTGTGTAAAATTTGAGCGAGGTTGGTTGAAAAACAAAATGTCTTAGTAATAAATCATTGGTCATTTGTCTAATGCAGGGGTGTCAAACATACGGCCCCTGGGCCGGATCAGGCCCACAAACAGGTTTAATCCGGCCCGCCGCCAGCTGGATGAGTCTGCAATGTTTTTTCATTAAATAAACTGTTGTTCTAATTGTGGCCACTAGATGTCGCAATAGACATTCTGTTAGGCAAGCAAACAATGTATTACCCGGCCAAGCACGTATCCCAAGAAAAAGGTACACAGTAAAGCCTGGCTGAGGCTCCTCCCCCTCGACACAAATGAAACGTAAAACCTGCCGGGGTTTTTTTTACCTCTTCTGCTTCGAACACGTCGTTCTTTGTCTCCGTCTTTGCTCCAAAATGTCTCAAAAAATATGAAAGTGGACGCAACGTGTAACTCAACTCTCTGGAATAGTTTCTACCTCCGTTTGTATGCTTTGTTGAGTCAGCACAGGATTTATAAGTAGAAATGACAAATGAGGTATTTGATACCGAGAAGAGTTTTTATTCATTTATTTGGTATTTTGTTTAATCCTCGATAGGACTTAAATGTAATGGCTTTGCAGGCAGGCTGAGACAACGTCTAAGTTCATCGTGTTTGTCATTGGGTTTTTTTAAAAATTGCACCAATTTTTTCTTTAGAATTTTTAACTAACTTGGAAGTATTTTGTCAAGGGGCTAAGACTTAGACCAACTTTAATGATCCCCAAGGGAAATTGTTCCACATTATTTTCGGTCTCAATCAATCAATCAATTATATAGCCCTAAATCACGAGTGTCTCAAAGGGCTGCACAAGCCACAACGACATCCTAGGCTCGGATCCCACATCAGGGCAAGAAAAAAACTCAACCCAATGGGATGACAATGACAATCTGTACATTTTCAGAATGTGCTTGTTCTATTTTTGGCCAAAGTAAAACAAAGAAAACTATCTAAAGTTGTCTTTATTTTCAAGTTATTATGGCATGATTTTAACAGTCCGGCCCACTTTGAAATAGATTTTGCTCGATCTATACGTTGTTCTATTTTTGGCCAAAGTAAAACAAAGAAAACTACCTAAAGTGGTCTTTATTTTTAAGTTATTATGCCATGATTTTAACAGTCCGGACCCACTTTGAAATAGATTTTGCTGGATCTGTACATTTACAAAATGTGCTTGTTCTAGTTTTGGCCAAAGTAAAACAAAGAAAACTATCTAAAGTTGTCTTTATTTTTAAGTTATTATGCCATGATTTTAAGTCTGGGCCAATTTGAAATAGATTTTGCTCGATCTGTACATTTTCATAACGTGCTTGTTCTATTTTTGGCCAAAGTAAAACAAAGAAAACTATCCAAAGTTGTCTCTATTTTTAAGTTATTAGGCCATGATTTTAACAGTCCGGGCCAATTTGAAATAGATTTTGCTCGATCTGTACATTTTCAGAATGTGCTTGTTCTAGTTTTGGCCAAAGTAAAACAAAGAAAACTATCCAAATTTGTCTTTATTTTTAAGTTATTATGGCATGATTTTAACAGTCCGGGCTCACTTTGAAATAGATTTTGCTCGATCTGTACATTTTCAGAACGTGCTTGTTCTATTTTTGGCCAAAGTAAAACAAAGAAAACTATCTAAAGTTGTCTTTATTTTTAAGTTATTATGGCATGATTTTAAAAGTCCGGGCCAATTTGAAATAGATTTTGCTCGATCTGTACATTTTCAGAATGTGTTTGTTCTATTTTTGGCCAAAGTAAAACAAAGAAAACTATCCAAAGTTGTCTTTATTTTTAAGTTATTATGCCATGATTTTAACAGTGCGGGCCAATTTGAAATAGATTTTGCTCGATCTGCACATTTTCAGAATGTGCTTGTTCTATTTTTGGTCAAAGTAAAACAAAGAAAACTATCTAAAGTTGTCTTTATTTTTAAGTTATTATGGCATGATTTTAACAGTCCGGCCCAATTTGAAATAGACTTTGCTCGATCTATACATTGTTCTATTTTTGGCCAAAGTAAAACAAAGAAAACTACGGTATCTAAAGCTGTCTTTATTTTTACGTTATTATGCCATGATTTTAACAGTCCGGGCCAATTTGAAATAGATTTTGCTCGATCTGCACATTTTCAGAATGTGCTTGTTCTATTTTTGGTCAAAGTAAAACAAAGAAAACTATCTAAAGTTGTCTTTATTTTTAAGTTATTATGGCATGATTTTAACAGTCCGGCCCAATTTGAAATAGACTTTGCTCGATCTATACATTGTTCTATTTTTGGCCAAAGTAAAACAAAGAAAACTATCTAGAGTTGTCTTTATTTTTAAGTTATTATGGCATGATTTTAACAGTCCGGGCCCACTTTGAAATAGATTTTGCTGGATCTGTACATTTTCAAAATGTGCTTGTTCTATTTTTGGCCAAAGTAAAACAAAGAAAACTATCTAAAGTTGTCTTTATTTTTAAGTTATCATGCCATGATTTTAACAGTCCGGCCCAATTTGAAATAGATTTTGCTCGATCTGTACATTTTCAAAATGTGCTTGTTCTAGTTTTGGCCAAAGTAAAACAAAGAAAACTATCTAATGTTGTCTTTATTTTTAAGTTATTATGCCAAACTATATACATTATAAAAAATGTAATTTCAGTTCTAATGTGTCTTGTACATGTTAAAGAATGGACATGTTAAATAATAAAGCATCCTGAATCCTGAATCCTGATGATTTTAACAGTCCGGCCCACTTTGAAATAGCTTTTCCTCCATGCGGCCCCTGAGCTAAAATTAGTTGGTTATAAAAAAAAAAAGATAAGATATCTGTGTTTCAAGTATGCCAAAATGTCTTACAAACCATTCTGACCACAACCATTTAACCAAAAGAGTTTCGGGTGTAACGTGACATTGCCAACTAGTGGCCTGGTATGCTCATTACAGCATCATTGTTGTAAAGTTGATTGATTGGTTGATTGAGACTTTTATTAGTAGATTGCACAGTACAGTACATATTCCGTACAATTGACCAGTAAATCAGTGGTCCCCAACGTTTTTTTAATTGCGGACCGGTCAACGCTTGAAAATTTGTCCCAAGGACCGGGGGTGGGGGGTGGGGGGCTTTTTTTTAATTTTATTTTATTTTTTTTGTCATTAAAAAATACAATCATGCGTGCTTACGGACTGTATCCCTGCAGACTGTATTGATCTATATTGATATATAATGTAGGAACCAGAAATATTAATAACAGAAAGAAACAACCCTTTTGTGCGAATGAGCATACTTGCCAACCCTCCCGGATTATCCGGGAGACTCCCAAAATTCAGCGCCTCTCCCGAAAACCTCCCGGGACAAATTTTCTCCCGAAAATCTCCCGAAATTCAGGCGGACCTGGAGGCCACGCCCCCTCCAGCTCCATGCGGACCCCCCAGGTCCGCATGGAGCAATGTTGTTGTAATATATTGAGTTGGAGGCAATAAACAGGCGAGGGGATGAAGTACGTCTCTTTACTGTAGACTTCAGAACAGACTCACACACTTGACGTCAGGTGCGCAACACCACGTAAATCGTTGGCCAACCAAAAAGTAACCCCAGTACGCTATAGCCAACATTCACCAGGAGATGGCAACAGACAAACATAGATCATTTTCAGTGAATTCTAGCTAGCTATATATATATATATATATATATATATATATATATATATATATATGAAATACTTGACTTGGTGAATTCTAGCTGTAAATATACTCCTCCCCTCTTAGCCACGCCCCCAACCACGCCCCCGCCCCACCCCGACCACGCCCCCCCACCCCCCACCTCCCGAAATCGGAGGTCTCAAGGTTGGCAAGTATGGCGAATGAGTGTGAATTGAGGGAGGTTTTTTGGGTTGGTGCACTAATTGTAAGTGTATCCTGCGTTTTTTATGTTGATTTAATAAAAATAAAAAAATAAAAAAATAATTTTTTATTTTTTTATTTCTTGTGCGGAACGGTACCACTGCTCTAAATGGTAACACCCGAATAAGTTTTTCAACTTGTTTAAGTCGGGGTCCACGTTAATCAATTCATAGTATAAATATATACTATCGGCATAATCCAGTCATCACACAAGTTAATCATCAGAGTATATACATTGAATTATTTACAATAAGTGATTATGATATTTGTGTTGTTGTCGTGCAATAAAGCTTCTTGATTGTTTTGAACAAACAGGGTTTCGCCCGGGGCCGACCGACCCCTTCCTGGCCGCCAACTCGTCCCTCCCGCCGCCGCTGAGCGACCGCATGAGGAAGCGGCGGGCGTTCGCCGACAAGGAGCTGGAGAGCATCATGCTGGAGCGCGAGTACAAGGAGCGTGAGCTGCTGGAGAACGGCCAAGCCTCGCTGCTCTTCCCGAGCAACATGGTGCACCACCCTGCCGACTACAACTCCTACAAGGCGGCGTATTCGCCCGGCGCTCCGCCCGAGACGGCGCCCAAAGACCTGTGCGGCCTGCTGGGCCCCGCCTGCCTGGATGTGTCCATGCCGTACTCGGCCTCCGCCAACGTGGAGCTCATCTCGTCCAACGTGAGCGTGGCCGCCACTTACCGCCACTACCCGCTGCAAGCGGCGCGGGGCTGCAGCGGCGGCGCAGGCTTCGTCATGTGGCCCAGAGGGGCCGCCAACCTGGGCGACGCCCTTCTGTACCAGCAGTGCCTCTTCAACGCCACGGCGGTGCAAAACATGAAGCCCGGCGCCATTTGGGAGCCCAAGGCGATGCCCGCCGAGAGCCAGTCGCCAGAGCAGGACCCCACCGACGTGCTGGCCGCCCTGCCGCAGGACCCCGCCGAGCCAAAAGCTGCCTGCGCCGCACAAGGCGGGCAGAGGGAGAGCTCGGCCTTCTACCCCCCAAAGAGGAGCTTCGGTCCCGCCTTCCATCACAGCTCATCGTCCCAGAAAGCGGGCAAAGACGGCGGCAAGTTCTCGGTGAAGGTCAACTCCACCTTCCACTCGCTCATCCAGCATTCCCTGGCGGACAGGAACGGCGGCGTGCCGGACCTCAGGGCGCCGTACTGCAAAGAGCTCCTGCAGGAAGCCGCGCGCAAGCTCAGGGAAAGCTCCGCCAAGGACGCTCAGGCCGCCAAAATCACTGACAGATACGCCAAAGACTTCACCTCCAAACCCGGCGGGACCAAGATGGCTCCTGGCGAGTCCTTGTCCTTCTCTGTGGAGGCCATTTTGAAAAGGCCTGCCATGAGTCGGGCCTTCCATTGAGTTATAAATATGTAGAGCGTATAAAATTATGGCACCGAAAAGAAGGCCACTTTGTACAGTGTATTATAGATCCTTTTGTCACTTTTTGCATGTTGAATAACTTTATTGTGAAGAGTATTTAAACACTTTCTCATGTCAATAAACTTCATAGGACTTTGAATTTTTCTCCCAGTTCTTTCCATCACTTTAATCATAAGGCAAATATTTAATATTGCTGCGTAGATAATTGTGTCAGTTTCCTGCCAATCAAAAAATTAATCACCTTTATTGACTAAATAGCTGGCAAAGCCCGTGTTAAGCAGTCACGGTCTGGGGCTGCACGAGTGCTGCTGGCACTGGAAAGCTGCGGTTCATTTAGGGCACAGGTGTCAAACTCAAGGTCCGGGGGCCAGATGTGGGCCCGCCACTTCATTTGACTAGGCCGGGGGTCGGCAACCCGCGGCTCCATAGCGCCGCCCTAGTGGCTTTCTGGAGCTTTTTCAAAAATGTATGAAAAATGGAAAAAGATGAGGGGAAAAAAATATATTTTTTGTTTTAATATGGTTTCTGTAGGAGGACAAACATGACACAAACCTCCATAATTGTTATAAAGCACATTGTTTATATTAAACATCAGGGATGTCCGATAATGGCTTTTTGCTGATATTACGATATTGTCCAACTCTTTAATTACCGATACCGATATATACAGTCGTGGAATTAACACATTATTATGCCTAATAATATAAGGTCCTTTTTAAAATAAATAAATAAATAAAATAAAATAAGATAAATAAATTAAAAACATTTTCTTGAATAAAAAAGAAAGTACAACAATATAAAAACAGTTACATAGAAACTAGTAATTAATGAAAATAAATAAAATTAACTGTCAAAGGTTAGTACTATTAGTGGACCAGCAGCACGCACAATCATGTGTGCTTACGGACTGTATCCCTTGCAGACTGTATTGATATATATTGATATATAATGTAGGAACCACAATATTAATAACAGAAAGAAACAACCCTTTTGTGTGAATGAGTCTAAATGGGGGAGGGAGGTTTTTTGGGTTGGTGCACTTGTGTTTTTTATGTTGTTTTAATTTTTAAAAAAAAACGATACCGATAATAAAAAAAACGATACCGATATTTTCCGATATTACATTTTAAAGCATTTATCGGCCTGATATTATTGGACATCTCTATTAAACATGCTTCACTGATTCGAGTATTTGGCGAGCGCCGTTTTGTCCTACTAATTTTGGCGGTCCTTGAACTCACCGTAGTTTGTTTACATGTACAACTTTCCCCGACTTTCGAGGATGTGTTTTATGCCTCTCCTTTTTCTGTCTCATTTTGTCCACCAAACTTTTAACATTGTGTGTGAATGCACAAAGGTGAGTTTTGTTGATGTTGACTTGCGTGGAGTGACCATATTTGGTCACTGCATGACTGCAAGCTAATCGATGCTAATATGCTATTTAGACTAGCTATATGTACATATTGCATCATTATGCCTCATTTGTAGGTATATTTGAGGTCTTTTAGTTTCCTTTAAGTCCTCGTAATTCAATGTATATCTCATGACACACTATCTGTATGTAATATAATATGGCTTTTAATTTTTGCGGCTCCAGACAGATTTGTTTTTGTATTTTTGGTCCAATATGGCTCTTTCAACATTTTGGGTTGCCGACCCCTAGACTAGGCCCTCAAAGGCCTGGAAATAATATGTACACTATATTTCCAAAAGTATTTGGCCACCTGCCTTGACTCGCATATGAACTTGAAGTGCCATCTCATTCCTATCCTGGAGCGTTCAAAGTTCCTTTCACTGGAACTAAGGGGAAAAACAATCCCACACCATAATTCCTCCCCCACCAAATTTCACACTCTGTACAATGCAGTCCGAAATGTAGCATTCTCCTGGCAACCTCCAAACCCAGACTGGTCCATCAGATTACCAGATGGAAAAGCGTGATTCATCACTCCAGAGAAGGCATCTCCACTGCTCTAGAGTCCAGTGGCGACGTGCTTTACACCACTGCATCCCACGCTTTGCATTGGACTTGGAGATGTAAATGCACTGTAGCACTTTGACTTTGTTTGTTCAATCTAAAGTGCTTTTACAAATAAAATCTATTATTATTATTATTATTATTATTATGTATGGCTTAGAAGCAGCTGCTCGGCCATGGAAACCCATTCCATGAAGCTCTCTGCGTACTGTACGTGGGCTAATTGGAAGGTCACATGAAGTTTGGAGCTCTGTAGCAACTGACTGTGCAGAAAGACTTTGCACTATGCACTTCAGCATCCGCTGACCCCTCTCTGTCAGTTTACGTGGCCTACCACTTGGTGGCTGATTTGCTGTTGTTCCCAAACTCTTCACTTTTCTTATAATAAAGTTGACTTTGGAATATTTAGGAGCGAGGAAATTTCACGACTGGATTTGTTGCACAGGTGGCATCCCATGACAGTTCCACGCTGGAAATAACTGAGAGCGGCCCATTCTTTCACAAATCTTTGTCGAAACAGTCTCCATGCCTTTATACACCTGATGAGGACACCTGATTCTGATCATTTGGATGGGTGGCTAAATACTTTTTGGCAATATAGTGTATCAATAAAGTACTGTAACTTTTCTTACTAAATGTATTCTTTCTTTCTATTTTGGGAGAAGAAAAAAACACAAGTACTCCATGTAATCGCAAATTATGTTAAAGGGGAACATTATCACAATTTCAGAATGGTTAAAACCATTAAAAATCAGTTCCCAGTGACTTATTATATTTTCCGAAGTTTTTTTCAAAATTTTACCCATCACGCAATATCCCTAAAAAAAGCTTCAAAGTGCCTGATTTTAACCACCGTTATAAACACCCGTCCATTTTCCTGTGACGTCACACAGTGAAGCCAACTCAAACAAACATGGCGGAAAGAACAGCAAGATATAGCGACATTAGCTCGGATTCAAACTCGGATTTCAGCGGCTTAAGCGATTCAACAGATTGCGCATGTATTGAAACGGATGGTTGTAGTGTGGAGGCAGGTAGCGAAAACGAAATTGAAGAAGAAACTCAAGCTATTGAGCCATATCGGTTTGAACCGTATGCAAGCGAAACCGACGAAAACGACACGACAGCCAGCGACACGAGAGAAAGCGAGGACGAATTCGGCGATCGCCTTCTAACCAACGATTGGTATGTGTTTGTTTGGCATTAAAGGAAACTAACAACTATGAACTAGGTTTACAGCATATGAAATACATTTGGCAACAACATGCACTTTGAGAGTGCAGACAGCCCAATTTTCATCAATTAATACATTCTGTAGACATACCCTCATCCGCGCTCTTTTCCTGAAAGCTGATCTGTCCAGTTTTGGAGTTGATGTCAGCAGGCCAGGGAAGCTAGGGTCGATATTCTTCTCTTGATCATCTTCGGTGGCATAAGGGACGGTGTGAGCCAAGACATCCAGGGGGGTTAGCTCGCTCGTCTGCGGGAACAAACTGCCGCCATTGCTTGCCGTGCTACCGAGGTCCTTTGTCCCTGAATTGCTCACACACTCCGGCAGATTCAATGGGGGTCTGGCGGCAGATTTCTTTGACTTTATCGTTGGAAATGCATCTGCTTTGAGTGTCGCAGGATATCCACACATTCTTGCCATCTCTGTCGTAGCATAGCTTTCGTCGGTAAAGTGTGCGGAAAAAACGTCCAATTTCTTGCCACTTTCGCATCTTTGGGCCACTGGTGCAACTTGAATCCATCCCTGTTCGTGTTGTTACACCCTCCGACAACACACCGACGAGGCATGATGTCTCCAAGGTACGAAAAACAGTCGAAAAAACGGAAAATAACAGAGCTGATTTGACTCGGTGTTTGAGAAAATGGCGGATTGCTTCCCGATGTGACGACACGTTGTGACGTCATCGCTCCGAGAGCGAATATTAGAAAGGCGTTTAATTCGCCAAAATTCACCCATCTAGAGTTCGGAAATCGAGGTATATATTGACGCTTACATAGGTCTGGTGATAATGTTCCCCTTTAACTTAGATATTGTCTAATTATGCAAAAATATATCATCAAACATTCAAACCATTTTTAAACAGAAATAAATACTAATAATACTGATTTCAAAGCAAGGTATCCATCAAATTGTGCAATGTAAAAATAGCAATAGATTTCATGGTAAAATTGTGAAATTTCCTGTGGTTTTTACAGCATTTTTCTCTAAATGAAAAAAAAAACTACTTGTTTTTACTATAATAAACTGCAGTGCCGTTTTGGCATTTACAGTAGTACACCGAAAAATCTATTAAAAAAAAAAAAGGCAGCTCAGGTGCCAAAATTGTACTGTAATATTGCAGTTTTTTTTAATTTACAGTTAAAAAAACACAAGTAAATTTTACAGTAAAATTCTGACAACTGAGCTGCCTTTTTTTTTACCATAAAAACAGCAGTATTGTTTTTCCAGGTGAAATTATTGCAACTTACCATATTTTTTTTTACATTTTAGTTTAAAAAAAATATACTAATAAAACGCATACAAAAATTGTGCAATAATAGTAAAGTTAAAGTTAAAGTACCAATGATTGTCACACACACACTAGGTGTGGCGAAATGATTCTCTGCATTTGACCCATCACCCTTGATCACCCCCTGGGAGGTGAGGCGAGTAGTGAGCAGCAATGGTGGCCGCGCCCGGGAATCATTTTTGGTGATTTAACCCCCAATTCTAACCCTTGATGCAGAGTGTCAAGTATGGAGGTAATATTCACTGTTAAAAGCGGCCCTCTGGGGCCAAACATAACTGCGACGTGGCCCTCAGTGAAAACGACATTGACACCTCTGATTTAGGGGAACACCTCAACTGTCGCATTGCCACAAGGGAAACTGGGTCATACAGTACTTTTCCAACATGATAAGGAGGCTGAACGCACCTCAAGGATGATTAGGATGAAGGTGATGAGTGAACAAGTAAGTCTCCTCCACACCTGAACACAGTTGAGCACCTTGTTTGGCTTAAACTATTGTAGAAGAAGGACAAAAATGACACAGTTAGTTAACATTTAGTTGATATTGTTACACTGCCATCCATCCATCCATTTTCCTCCGCTTATCCGAGGTCGGGTCGCGGGGGCAGCAGCCTAAGCAGGGAAGTCTGGCCTAGACTTCCCTCTCCCCAGCCACTTCGTCCAGCTCCTCCCAGGGGATCCCGAGGCGTTCCCAGGCCAGCCGGGAGACATAGTCTTCCCAACGTGTCCTGGGTCTTCCCTGTGGCCTCCTAACGGTCAAACGTGCCCTAAACACCTCCCTAGGGAGGCGTTCGGGTGGCATCCTGACCAGATGCCCGAACCACCTCATCTGGCTCCTCTCGATGTGGAGGAGCAGCGGCTTTACTTTGAGCTCCCCCTGGATGGCAGAGCTTCTCACCCTATCTCTAAGGGAGAGACCCACCACCCGGCGGAGGAAACTCATTTCGGCCGCTTGTACCCGTGATCTTGTCCTTTCGGTCATAACCCAAAGCTCATGAAAAATAACGGTTTGGTGTAGCTCTTCTTATACAAAACCCAAAACCAGTGAAGTTGGCACGTTGTATAATTCGTAAATAAAAACAGAATATAATGATTTGCAAATCCTTTTCAACTTATATTCAATTAATAGACTGCAAAGACAAGATATTTAATGTTTCAACTGAGAAATATTTTTTTTTTTTGCAAATAATCATTAACTTAGAATTTAATAGCAGCTACACATTAAAAAAAAGTTGGCACAGGGGCATTTTTACCACTGTGTTACATGGCCTTTCCTTTTAACAACACTCAGTAAACGTTTGGGAACTGAGGAGATACATTTTTTAACTTTGCGGCGAGAAACTATCCGGATGGTTCTTTTAAAATGTGGACTCGTCAGACCACGGAACACTTTTCCACTTTGCATCAGTCCATCTTAGATGAGCTCGGGCCCAGCGAAGCCGGCGGCGTTTCTGGGTGTTGTTGATAAATGGCTTTTGATTTGCATTGTAGAGTTTTAACTTGCACTTACAGATGTAGCGACCAACTGTAGTTACGGACAGTGGTTTTCTGAAGTGTTCCCGTGCCCATGTGGTGATATCCTTTACACACTGATGTCGGCTTTTGATGCAGGGATCCATGGCCACGGGCGTTCAATGATATGTGCAGTGATTTCTCCAGATTCTCTCAACCTTGATGACATTACAGACCGTAGATGGTGAAATCCTTAAATTCCTTGCAATAGCTCGTTGAGAAATGTTGTTCTTAAACTGTTTCGACAATTTGCTCGCGCATTTGTTCACAAATTGGTGACCCTCGCCCCATCCTTGTTTGTGAATGACTGAGCATTTCATGGAAGCTGCTTTTATACCCAATCATGGCACCCACCTGTTCCCAATTAGCCTGTTCACCTGTGGGATGTTCCAAATAAGTGTTTGATGAGCATTCCTCAACTTTCTCAGTCTTTTTTGCCACTTGTGCCAGCTTTTTTGAAATATGTTGCATGCATCAAATTCCAAATGAGCAAATATTTGCAAAAAATAACGTTTTCCAGTTTGAACATTAAATATCTTGTCTTTGCAGTCGATTCAATTGAATATAAGTTGAAAAGGATTTGCAAATCATTGTATTCTGTTTTTATTTACCATTTACACAACGTGCCAACCTCACTGGTTTTGGGGTGTTGTATCTTCAATATGTTTTAGCACTTTGGCAGCAGCTGGCCGCTGCGATCAAGGTGATGTTTGTGTCATTAACAGCCACTGATAGATATCTGCTGAGCTCCTTAGAACGACCAAACGCCGACAAGGGTGTGAAACTTAGCATGTCAGCAAAATGAACTGGATTGTTGACTTAACAACACGCCCCTCCCACTCCCACCCAACACACACACACACACACACATACACACACACACACACACAACCCTCTCCTTATCTACAGTTGCTGTTCACACAGTAGCATTTTGTTTGTGTGCACACAGGTGTCGTTTTGCCATTTCGAGACATCGGTGACTTTCCTTCATGCTGTGATGATGACACACACACACACACACACACACACACACACACACACACACACACACACACACACACACACACACACGCATACGCACACATGCACGGAAAGTGGCCTGGGAATTTTGTCTTGGGTGTCTCTGGTTTCAAGAGTGACGAAGAAAACAAGACAGAGGTCACCAGTTTGTTTGTTGTTGATACACGCCGATGTCGTTGTCCTGGCAAGACCCTGAAGGAACAACTACTGCAGCCCTAAAGCGGCCGGTGGGCAACTACAAACAAAAAAGGACGGAGCATTCCCAGGGCTTAATTGTAAAAACATATTTGCGTTATGTCGCTACGGGTTCTCAGTTTATAATGTACACAAGCACTGACCTTCTTCAAACGGATGCTGAACAGCTAAAATCCTGTGGCTTTTTTGTTGGAACCCAGAATTCAACTTATTGTGACCTAGGAATTTCGACAGTTTAAATATTATTTTATAACTTCTGTGTTTGTAGCTTAATGCTAATGAGTTGTGCCTGTCCACACCTGTCTCCAAGAAGCACACCACTTTTTACATACACAGTAGATTGTAACTCTGCACTTTCCAACAGAATAGATGCTATATATCACATGCAACAACGTAACACTAAGACTTCGACAGGAGGTCACTAACGCTAGCAACATTAGCATAGCCGTGTGAGCTACATGCTAACCAGACCTTGAATTTTAACTTTTTAAGGTCAAGGCAAGTATTGCCTTTAAGGAGGGCTCATATTTTAGGGCACCAAGGCAAGTTGGAAGGGCACCTGTCACGGCCCGAGCGCACCTCAGTGCGCATTCATCTGTGCGCTGCACCTCCAAGAGTGCGCCGGCGCGCGCCACTCTGGGTGCAGCAACCGGCTGCATTGAATCGCCAATCAACAATCCACACACTTGTCGCTGATGAGCTCTCCTGCCTTCTTAAGCCAGCGCAACCTGCTATTCTGTGCCAGAACGTAGCGACCTGTTCCTGTACAGTAAGCCGAAATTCTCCAAGCTATATGCATACTCTCTCTCTGTGTTTCTCCCCCTCCGTGTTGATCGGTCTCGTGTCCCCCTTGTCATCTTCCAGCAGCATTCCTCCGTTCCCGCGTTACGAGATGTGTGTCTCGTCTCCCTGTGTTCGCCTCTGGTTCCCTGGCTGCCCCTTTTGGATCTCGACCTCCCGCATGGACGTGGACTTTGCCGCCTCTCTATTGCCCCCGACTTCTTGCCTGCTCCCGGACCTCCGAGCCAGCCCTGCCCCTCTTGGACTTCCGCCTCTTGCTCAACACTACTGGTAACACACTACAGTTAATTTCCACACATAGTCGCACACCACACATATTCTGGATTAGTCACACTCCGTTCCCTTGTTTATATATAGTGCTAAATATTAAATATATAGCTACACAACGTCCCTGCTGTCTGTGCCGTCTTCTTCCCCTGTACACACACACACATATGTGTATGTATATATATATATACACACACATACATATAAATATATATATATATATATATATATATATATACATATATATATATATATATATATATATATATATATGTCTTAATAAGGTTATCCAAAAAATAGTGCTCGATACCGTAGTAGAGCGCAATATATGTATGTGTGGGGAAAAAAAATCACAAGACTATTTCATCTCTACAGGCCTGTTTCATGAGGGGGTTCCCTCAATCATCAGGAGATTTTAATGGGAGCATTCACATACCATGGTTTATATAGGGCACAGAGTGGGTGGGTACAGGCTGGCGTAGGGGCGTGGTGATTGGCTCATGTGTTACCTAGGAGGTGTTTCCGTCTGTGGCGGAAAATTCTTGCATCCAGCACACCTTACAATAGTGGTAATAAAAGATGCAACCTATGCTTGAAAGAGAAACTGTTTATTATTTACCGTCCAGACCTGTCATCCCTCAACAAGCGCAGCGAAATTGTAACAGCATGCCGCCACAGACGGAAACACCTCCTAGGTAACACATGAGCCAATCACCACGCCCCTACGCCAGCCTGTACCCACCCACTCTGTGCCCTATATAAACCATGGTATGTGAATGCTCCCATTAAAATCTCCTGATGATTGAGGGAACCCCCTCATGAAACAGGCCTGTAGAGATGAAATAGTCTTGTGATTTCTTTCCCCACACATACATATATATATATATATATATATATATATGTGTGTGTGTTGAAAGATGGTACCTGATGGCCATAAGATGTAACTGCACTTATTTTTCCATATAGATAAAAATAGTGTTCATGTATGAGATCTGGGGCTGCAAATTATGGCAAATTTAATAATTAAGATTATTTTTATCAATATTGAAATCATGATTACTTGCCACGTTTGGGGAGGTCGCAGCTTACTGCAGGATTCGTTCTCACGGGTTGCAAACGGACCACTCCGGACAAGACGTGCAGGTAGGAACATGATTTATTTGTACCAAAAACGGAAAATAAGCCAGAGGAAAAACGTGCCGATCGCACTGGACGCTAAAGCTAACACTTGGCATAGACTAGAGATAAGGAATACGCACGTAACTGTGGCAAGAACCAAACAATGAAGCCAGGCCGACTGACCAGCAAGGGCAGGCTTAAATAGTCCCTCTGATTAGTTCTCGGAAAACAGGGGAGTGTCCCGAGCACCAATCAGACAGGTGGAAACAATAAGCACCCATGGTAACTAAAAACAAACAAGGGTGCACAAAAACAGGAACTTAGGGAGTCCAAAACTAACAGATTATAACAAAAACATGATCCACGGATCATGACATTACTGATTGTTAGGTAAAGCAGTGTTGGGTGTGAATGTAATACCATCGGGTCATTTGTAATGTCTAATAAAAAGACTATGGATAAACGTTATCCATACATCTAAAGACAAATATTAGTTGTTTTTTATTCATTAATAATATCAACTTGTCATCTTTTTGTCATTACATGATGTCTTTATCTCTATTTATACATTTTGATAGAGAAGGTCATTTTTCTTCATGTTGCCTAAAATGCGTTAATAAATGACGGTTTTTCGGTAATTAAAAAATTAGACGCTGTTACTAACCGTTATTATCATTATACCGTTTATTGTTACATCCCTAGTCCATTAACAAGTAAAAAGTCAAGGGCGGTTACGGCATGTTCTTGCCGCGATGTTAGGGCATTACGGCAAATGACGAGGCTTTTGCCGCAGTTGCCGTGGTTAAATTCGAGCTCTGGCTAACAATACACTCACTTATTAACGGCAACATCATGCTAGGTTAACCTGTTCCTTTCTTCCTTCTTGGTGTCCAGGTGTCAGGACTTGGTCCTTGGGGTTTGTTTTTCCGGAAGGCAACGGAACATTGGCGCGGGCAAGACGTGAGTGTGAGTACATGTTTAATATTTAAACTCAAAAAGCTCAAAAAGGTATAAACTAAAGGCGCTCACAGCGGAGGTAAAACAACTTGGCTATGAAAACAAAAGGCGCGCACAAAGGCGGAAAACTATGAACAAGAAACAAAAACTTACTTGGCATGGAACTGTGAACATGACATGAAGAAGAGTGATCACAAAGTGTGCAGAGCATAAATGTGATGTCACCAGGCTGACCAACAGAAAATGAAAAGCTTAAATAACACGGACATGATTAACAACAGGTGCGTGACTCAAAACGTGAAACAGGTGCGTGACATGACAGGTGAAAACTAATGGTTTGCTATGGAAACAAAACAAGGGAGTGAACAACCAGGAACTAAGAAAGTGTCCAAAAAACAAACAGCACATAGCCAAACATAAACATGATCAACACAGACATGACACCAGGGACCGACATTACTGTTAGAACAGCTTTACAAAGTCACTTTTTCATTAATAGGGACCTTAAAAAATCTCCATCCGCGTCTGCTCATAGCCACTGCTCAGTTCGGGCCAGGTCCGCCCTGGGCTGCAAGCTCTTTATTTTATTTGGGTTTTGTTTTTTACATCGTAGCAGGTAAAAAATAAGACGATATTTAATCAAAACAAAGGCATGTTGACTAAGATGATAACACATTTAACTGACATGTTAGTTAATGTATAAAAACAAGAAGAAAATGTTGACAGAAATGAAATTCAATCATATTTAATTTTGTCTTGTCGATGGGTGGGACAAGTACGGATTATATCCAATCACAGCTCTTTAACGGGTACTTAGAAAGAGGGGTGGGGGTTGGTTACGTACGAGAGCCAATCAGATGTTTTCCTTGTCATTTAAGGAAGTCACCACCTATAAAAAAAATGTATGGATTTAATGTTCCACATTGTAATATGGGCCCTGCGATGAGGTGGCGACTTGTCCAGGGTGTACCCCGCCTTCCGCCCGATTGTAGCTGAGATAGACTCCAGCGCCCCCCGCGACCCCAAAGGGAATAAGCGGTAGAAAATGGATGGATGGATGGGCGGGCATTGTAATATGGGATAAAGTAAAGAGGACACATTTATTTTTTACTGCTATGATGCCATCAGCAAGCAAGTCATCGATCGTGACATTGACACTACTTTTAGCTAAATCTATTATTTGCTGCTTCTGGTGTTATGCCAAAAACTTATACCGCGCCAAAAATAGATTCCCTCCACGTGAGTGCCCCTCGCTCGCTAAAACTTGCTGATTGTACTGTACCATATGTCCCGGCAAGAAATCTGCGTTCAAAGAACTCCGGCTTATTCGTGATTCCCAGAGCCCAAAAAAAGTCTGCGGGCTATAGAGCGTTTTCTATTCGGGCTCCAGTACTCTGGAATGCCCTCCCGGTAACAGTTAGAGATGCTACCTCAGTACAAGCATTTAAGTCCCATCTTAAAACTCATTTGTATACTCTAGCCTTTAAATAGACCCCCCTTTTAGACCAGTTGATCTGCCGTTTCTTTTTTGCTCTGCCCCCCTCTCCTTCGTGGAGGGGGAGGCACAGGTTCGGTGGCCACGGAAGTGCTGGCTGTCCAAGGTCGGGACCCGGGGTGGACCGCTCGCCTGTGCATCTGTTGGGGACGTCTCTGCGCTGCTGTCCTGTCTTCGCTCGGGATGGTCTCCTGCTGGCCCCACTATGAACTGGACTCTCACTATTATGATAGATCCACTCTGGACTGGACTCTCACAATATTATGCTAGATCCACTCGACGCCCATTGCACCGGTCGCCCTATGGGGGAGTTCCCACATCTGCAGTCCTCTCCGAGGTTTCTCATTGTCCCATTGGGTTGAGTTTTTCCTTGCCCTGATGTGGGATCTGAACCGAGGATGTCGTTGTGGCTTGTGCAGCCCTTTGAGACACTCTGATTAGGGCTATATAAATAAACATTGATTGATTGATTGAAAACCACTGCCTGGGGGCTTCGTCTGTCCACAGCTGAATACTACTTAAAGTTAAAGTACCACTGATAGTCATACACACACAAAGTGTGTTGAAATTACCCTCTGCATTTGACCCATCCCCTTGCTCCACCCCCTGAGAGGTGAGGGGAGCAGTGAGCAGCTCAGGAATCATTTTGGTGATTTAACTCCCAATTATAACCCTTGATGCTGAGTGTCAAGCAGGGAGGTAATGGGTCCCTTTTTTATAGTCTTTGGTATGACTCGGCCGGGGTTAGAACTCACGAACTACCGATCTTAGGGCAGACACTCTAACCACAAGACTACTGAGCAGGTTAAAGTAAGACAAACACTTATATTTGTGGTTATTGTAAGGGTATGTGTTTAACATTTTTCAAGCCTTTGTCGTGTCCGATAAATAGATTATTTGATTCCTTCAGGAGAGTTCCCTCAGGAAAATAAAAGAAATGAAAGAGTTGGTCATTTCTATGGTATGTAAAAGGCTGTTATTGATGTGCTAAAACCTCTTTCTTGTTTCAAAGCTACATACAATGTTAACTGTTATTTGTTGGTGCACATAATCAACATTAATAAAGTTTTAGGTTGTATTCATTAAATAAATGTATTCTTGATTCGAGGTAATATTTTGATATCGACACAGCTCATCTGTGCATAAATCACTAGATTACCCTACACATATCTTTACAATAACCACAAAGGGATAGGAATCGAAAACTGGTTCCTCTTCAGAACTGGTTCCCGGTGTAACAATTCCTTTTTGAAAGGATTCCCTTAGCGATTTTAGCGGGTAGGGATGACGTCATTATGCAACATGCAAAGTAGAGGTGGGGGAAATAATAGATTTTTAGATGCATCACAATTTGGACATGGACAATTATAGAACCGAATCAATAATCGATTTATTTAATGTAAATAAAGAAATGCAGACAGTTCTAAAATTTGGCTGACTGCAGCGAGCCACCTCACTGAGAGATACGACCAGCACCTTTACTAAAAGGCACTTATGTTCCAGTTTTGCACACATTTTCAATAATTTAATAAATGTGGTAAATAATTAAACTGTTTCTTATTCCAAATTAACTGTTTTTCTAAGGTTGCAAGTAGAGATGTCCGATATTATCGGCCGATAAATACTTAAAAATGTAATATCGGAAATTATCGGTATCGGTTTCAAAAAGTAAAATTTAAGACTTTTTAAAACACCGCTGTACGGAGTCGTACACGGACGTTAGGAGAAGTACAGAGCGCCAATACACCTTAAAGGCACTGCCTTTGCGTGTCGGCCCAATCACATAATATCTACGGCTTTTCACACACACAAGTGAATGCAAGCATACTTGGTCAACAGCCATACAGGTCACACTGAGGGTGGCCGTATAAACAACTTTAACACTGTTACAAATATGCGCCGCACTGTGAACCCACACCAAAGAAGAATGACAAACACATTTCGGGAGAACATCCGCACCGTAAAACAACATAAACACAACAGAACAAATACCCAGAACGCCTTGCAGCACTAACTCTTCCGGGACGCTACAATATACACCCCCCCCCCTCCACCTCAACCTCCTCATGCTCTCTCAGGGAGAGCATGTCCCAAATTCCAAGCTGCTGTTTTGAGGCATGTTAAAAAAAAGAATGCACTTTGTGACTTCAATAATAAATATGGCAGTGCCATGTTGGCATTTTTTTCCATAACTTGACTTGATTTATTTTGGAAAACCTTGTTACATTGTTTAATGCATCCAACGGGGCATCACAAGAAAATTAGGCATAATAATGTGTTAATTCCACGACTGTATATATCGGTATCGGTTGATATCGGAATCGGTAATTAAGAGTTGGACAATATCGGAATATCGGATATCGGCAAAAAAACCATTATCGGACATCTCTAGTTGCAAGTGATAAACGCTTAAAACGGCATAAATATACATGTTACAAAATGTACATTCTTGTGTTATTTTCATATGTTTTATTTTGTTAAATTCTACAGAAGAATATTTATTTCTTGTATAAATTTTCTAAATATATTTTTTTAATGCTATGTATGCGCCTCTTGAGACCTCGGTGTAAGCTTTGTAAGGTCATATTAGCACTAAACTAAACTAAACAAGATTGATGTCAATCCAACTTTTTTCCTCTTTTTTCCAAATACTAATCAATAAGAGAACCATTAAGGAACCGAATCGTTAAAGGGAAACATTATCACCAGACCTATGTAAGCGTCAATATATACCTTGATGTTGCAGAATAAAGACCATATATTTTTTTAACCGATTTCCGAACTCTAAATGGGTGAATTTTGGCGAATTAAACGCCTTTCTAATATTCGCTCATCGGGAAGCAATCCGCCATTTTCTCTAACACCGAGTCAAATCAGCTCTGTTATTTTCCGTTTTTTCGACTGTTTTCCGTACCTTGGAGACTTCATGCCTCGTCGGTGTGTTGTCGGAGGGTGTAACAACACGAACAGGGACGGATTAAAGTTGCACCAGTGGCCCAAAGATGCGAAAGTGGCAAGAAAATGGACGTTTGTTCCGACGAAAGCTATGCTACGACAGAGATGGCAAGAATGTGTGGATATCCTGCGACACTCAAAGCAGATGCATTTCCAACTGGACTGGACAGATCAGCTTTCAGGAAAAGAGAGCGGATGAGGGTATGTCTACAGAATATATTAATTGATGAAAATTGGGCTGTCTGCACTCTCAAAGTGCATGTTGTTGCCAAATGTATTTCATATGCTGTAAACCTAGTTCATAGTTGTTAGTTTCCTTTAATGCCAAACAAACGCATACCAATCGTTGGTTAGAAGGCGATCGCCGAATTCGTCCTCGCTTTTTACCGTGTCGCTGTCTGTCGTGTCGTTTTCGTCGGTTTCGCTTGCATACGGTTCAAACCAATATGGCTCAATAGCTTCAGTTTCTTCTTCAATTTCGTTTTCGCTACCTGCCTCCACACTACAACCATCCGTTTCAATACATGCGTAATCTGTTGAATCGCTTAAACCGCTGAAATCCGAGTCTGAATCCGAGCTAATGTCGCTATAACTTGCTGTTCTATCCACCATGTTTGTTTGTATTGGCATCACTATGTGACGTCACAGGAAAATGGACGGGTGTATATAACGATGGTTAAAATCAGGCACTTTGAAGCTTTTTTTAGGGATATTGTGTGATGGGTAAAATTTTGAAAAAGACTTTGAAAAATAAAATAAGCCACTGGGAACTGATTTTTAATGGTTTTAACCATTCCGAAATTGTAATAATGTTCCCCTTTAAGCAGAATCAAAAGTGGAAAGGAAACGGGGAAAAAAAATCCCTTCTCTAATCACAAGTTCAACGTCTTTGTCTTACTTGTAGTTGTGGATAGACAAAGCCCCAGCAGTGCAGCTTTACAAAGCATGCGCGCTCATGCGGCGGGAATCAGTTTTTGGCTTAGGCCCCCCCGGAGAAAAATGTAATGCATCCCCTTAAGGTTTTTTCTGCAGCCGGGTCTGCCACCGCTCCTTGCAGGTGTCCAAAGCAGCCGCCTGTTGTCATTGTCACGCCAGTAGCTTTGCAGCCCGCCTGATACGCTACAATCTTCCGCACATTACCAGACCAACAGACAGAAGTGACACACACACACACACACACACACACACACACACACACACACACACACACACACACATGCTGAGTTTATTTTGACTGGAGAAACAAATGGGGCCTGCTGTATTTTGGCATGGACAACCAGCGGGCGTGAAGGTTCCCATCTCGGTTCTATTGGTCCAGGGAGGAAGCTCTCTTGCATTCCCTCATGATGGCACCTTGTCATTTCATAAGGGATGTGTTGGGGTGCAGCTTTGTGACTGGAAAGTCCACTTAATTATCATGTTGGACCACCAACGAGCATCAAGTCGGCACTTTTTAGTTGTAAGAAGAAAAGTGTCATGACCTCCGCGACAGTATGGACTTGTGTGGTTTTTCCCTTGTGTGATGTTTTTTGAGTTCCTGTCCAGTGCTTTTAAATTGTGTTTTTACTTCCCCTGTCTGCCACTGAGCGCTGGCTCCCACACCTGTCCCCGATTGGCAACCGAGACACACGTGTTCCTGGTTGCCGATCAGACTTCTATACATGCCAGCCCTATCTATCAGACGGGTTGGATGATTATGCATTCTACATGGTTGCTCTCTGTCCTATGTGAGTGTTTGCTTCGTTAATTGTGCACTTCCTAGTCTTTGTTCCCGTGCACTCCCCAGCTGCATGTACTTTAGTTGATATTAAATATATCAATCAATCAATCAATGTTTACTTATATAACCCTAAATCACGAGTGTCTCAAAGGGCTTCACAAGCCACAACGACATCTCGGCTCAGATCCCACATCCGGGCAAGAAAAAACTCAACCCAATGAGATAACAATGAGAAACCTTGGAGGGGACCGCAGATAAGTTAAAGTACCAATGATTGTCACACACACATTAGGTGTGGTGAAATTCGTCCTCTGCATTTCACCCATCCCCTTGATCACGGGAATCATTTTTGGTGATTTAACCCTCAATTCCAACCCTTGATGCTGAGTGCCAAGCAGGGAGGTACCGGGTCCCATTTTTATCGTCTGTGGTATGACTCGGCCGGGTTTTGAACTCACAACCTACCGATCTCAGGGCGGACACTCTAACCACTAGGCCACTGAGAAGGTCTGATGTTGGGACCTACTCATAGCCCCCCTCTCCCCTCTCCTGGGCGACCGGTGCAATGGACGTCGAGTGGATCTAGCATAATATTGTGAGAGTCCAGTCCATAGTGGGGCCAGCAGGACATCATCTTGAGCGGGGACAGGTCAGCAGTGCAGAGACGTCATCAACTGATCCACAGATGTGTGGTCCACCCCCGGTCCCGACTTTGGACAGCTAGCGCTTCATCTGTGGTCACCGAATCTGTGCCACCCTCCCTCCACAAAGGAGAGGGGTGCAGAGCAGAAAAGAAATGGCAGATCAACTGGTCTAGAAGGGGGGTCTATTTTACCTGCATTCCACCTGCTGTTCTCTGCATACTAAAGGTCATGCTGCAGGCACTTCTTCCCGATAGTTACAAAAACGGTGGCCCAGGACTTGACGAGCTGGTCGATTTAGACCGTTCTGCTTGATAATTTTTAAGTCTTGATATGAATTCTATTCTACTAATTTCTCATCAGGAAAACTGTTTATGAATACAAACAGATCTGAGGTATCCTGTCGTATTCAGCCTCCAAATAGCCAAATAACTCCAAATTCCTCCTATCAGACCATAGGATGGTTGACCAAAATCTGGAATCTTGCTTTAGATGACATCTAGCAAAAGCCAGACAAGCCTTCAGGTGCTTCTTCTGAAGAAGTAGGTCTAGAAAAAGAAAGCAGAACTGTAAAAGCTGAAGAACACCCTGCCCACTGTCAAGGATGGGGCTGGAAACCTAACGCTACAGGAATGCTTATTTTCCATCGACTAAGTGAATCTTGTCATAGCCCAAGGAATCTTGACTAAGAAGGATAACATCAGGACTGCTTGGGGAAAACGTGACAAAATTCAATGAGAAAATCCCGCTCAGCCAAAACAGGAAGTCCCAACAGAACATTGATGCAAAACATACCGCGAGGATGGTGAAGAAATTATTCAAAGACAATGAAGTCAAAGTCCAACAATGGCCAAGTCAGAGTCCTAAACAAAATTATGGCAGGGCAAACCAGCCAACCAGCCCGATTTCTTAGCTTTCTCCCTGAAGGAAACTGAAGCTTACGCATACTGTACAAGAACCATCCTGAACCTCGGTTCTGTAGTTGCATGCGGCTTTTCAAGGATTCAAGGAAACTTATCGTCTACCAGCACACATGAGACACATGATATGGCAAGAAATGCAGTAGCTGAGATTGGTGGTCGGGGTGGAGATTGGTATCTATTGCTGCAGAGCACCATCAGCGTTACACAGTCTAACAGCTTCTAGGAAGATGCTGTTCCTCAGTCTGGTGGTCCTACTCCGGATGACAATAATAATAATAAAAATAATAATAGATTTTATTTATAAAAAGCACTTTCCATTGAGCAAACAACCTCAAAGTGCTTCAGTGTATTAAAAAAATAAATAAAAAGATAATACAAATAAAAAAGAAGGGTTTTTAAGCCTTTTTTAAAAGCATCCACAGTCTGTGGTGCCCTCAGGTGGTCAGGGAGAGCATTTCACAGACTGGGATGCTCTTCGGCCTCCTGCGCGAGGGGAGGGGATCAAAAAGAGGGTTTGCAGGGTGGGTGCAATCCTTTTTGTAACAAACTTCTACAATTTGTGTTTTATATTTAACAATGTTCCTACCTGCTACATGTCCTATATGTGTACTTTTAACCATAGTATTGTTTTTAGTATTTACTAATGATTGCATTACCCTTAAAGCCATACCAAGAGTGGCAACCATAAATCATGAAGCTTTTAATAAAATATCAATGAAGCTTTATATATTTTTTTAACCTCCTCCTAGATTATGGCACGCTCTATGTAATTTGTACACTTGTAAATTGTTCTTTGAGCCAATGGGAGCTCCTCTATTTCGCCCATAAAATCGAATAAATACCCATTCAAAAAGCTCCAACAATACTCCGTTTACATTTCCTGAATTAATATTAACCAAGTATTAGTGATATTGTTATTATAAGCGCTAACGCAGACAAACTTATTCATAGCGGCGCTGTGATCACTTCCGTGTGTCCCTTCGTTTACATCATCGAGTGGTCTGCTGCTTCCTCGTTTCCTTGCTCCCTGTAAGTTTATTCTAGATCATAAATCATGCATCTCACCTGGACAGAAGAAGTCTGAGTAGGTATTCCGACATGTTGGTACACTTTGACAGCCATTTATGACACAAAATGACACAAAATGACACGAAACGACGCTTGGTCCCCCACCCCTTTTTCTTCGTGAAGATTATGAGCCACTCTTCACCTAAATGGGAATATGTGAACATCCCAGCAGTCGGCATCCTAATGACAGCATACCTTGTACAGTACATGATATTTTGTTATGTTTGTTGGCTCTCATAAAGTCTGCAGTGAGTAATAATCTCTGATGAAGAAAAAAAAAAAAAAAAGCAAACGTGATGCCTTTTTTAAATTAATGCGCCACGTATGCTTAAAATAATCAAAATACATAAATATTAAATGTTATTATAAGTGTGCCCGTTACTACATTACATATATACTGACATGATGTATATAAAACCTCAAAGGAGGTGTTTGGATGTTTTTTTAAGGGTTTTATAGGCAGAATTGCACGGCTCACATAGGCTCCATTCTAAGCGGACTTTTGATCGCAAAAAAATAAAAATAAATCCATCGTCATGTAACAAACTGCCTAATGATTGTGAACGATAGGCAAAATTCCCCAAAAAGTGCAGTTTCCCTTTAATGCCTTTTAAATTGTATATTAAGTGCAATAAGAAACATATTTAATGTATCGTAAGATTTTCTGTTAAAATGAAGCTGTGGAGGGAGGTGCGGCCAGCGCTGCCTACAGGAGCAAAGGTCACCGCCTCTGTCCATGGTGCTGAGGACAGAGCACCATCAGACGGGGACGTGGCAGTGCTGACGGCGAGACACAACTGGCTGGTGATTAGATTTCACAGGTGGTACGTGTTAATCTAATCATCTGTTGTCTTTAACAGTAAACGGCCGGGAGCAGGAGGGGAGAGAGGATACGGACGTGGCTGAAAAGTCGCGTACTGCTGGAGAGAAAACTTGTGCTAATTACTAAAACCTTGTTAAAACCTGCACGCTGGGCTCCTGTGCCGTGTCTGACAGTGGGACTGCGAGGAAGCAACGTCCACAGAAGCCTATACGACATTTGTTTAGAAAAGTATCGAAACTAAATATTGGTATCGGGACAACCCTAATCTGCGCTATTTGGCTACATGGCGTAGCCACAACAGACCGGCGGTGGGGATTGCCAGTCAGTGGATGGCGGCGCCGTTCTGCATTCAGTAGAAATCCAAGGTAAAAACCTTCCCTGCCGGTTCTTAAAGCAATTTGCTTTCACCGCCTACCTTGATCAAACAACAAAGCCCCAAAGGTATTCAACTCCACGATTGACTAACCCCATTGTTTAGTGTCTCTTACAGACTGTATACATGCAAATAACTCAGCTGTGAGCGTTGACAAAAAAAACCCAAGTATTGTCATTCGTGTCAACCCGTGAAAGAGCCTTTCAAAACTTTTGCCTTTTTCTAGTGTTTTTATCTTTTCTGGAGAAAGGTCACGTCCACCTGCCTTTTTGTAGCAAATTTGCCAGTCTAAACCTTCATGTAAATGCTATGGAAAATGGCTTTGTGTCACCCCCAAAGAAAATACGCCGCTCCTTTGCGACGTACACTGTCACACTCCGTGTTACTATTTGCTTGTTGTTGTCTTTTCGCCATGATTCACAACACTTTTGAGGCAGCTGCCAGCCACCGCTGCGTGACACAGGGATTTTACTAACGCGGTGATAAACGACCGCCGCACCTGGCCTACGCTTAGTAGAATAAACAACGCCGCTGCCAAAGTTAACACTTAAAGAGGGCACATTTGCATACGCCTATAAGAGTCCATGCAAATGCTATAATTTTGCCTCAGATTATTTTTAAATGCAATTTCATAACTGTTTGGTTTATGTTTACCCTATTCTGTTTATTTATACTTGTTTTACTCTGATCCTAACTTGTGTACTGCATACGGCGTTGCTGCTATTGGAACTGTAATTACATCAAAAAAATATACATACAAAAATTATTACAATCTAATGTAACATACCAGCTATGTTTTTATGTTGTCATTTTTTGTGATGCTATGCTATGCTAAAAATCGTATTTGCTGTAGCCCAATGGTTCTCAACCTTTTTTCAGTGATGTACCCCCTGTGAATTTGTTTTTAATTCAACCACCCCCTAATAAGAGCAAAGCATTTTTGGTTGAAAAAAAAATAGATAAAGAAGTAAAATACAGCACTATGTCATCAGTTTCTGATTTATTAAATTGTATAACAGTGCAAAATATTGCTCATTTGTTTGTCTTTCTTGAACTATTTGGAAAAAAAGATAGGTTTTTATTTATATTTATGAAGGATTTTTGAATTGTTGCTATTTTTAGAATATTTTGAAAAAATATCACGTACCCCTTGGCATACCTTCAAGTACCCCCAGGGGTACGCGTACCCCCATTTGAGAACCACTGCTGTAGCCTATAACAGTCTAAAATGTATGTTTTATTATATAATATTCATTTTGAAATATCCAAATTGGATTTTTTTCTTCATGAAAGCATCTAATTGAATTACCGGTAGTCTAATATTGTCCCTGTAAGATCACGCTCACAGCCACGATTGGGCATATTTACAATGCCTAAAAGAGTTGCTATGATCTGCAGCAATTCATTCACCAGCACACACTTATTTTTTATGTTAAGGCAAGTGCGTTCTCTCTCTTTTATTTTATGTTATTATTTCTCAAAAGCACATAAGCCAAATTAGGCTTTTTTATGCAAAATATTTGATCTTTTTCATCCAATTTTTAGTCAGGCACCCTGCAGTTAAATACATATGTATTTTCTCTTTTTGTACTTCTGTATTATTTGGTTTTAAATAAGCATTTTTTTCAGGAAAGTTTTCATATCTACATTAATCTTTTTTATATATTTAGAGACCAGTATGTATTTATAAGATTTTTTCACATACCCATTTTAGAATATACCTAAGCTGTACAATGTAGAATTTTGTTAGAATAAAAATATTATTTATCTTTATTACTTTTGAAATATTCTATCAGTGCCATCGCTCCCTATATGCAGATCACCCTCTTTGCGATCTGTGAAAAAACACATGTAATATGTTATAATGAATGAATGACAAGGCGTTTCACATTAAACTTTACCGCAAATTTAACTTGAACCACTTTCTGCTGATAAGACTATATAGTCAGTGTTAGTTCAGGAAGGTTTGCAAATGTATTCTTTAAATATGTAACATTATTCATTTGAAACTCTGCCTATTTAACTAGGCCTTAATTGTACTGCATGTTGGTAGGCGTTATTAATATGTTCCCCCATTAGGAGAATAGAAACAAATCACGTGTTTTGTGCTTCTTCTTTCATAGACTAGACCAAGGGTGGCCAAGTGCGGCTCGCTGACGTCGTCAAATTGGCCTGTGAGTATAATAAGGAATCTGTATTAATTGTAAAAGTCTAACAACATTACTGTTGCTATTTTATCGACATCTAATGGACAGCATGAGTTTTTCCTGGACCTTATATCGCGCCCTGAATACACAGCATTCATTTATATCACCCAATGCAAACAACCTTCCCTAGTCATGGTGCAAAAAAAAATCCAACCAACACGAAATATCAACAGACATGGTCACTGAACTTTATAAAAACGTCCAATCAACATTCAAAACTACATTCATTACAAAGCATGATGGGAAAAATGCAAAACACTCTTCACACTTGTATATGTTTGCCACATTTTAGCTGCTTGATGCTTCTGATTGATTACACAACTTTAAATAGGTCCTCACGGAAGTAAACAAGGGAGAAGTCAAACTTTCACATACATCCAATTATATTAATTATATGTCCATTACATTAATATAAAATGTACACATATGTAGGTATAAGCTATATATACATATACACACACACATATATATATATATATATATATATATATATATATTAGGGTTGTACGGTATACCGGTATTAGAATAGTATTGCGATACTAATGAATCATTTTCGGTACTATACCGCCTCTGAAAAGTACCGGTAATGTAATATAAAGTATCAAACAACAGAACAATAAGTGATTATTACATTTTAACGGAAGTGTAGATAGAACATGTTAAAAGAGAAAATAAGCAGATATTAACAGTAAATGAACAAGTAGATTAATAATTCATTTTCTACCACTTGTCTTTAATAATTTTGACAAAGTAATAGAATGATAAATGACAAAATATGTTACTTCATACGTCAGCAGCTAAATTAGGAGTCTTTGTTTGCTTACTTACTTACTAATAAAAGACAAGTTGTCTAGTATGTTCAGTATTTTATTTAAGGACAAAGTTGCGATAAGAAACATATGTTTAATGTACCGTAAGATTTTTTGTTAAAATAAAGCCAATAATGCAATTTTTTGTGGTCCCCTTTATTTAGAAAAGTATCGAAATAATTTTGGTACCGGTACCAAAATATTGGTATCGGGACAACACTAATATATATATATATATATATATATGTATTTATATATCGAGCTACTTTACATGCAGTCGGCTTTCGGCCCTCAACCAAATTTAGCCCATTGCGGCCCCCCCCCTTCAAAAGCTCTGGGCGAATGTAAAACAAAGTTAACAAGACGGTGCTTATTAGTGGATGTCTCCAGCAATAAAAAAAAAAGCCCTGCAGCTTTTAACCTTGGAGTTGCCGGGACAGAAGCTGTTGCCACTGTGCAACTTTTGGGTGTGTTTAGTCAACAACGTGTGTGCTAGTATTGTGTGTGTTGTCACATCAACACACCGCGTTTGAACGTGTGCACACACAAACTGATCTCACTTTTCTCTGTGACAAACACCTACCAGATGATATAGATATTAAACTATGTTTATTGTCCTGCTCGGTGCAAAAGGGAAGGACAGCACCTGGGGGTCAAACAGAGGGTGGCTGTATTTGACTCCACCTGTACAATTTTACTGGACCTCTTTTTTTCCCCTTTTTAAACAGGCTACTGTACTTCAAAGTGTTTTATGGCCAACCTGCGTAACACAGGAGGATACCACCTCTGAAGCTTTGGACTCATCTGATATTTCATCGTTCAGTCTATCT